>NC_092709.1:1916065-2216065 GCF_047496885.1 Scyliorhinus torazame
CTTCTCTGTCTCCCTCCCCTTCCTCCCGACCTCTCTCCTACCTCCCTCTCTCACCCTTCCTCCTTCATTCTTCCCTACCTCCCTCCTCCTCCCATCCTCCCTTGCCTCAGACCCCTCCCTCCCGCCCCCCTACCTCCCGCCCGCCCCCCTACCCTCCCTCCCACCCACCCCCCTACCCTCCCTCCCACCCACCCCCCTACCCCCCTCCCTCCCACCCACCCCCCACCCCCCCCCTCCCACCCACCACCCCCTCCCTCCCCCCCCACCCACCCCACCCCCTACCCTCCCCCCCCCCCCACCCACCCACCCCACCCCCCCCCCCCACCCACCACCCACCCCCACCCCCCCCCCACCCACCCACCCACCCCCCCCCCCCCTCCCCCCACCCACCCACCCCACCCCCCACCCCCCACCCACCCCACCCACCCACCCCCACCCCCCCCCCACCCACCACCCACCCACCCCACCACCCACCCACCCCCCACCCCACCCACCCACCCACCCACCCACCCCCCCTCCCCCCCCACCCACCCACCCCCCACCCCCCCCCCCCCCACCCACCCACCCCCCCCCACCCCCCCCCACCCACCCACCCACCCCCCCCCCCCACCCACCCACCCACCCACCCACCCCCCACCCACCCACCCCACCCCCCCCCCCACCCACCCACCACCCCACCCCCCACCCCCCACCCACCCACCCACCCCCCACCCTCCCCCCCCCACCCACCCACCCACCCCCACCCCCCCCACCCACCCACCCACCCACCCCCCTACCCCCCCACCCCACCCACCACCCACCCCCCCCCACCCCCCACCCACCCACCCACCCCACCCCCCACCCACCCACCCACCCACCCCCCACCCACCCTCCCTCCCACCCCACCCACCCCCCCTACCCACCCACCCACCCACCCCCCCACCCCCACCCCACCACCCACCCACCCACCCCCCACCCCCTACCCCACCTCCCACCCACCCCACCCACCCCCCTACCCTCCCTCCCACCCACCCACCCACCCCCCCTACCCTCCCTCCCACCCACCCACCCACCCCCCTACCCCTCCCTCCCACCCACCCACCCCCCCCTACCCTCCCTCCCACCCCCCCACCCCACCCTCCCACCCACCCCCCTACCCTCCCTCCCACCCACCCCCTACCCTCCCTCCCACCCCCTACCCTCCCTCCTTCCTTCCCTCCCTCCTTCCCTCCCTCCTTCCCTCCCTTCCCCCCTCTTACCCTCCCTCCTTCCCGCTCCCACTCCCTCCTTCCCGCTCCCACTCACTCCTTCCTCCCACTCCCTCCCTCCATGTCCCTTCCCTCCCTCCATGTCCCTTCCCTCCCTCCATGTCCCCCTCCATCCCTCTCCCTCTCTACCCCTTCCTCCCTACCTCACTTCTACCTCCCTCTCTCACCCTTCCTCCCTCACTCTTCCCTACCTCCCTCCTCCTCCAACCCTCACCTCGCACCCCTCCCTCCCTCCCGCTCCCCCTCCCTGCCGCTCCCCCATCCTCCCTCCCGCTCCCACCTCCCGCTCCCCCTTCCTCTCTCTCTCCCTCCTCTCTCCCTCCCTCCCTCCCTTCTCCCTCCCTCCCTTCTCCCCCCCTCCCCTCCCCTCACCCACCTCCCCTCTCCCTCCCTCCCCTCCTCCCTCCCTCCCTCCTCCTCCCTCCCTCCCTCTCTCCTCCGTCCTCCCTCTCTCCTCCGTCCTCGCTCCCTCCCTCCTCTCTCCTCCCTCCCTCTCTCCTCCCTCCCTCTCTCCTCCCTCCCTCTCTCCTCCCTCCCTCTCTCCTCCCTCCCTCTCTCACCTCCCCTCCCTCTCTCACTCCCTCCCTCTCTCACTCCCTCCCTCTCTCACTCTTCCCTACCTCCCTCCTCCCCCCCCCCACCTCCCCCTCCCAACCCTGCCCCCCTTGATCACTCACTCGCTCTTCCTCACTCGCTACCTCTCTACCCCTCTCCCCCTCCTTCCCTGACTCTCCCCTCCATCCGTCAGTCTTTCCCTCCTTCACTCTCCACCTCCCTCCCCTCCGTCACTCCAAACCTCCCTCCCTCACTCTCCCCCCTCCATCCCTCACTCTCGACCTCCCTCCCTCACTCTCCCCCTCCCTCCCTCCCTCTCCCCCTCCCTCCCTCCCTCCCTCCCTCACTCCCCCATCCCTCCCTCCCTCCCCCCCTCCCTCCCCCCCACCCTCCCTCCCTCACTCCCCCTCACCGTCACTCCCCAGCTCCCTCCCTCACTCTCCCCCTCCCTCCATCCCTCACTCACCATCTCCCTCCCTCACTCTCCCCCTCCCTCCCTCCCTCCCTCACTCCCCCTCACTCTCCCCAACCCTCCCTCCCTCTCTCTCCCCTCCCCTCCCTCCCTCGCTCCCTCCCTCATCTTCCCTCACCATCCCTCCCTCCCCCTCCCTCACCCTCTCCCCCTCACCCTCCCTCCCTCCCCTCCCCCTCCCTCCCTCCCCTCCCCCTCCCTCCCTCCCCTCCCCCTCCCTCCCTCCCCTCCCCCTCCCTCCCTCCCCTCCCCCTCCCTCCCTCCCCTCCCTCCCTCCCCTCCCCTCCCTCCCTCCCCTCTCCCTCCCTCCCCTCTCCCTCCCCCTCTCCCCCTCCCACCCACACTCTCCACCTCACTCCCTCACTCTCCCCCTCGCTCCTTCACTCTCCCCCTCCCTCACCCCATCTCATCCTCACTCTCACCATCCCTGCCTCGCTCCCTCACTCTCCCCTGCCCTCCCTCACACTCCCCCTCCTTCCCTCTCTCCCCCCCCTCACTTTCCCCTCCCTCACAGCCCCTCCCTCCCTCACAGCCCCTCCCTCCCTCACAGCCCCTCCCTCCCTCACAGCCCCTCCCTCCCTCACAGCCCCTCCCTCCCTCACAGCCCCTCCCTCCCTCACAGCCCCTCCCTCCCTCACAGCCCCTCCCTCCCAACCCCTCCCTCACTCTCCCCTCACTCCCCCTTCACTCCCTCACTCTCCCCTCCCGCCCTCACTCTCCCCTCCCGCCCTCACTCTCCCCTCCCGCCCTCACTCTCCCCTCCCGCCCTCACTCTCCCCTCCCGCCCTCACTCTCCCCCTCCCGCCCTCACTCTCCCCTCCCGCCCTCACTCTCCCCTCCCGCCCTCACTCTCCCCTCCCGCCCTCACTCTCCCCTCCCGCCCTCACTCTCCCCTCCCGCCCACACTCTCCCCTCCCGCCCACACTCTCCCCTCCCGCCCTCACTCTCCCCTCCCGCCCTCACTCTCCCCTCCCGCCCTCACTCTCCCCTCCCGCCCTCACTCTCCCCTCCCGCCCTCACTCTCCCCTCCCGCCCTCACTCTCCCCTCCCGCCCTCACTCTCCCCTCCCGCCCTCACTCTCCCCTCCGCCCTCACTCTCCCCTCCCGCCCTCACTCTCCCCTCCCGCCCTCACTCTCCCCTCCCGCCCTCACTCTCCCCTCCCGCCTCACTCTCCCCTCCCGCCCTCACTCTCCCCTCCCGCCCTCACTCTCCCCTCCCGCCCTCACTCTCCCCTCCCGCCCTCACTCTCCCCTCCCGCCCTCACTCTCCCCTCCCGCCCTCACTCTCCCCTCCCGCCCTCACTCTCCCCTCCCGCCCTCACTCTCCCCTCCCGCCCTCACTCTCCCCTCCCGCCCTCACTCTCCCCTCCCGCCCTCACTCTCCCCTCCCGCCCTCACTCTCCCCTCCCGCCCTCACTCTCCCCTCCCGCCCTCACTCTCCCCTCCCGCCCTCACTCTCCCCTCCCGCCCTCACTCTCCCCTCCCGCCCTCACTCTCCCCTCCCGCCCTCACTCTCCCCTCCCGCCCTCACTCTCCCCTCCCGCCCTCACTCTCCCCTCCCGCCCTCACTCTCCCCTCCCGCCCTCACTCTCCCCTCCCGCCCTCACTCTCCCCTCCCGCCCTCACTCTCCCCTCCCGCCCTCACTCTCCCCTCCCGCCCTCACTCTCCCCTCCCGCCCTCACTCTCCCTCCCGCCCTCACTCTCCCCTCCCGCCCTCACTCTCCCCTCCCGCCCTCACTCTCCCCTCCCGCCCTCACTCTCCCCTCCCGCCCTCACTCTCCCCTCCCGCCCTCACTCTCCCCTCCCGCCCTCACTCTCCCCTCCCGCCCTCACTCTCCCCTCCCGCCCTCACTCTCCCCTCCCGCCCTCACTCTCCCCTCCCGCCCTCACTCTCCCCTCCCGCCCTCACTCTCCCCTCCCGCCCTCACTCTCCCCTCCCGCCCTCACTCTCCCCTCCCGCCCTCACTCTCCCCTCCCGCCCTCACTCTCCCCTCCCGCCCTCACTCTCCCCTCCCGCCCTCACTCTCCCCTCCCGCCCTCACTCTCCCCTCCCGCCCTCACTCTCCCCTCCCGCCCTCACTCTCCCCTCCCGCCCTCACTCTCCCCTCCCGCCCTCACTCTCCCCTCCCGCCCTCACTCTCCCCTCCCGCCCTCACTCTCCCCTCCCGCCCTCACTCTCCCCTCCCGCCCTCACTCTCCCCTCCCGCCCTCACTCTCCCCTCCCGCCCTCACTCTCCCCTCCCGCCCTCACTCTCCCCTCCCGCCCTCACTCTCCCCTCCCGCCCTCACTCTCCCCTCCCGCCCTCACTCTCCCCTCCCGCCCTCACTCTCCCCTCCCGCCCTCACTCTCCCCTCCCGCCCTCACTCTCCCCTCCCGCCCTCACTCTCCCCTCCCGCCCTCACTCTCCCCTCCCGCCCTCACTCTCCCCTCCCGCCCTCACTCTCCCCTCCCGCCCTCACTCTCCCCTCCCGCCCTCACTCTCCCCTCCCGCCCTCACTCTCCCCTCCCGCCCTCACTCTCCCCTCCCGCCCTCACTCTCCCCCTCCCGCCCTCACTCTCCCCTCCCGCCCTCACTCTCCCCTCCCGCCCTCACTCTCCCCTCCCGCCCTCACTCTCCCCTCCCGCCCTCACTCTCCCCTCCCGCCCTCACTCTCCCCTCCCGCCCTCACTCTCCCCTCCCGCCCTCACTCTCCCCTCCCGCCCTCACTCTCCCCTCCCGCCCTCACTCTCCCCTCCCGCCCTCACTCTCCCCCTCCCGCCCTCACTCTCCCCCTCCCGCCCTCACTCTCCCCCCTCCCGCCCTCACTCTCCCCCTCCCGCCCTCACTCTCCACCTCCCGCCCTCACTCTCCACCTCCCGCCCTCACTCTCCACCTCCCGCCCTCACTCTCCACCTCCCGCCCTCACTCTCCACCTCCCGCCCTCACTCTCCACCTCCCGCCCTCACTCTCCACCTCATTCCCTCAGTCTGTCCCTCCTTCCTCCCTCTCCCCTCCCTCCCTCTCACCCCCCCTCCCTCTCACCGCCCTCCCTCTCACCGCCCTCCCTCTCACCGCCCTCCCTCACTCTCCCCCTTCCCTCACTTCCCCCCCTCACTTTCCCCTCCCTACCTCGCTCTCCCCCCTCCCTCCCTCACACCCCCACCCTCACTCTCCCCTCCCTCTCCCCTCTCCCCTCCCCCCCCTCACTCTCCCTCCCTCTCCCCTCCCCCCTCCTTCACTCTCCCTCCCTGACTCCCCCTCCGTCATTCATCCCCTCCCTCCTTCACTCTCCCCCCTGCCCCCTCCCTCCCTCACTCTCCCCCTCCCTCCCTCACTCTCCCCCTCCCTCCCTCCCTCACTCTGCCCCTCCCTCCCTCCCTCACTCTCCCCCCTCCCTCCCTCCCTCACTCTCCCCCTCCCTCCCTCACTCTCCCCCTCCCTCCCTCACTCTCCCCCTCCCTCCCTCTCCTCTCCCTCCCTCCCTCACTCCCTCACTCTCCCCTTCCTCCATCCTTTGTTTTCCCCTCCGTCCCTCCCTCACACGCCCTCTCTCCGTCTCCCCCTCCCGCCCTCACTCTC
The DNA here is from genome assembly GCF_047496885.1 of Scyliorhinus torazame. Classification (NCBI taxonomy): domain Eukaryota; kingdom Metazoa; phylum Chordata; class Chondrichthyes; order Carcharhiniformes; family Scyliorhinidae; genus Scyliorhinus; species Scyliorhinus torazame. The sequence continues at coordinate 1,921,901 of NC_092709.1, forward strand.
TACCTCCCTCACCCCATCTCTCCCTCCCTCACCCCATCTCTCCCTCCCTCACCCCATCTCTCCCTCCCTCACCCCATCTTTCAGTCTCTCTCACTCCATCTCCTTTCCTCACTCTCCGCTGCTATTTACCCTTCTCACCCCCTTGCACCCCCTCCTTTCTCCCCCCCCCCCCAGCCTTCCTCCTATCACCCCTTGCCCCCCCCTTTCCCCCTCATTTCCCCCTCATCCTCGCCCTTTCCCCTCTCGCCCCCGACCGTTGCCCCTCGGCCCCCGACCGTTGCCCCTCGGCCCCCGACCGTTGCCCCTCGGCCCCCGACCGTTGCCCTTCGGCCCCCTCTGTTTTCCTCAACCTGCAATTTCATTCCTTTGCTCCCGCTCTCTCCCCCTGCTCCCGCTCTCTCCCCCTGCTCCCGCTCTCTCCCCCTGCTCCCGCTCTCTCCCCCTGCTCCCGCTCTCTCCCCCTGCTCCCGCTCTCTCCCCCTGCTCCCGCTCTCTCCCCCTGCTCCCGCTCTCTTCCCCTGCTCCCGCTCTCTTCCCCTGCTCCCGCTCTCTTCCCCTGCTCCCGCTCTCTTCCCCTGCTCCCGCTCTCTCCCCCTGCTCCCGCTCTCTCCCGCTCTCTTCCCCCTGCTCCCGCTCTCTTCCCCCTGCTCCCGCTCTTCCCCCCCCTGCTCCCGCTCTTCCCCCCCCTGCTCCCGCTCTTCCCCCCCCTGCTCCCGCTCTTCCCCCCCCCCTGCTCCCGCTCCCCCCCCCCTGCTCCCGCTCCCCCCCCCTGCTCCCGCTCCCCCCCCTGCTCCCGCTCCCCCCCCCCCCTGCTCCCGCTCCCCCCCCTGCTCCTGCTCTCCCCCCCCTGCTCCTGCTCTCCCCCCCCCCCCTGCTCCCCGCTCTCCCCCCCCCCCTGCTCCCGCTCTTCCCCCCCCCCCGCTCCCGCTCTCCCCCCCCCGCTCCCGCTCTTCCCCCCCCCCGCTCCCGCTCTTCCCCCGCTCCCGCTCTTCCCCCCCCCCCCCGCTCCCGCTCTCCCCCCCCCGCTCTCTTTCCCCCCCCCCCCCCCCCCCCCGCTCCCGCTCTCTTCTCCCCCCCCCCCGCTCCCGCTCTCTTCTCCCCCCCCCCGCTCCCGCTCTCTTCCCCCCCCCCCCCCCGCTCCCGCTCTCTTTCCCCCCCCCCCCCCGCTCCCGCTCTCTTCCCCCCCCCCCCCCCCCCCCCCCCCCCCCCCCTGCTCCCGCTCTCTCCCCCTGCTCCTGCTCTCTCCCCCTGCTCCCGCTCTCTCCCCCTGCTCCCTTTGCCAGTATCAGGCGTTCCATTTCGGTGCTTCACTTGCTACACTCAAATGTTGGTTCCTTTTCACTCCCTTCATGCGGTGCAGTGGAACTGATTCCAATCTCCCTCCACAAGCTGGGCACTCCTGCCCTAACTCCATCATCAAAGGCAGGAAGCTGCTGTCTGTTTATTCCATTGCTGAACAACGTCCTGCTTTCCGATATCTCTCGTCGTCTCCCTCCCGCAAAGTGTATTTGTCGTTTTCTCAGCTTTGCCTAAAATCAGACTGCCGAGTTTTGACGCGCGTCAACTTGTGCTGGAATGATAATTAGTGTAGATTGTACAACACACACAGACAAACATTCAAACTAGATTGCTTAACTACTGAGACCAATCAGAATGAGCTTCATTCATGATTAAAAGCACAGTTTTCCCTAAGGTCAAATTTAATTTGCAAGTCTGAAATTGTTGTATTTAACATTTGACTCTCTGGATCATTTGCTGAGGTTTTGGGTGTTTATTCAAGTTGATTGTTATAAGTCCTACTTTTTATGCCCTTCATAATGAGGTATGTTTCATTTGTAACGAGATAATTCATAGTTTGGTTTCATTTAAATGTCTGAAATATTTGCCAGGCCACTGGAAAGTCCCTTGATTAGATTAAAACCTGAAGCACAACCTGAAGAGGTCCCTGTCTCTCACAATTTCCAGTGTGTCGACTTGTCTGTTAAATGCCTAAACTCCCCTGTGTAACAAACTGCTAAACAGCGAGCAGTACTGCATTGCAGGGATCATTTCCAACCCGCGGAGAAATGCGACAGGGAAGCCTGAATGTGTGTTCTAGAAATTGTCACAAACTTCAAAGAAAGCTTTCATGGAAGTAGCTGGGAAAATATCATTGCTTTTCTTGGCAATTAAAGGTATACCAATTAAACCTTTTAATGTAATATTTGTATTTATTGTTCCTATCCACACACAATTATATAATTTCTAACATTTAGAATCATGAACCCAGTTGTCATAATAACCAACACTTAAATTTTCAAATCCATCACTACTTTGTCACAGAACACCTGCAGGACACCCTTTTGGCAGAGGGCCAACAGCCAAAGGTCATGCCCCACATTGGGACCAGTGACACAGGCAGCAAAAGGGATGAGGCCCTGAAAGCAGATTTTAGGGAGATAGGAAGCAAATTAAATGCATGATATCAAGAGAAGTAATGTCCTTGCAGGGAGGTTTACTAATGCTGTTGGGGAGGATTGAAGCTAAATTGGCAGAGGGGTGATAACCTGAGGGGAAATTCAGAGTGGAGAGGAGAAAAGCTGGCAACAGGAAGTAGTGAAGTATAAACTGATAAGGAGGATATATCAGAGAGTACCGAGATAGATAGAATACTTGACAGTTTGACAGAGTCAGCAATACTAAGTAATTACCTGGGGTCAGAGTAAGGGGAAAAGTCTTTTAAAAGGTCTAAATGAAATGAAAATCGCTTATTGTCACAAGTAGGCTTCAATGAAGTTACTGTGAAAAGCCCCTAGTCGCCACATTCCGGCTCCTGTTCGGGGAGGCTGGTACGGGAATTGAACCGTGCTGCTGGCCTGCCTTGGTCTGCTTTAAAAGCCAGCGATTTAGCCCAGTGAGCTAAACCAACCCCTGGTTTATCGGGGATAATGTGCATGTGTGTAAATGTACGGCGTGCGGTTAATAAGATTAGTGAACTACAGGCACAGGTTGACAAATGGAATTATGATATTGCTATAATGGAGACCTGGATCAAAGAAAGGCAGGGCTGAGCTTTAAATATTCCTGGGTACCAGGTATTTAGAAGAGACAGAAAAGAAGAAAAGAGGTTGTGGGGATAATGGCGGTACCGATTAAAGATGGTATTACAGTCCTGGGGGGAGAGGATGTTTCAGAGGGGCCAAGGACAGAATCTCTCTGGCTGGCTGGAATGAAAAAGGTACAATAATGTTGATTGGTGTAGTTTATAGACCACCAACTAGTGGAAGGGTTGTCGAGAAATAAATTTGCAAAGAACTTGCAGAGATGTGCAAGAATTATAGAGTACTTATAACAGAGGCTTCAATGATCCAAATATAGGCTGGAATCGGGATAGTGCAAAGGGACCAGAAGGGTCAGAGTTCCAGAGTGTGTTCACTCTAATAGTGGAGCAGTATGCTTCCGCTCCAACTTGGACCTGGTTCTGAAGAATGAGTTGGCCCAAGTGGATCAAAAATAGTGGGAGAGCATTTAGGGGACAGTGACCATTTTATCACAAGGTTTAGATTGGCCATGGCAAAGGACAAGGAGCGATCCAGAGCAGGGATAATTAGTTGGGGGAAAGCCGACAATGGGATCAGAATGTACCCGAGTCGAGTGAGTTGGAATCAAATGTTGGCAGAAAGACGGCGGCTGAACAATGGGCCATCTGATCGAGATTGGACAAGGTCACAGTATATTCCCTTAAAGGGGAAAGAGATTGGACAATGTCACAGTATATTCCCTTAAAGGGGAAAGAGATTGGACAATGTCACAGTATATTCCCTTAAAGGGGAAAGAGATTGGACAATGTCACAGTATATTCCCTTAAAGGGGAAAGAGATTGGACAATGTCACAGTATATTCCCTGAAAGGGGAAAGAGATTGGACAATGTCACAGTATATTCCCTTAAAGGGGAAAGAGATTGGACAATGTCACAGTATATTCCCTGAAAGGGGAAAGAGATTGGACAATGTCACAGTATATTCCCTTAAAGGGGAAAGAGATTGGACAATGTCACAGTATATTCCCTTAAAGGGGAAAGGTAAAACTAATAAATCGAGAGCGTTCAGAAAGAAGTGCGCATACAGCAGAATCCCCACAGTGCAGAAGGAGGCCATTTGGCCCATTGTGATAACAGACCCTCCGAAAGAGCACAAGATGTCAGGTGGAAAATACAATGGAGAATCAGATTGAATGTAAAAGGACCAGAAGAGAAGTGAAAAAACTAATAAGGAAAACAAGGAGAGAGCATGAAAAGAGAATCCCAAGACCGCCTATAAGCTTACAAATAGTAACGTGTAAAGAAAAGAGTAGGGCCGATTAGAGATAAAAAGGAACTTGCCACATGGAGGCAAGAGAAATAGCAGAGGTATAAAACAGCAGTTTGGATCTGTCTTTACAAAGGAAGAAGCTGCTCCCCAGGCTGAGCTGAGAGGGGAGGTAACTGATACACTCGGAGAATTTACAGTCGAGGAGGAGGTGATAGAAAAGCTAAATTTACTTAAAATTGATACGGTGCTAAGACCGGATGAGAAACATCCAAGAGCACTGAGGGAAGTGAAAGTGGAACTTGCAGAGGCTCTAATGATAATCCTCCAGTCTTCCTGAAACACAGGAGTGGTGCCAGAGGGGTGACGAATACATCCTTGTTCAAAAAGGGGAGCAAGGAGAAAGCTGACAACTACAGACTAATCAGTCTGACTTCAGTAGGGAAACGTCTGGAAATATAGCTTGGGACCAATCCGTAGTCACTTAGACAAGAGCATAGAACATAACAGCGCAGTACAGGCCCTTCGGCCCTTGATGTTGCGCTGACCAGTGAAACCACTCTAAAGCCCATCTACACTATTCCCTTATCGTCCATATGTCTATCCAATGACCATTTGAATGCCCTTCGTGTTGGCGAGTCCACTACTGTTGCAGGCAGGATAATTAAAGAAAGCCAGCAAGGATTCATTAAGGGAAAATCATGTTTAACTAACTTGCTGGAGGTTTTTGAATACTACTAATAATAATAATCTTTAGTGTCACAAGTAGGCTTTCATTAACACTGCAATGAAGTTACTGTGAAAAGCCCCTAGTCGCCATATTCCGGCGCCTGTTCGGGTGCACAGAGGGAGAATTCAGAATGTCCAAATTTAATAGAGAGGAGAATTGCAGGAGATATTCAAGTTCCTGAGGGCTGTGGACAGGGTGATTAATGAGAAACCATTTTCTCTCGGGAGCATGAAGAACGAGAGGCACAGATTCAAAATAATGGGCAAAGGAAGTCAAAGTGATGTGAGGAAATACTTTAACCTAGAGAGTGGATGGAGTCTGGAACAGACTTCTTGAGGGGCTAACGGAGTTGGTTCGATTGAGGGAAGCAAAGGGAATTGGTTGACTATCTGAAAAGAGAATGTGTGAGGTTATGGGGAGAAGGCAGAGGAGTGGATTGAGGGAGAATGTTCTTTCAGAGAGACAGATGGGCGAATGGTGGCCTTCTGCACTGTAAAGATTCGGTTCTTGAGGTTTTGCTTTTGACCAACCAAGGAATTGATTACAAATTAATGCTGTTGTATGAAAGGAAAAAGATGCAAATAAATGCAGCTCCCTCCATAGTTACCATTACTGGGTTAGCTTGAGGAACTGAGTATTGAAACTAATTAGTGTTTCCATTACACTGTTAAGCACTTCTATTCAAAAGGTAAAGTTTCCACAGTCCCAGATGACCAGAGGCTGCTTTCCCCTTTGAGGGGGGAGCTGACTGGTGGTGATTTAACCTGAGGGTCACCACACCTCAGGCGAGGAGCAAGGTTGAGAACGCGGGGCCTTCAGGAATAACCTCAACTTGACAGCTGGTTCACGATGCAGAGCGAGGCAGCAGCGTGGGTTCAGTCCCCGTACCGGGCTGGGGGGCTGGTTAGTGATGCAGAGCGAGACAGCAGCGTGGGTTCAGTCCCCGTACCGGGCTGGGGGGTGATGCAGAGCGAGACAGCAGGGTGGGTTCAATCCCCGTACCGAGCTGGGTGGTGATGCAGAGCGAGGCAGCAGCATGGGTTCAATCCCCGTACCGGGCTGGTTAGTGATGCAGAGCGAGGCAGCAGCGTGGGTTCAATCCCCGTACCGGGCTGGGGGGGGCTGGTTAGTGATGCAGAGCGAGGCAGCAGCGTGGGTTCAATCCCCGTACCGGGCTGGGGGGCTGGTTAGTGATGCAGAGCGAGGCAGCAGCGTGGGTTCAATCCCCGTACCGGGCTGGGGGGCTGGTTAGTGATGCAGAGCGAGGCAGCAGCGTGGGTTCAGTCCCCGTACCGGGCTGGGGGGCTGGGTGGTGATGCAGAGCGAGGCAGCAGCGTGGGTTCAGTCCCCGTACCGGGCTGGGGGGTGATGCAGAGCGAGGCAGCAGCGTGGGTTTAGTCCCTGTACCGGGCTGGGGGGTGATGCCGAGCAAGGCAGCAGCGTGGGTTCAGTCCCCGTACCGGGCTGGGGGGCTGGTTCATGATGCAGAGCGAGACAGCAGCGTGGGTTCAATCCCCGTACCGAACTGGGTGGTGATGCAGAGCGAGGCAGCAGCATGGGTTCAATCCCCGTACCGGGCTGGGGGGTGATGCAGAGCGTGGCAGCAGCCTGGGTTCAGTCCCGTACCGGGCTGGGGTGCTGGGTGGTGATGCAGAGCGAGGCAGCAGCGTGGGTCCAGTCCCCGTACCGAGCTGGGGGGCTGGGTGGTGATGCAGAGCGAGGCAGCAGCGTGGGTTCAGTCCCCGTACCGGGCTGGGGGGCTGGTTAGTGATGCAGAGCGTGGCAGCAGCGTGGGTTCAGTCCCCGTACCGGGCTGGGGGGGTGATGCCGAGCGAGGCAGCAGCGTGGGTTCAGTCCCCGTACCGGGCTGGGGGGTGATGCAGAGCGAGGCAGCAGCGTGGGTTCAGTCACCGTACCAGGCTGGGGGGGTGATGCAGAGCGAGGCAGCAGCGTGGGTTCAGTCCCCGTACCGGGCTGGGGGGTGATGCAGAGCGAGGCAGCAGCGGGGGTTCAATCCCCGTACCGGGCTGGGGGGTGATGCAGAGCGAGGCAGCAGCGTGGGTTCAATCCCCGTACCGGGCTGGGGGGTGATGCAGAGCGAGGCAGCAGCGTGGGTTCAATCCCCGTACCGGGCTGGGGGGTGATGCAGAGCGAGGCAGTAGCGTGGGTACAGTCCCCGTACCGGGCTGGGGGGTGATGCAGAGCGAGGCAGCAGCGGGGGTTCAGTCCCCGTACCGGGCTGGGGGGGTGATGCCGAGCGAGGCAGCAGCGTGGGTTCAGTCCCCGTACCGGGCTGGGGGGTGATGCAGAGCGAGGCAGCAGCGTGGGTTCAGTCACCGTACCGGGCTGGGGGGTGATGCAGAGCGAGGCAGCAGCGTGGGTTCAGTCCCCGTACCGGGCTGGGGGGTGATGCAGAGCGAGGCAGCAGCGGGGGTTCAATCCCCGTACCGGGCTGGGGGGCTGGTTAGTGATGCAGAGCGAGGCAGCAGCGTGGGTTCAGTCCCCGTACCGGGCTGGGGGGTGATGCAGAGCGAGGCAGCAGCGGGGGTTCAATCCCCGTACCGGGCTGGGGGGCTGGTTAGTGATGCAGAGCGTGGCAGCAGCGTGGGTTCAGTCCCCGTACCGGGCTGGGGGGTGATGCAGAGCGAGGCAGCAGCGGGGGTTCAGTCCCCGTACCGGGCTGGGGGGGTGATGCCGAGCGAGGCAGCTGCGTGGGTTCAGTCCCCGTACCGGGCTGGGGGGGTGATGCAGAGCGAGGGCAGCAGCGTGGGTTCAGTCACCGTACCGGGCTGGGGGGTGATGCAGAGCGAGGCAGCAGCGTGGGTTCAGTCCCCGTACCGGGCTGGGGGGTGATGCAGAGCGAGGCAGCAGAAGGGGTTCAATCCCCGTACCGGGCTGGGGGGCTGGTTAGTGATGCAGAGCGAGGCAGCAGCGTGGGTTCAGTCCCCGTACCGGGCTGGGGGGTGATGCAGAGCGAGGCAGCAGCGGGGGGTTCAATCCCCGTACCGGGCTGGGGGGTGATGCAGAGCGAGGCAGCAGCGTGGGTTCAGTCACCGTACCAGGCTGGGGGGCTGGGGGGTGATGCAGAGCGAGGCAGCAGCGTGGGTTCAGTCCCCGTACCGGGCTGGGGGGTGATGCAGAGCGAGGCAGCAGCGGGGGTTCAGTCCCCGTACCGGGCTGGGGGGTGATGCAGAGTGAGGCAGCAGCGTGGGCTATTTCCCCGTACCGGGCTGGGGGACTGGTTAGTGATGCAGAGCGAGGCAGCAGCGTGGGTTCAGTCCCCGTACCCGATGAGGTTATTCCTGAAGGCCCCATTCCTGAAGGCCCCGCCTTCTCAACCTTGGTGGAGAACCAGATGGGATTGTAAAAATGAGAACGCGATCATTCGGAGGAGCTGCTACACTAGTGGACAAGCTGGGGTACAGACAGAAACTGACGGGGAGGCAACAAGCCAGGGGGGATGAGGGGGCGATGCGGGAGGGAAAATGGGGTGGGGGGGGGGGGGTGGGGTAACGGGGAAGGAGCCAAAGGAGGAATGGGGAAAAGGGAGGGGGGGTGGAGATCATATGTGTAGAGGGGGTCCGGTACGAGTCGGGATGGGTGAGGGTAGAGTGCTGGTTTCAGCAGGTCGCACGTGGAGACGGCAGCCATTTTAAATGGCCCAAGAAAGTGGGCAGGCCTGGGCAAGTAGGGTCGGGACCACAGGGTGAGTATGGCTGATCCCACAGGAGAGGGGAAGGGACAGACCCCCACCCCCCCACACACACACACACGAGACGAGCCTGACAGAGAGAGAGCGACTGAGGGTGAGGAAAAGCTGGGTGGCACAATCGTTTCAGACGTGCTTCAACGAGCAAGAGGAGGGGGGTGGCCATACTAGATCACAGAAAAGTAGCATTCACAGCGACGAGCACGGTGTCAGACCCAAAGGGATGATTTATAATGGTCAGCAGGACCCTGGATGGGGGCCCTGGTAGTTCTGGTAAATATGTACACCCCAAACTGAGACAACGGAGACTTTGTCAAGAAATCTATGGCGGAAATCCTCGACTTAGACTCCCACTGACTTATCATGGGAAGGACTTAACTGTACGCAAGACCCGAAGATGGACAGATCCAACCCAAGGACGGAGCCATATCAGGAATGACATGACAGCTAAACGCCTTTAGAAGCAGGTGGAATGGGGTGGAGAAGGTGTACGGGGGGGGTAGACCCATGATGGTTTAATCTCCCATGTGTACAAGGCCTATTCACACATAGACTTCTTCGTAGGGAAAATGGTGCTTCCAGGGGTAGTGGAAGCGGATTATTCCAGGATAGTGATATCCGGCCATGCTCCACACTACGTGGACGTGAGGTTGGAGACTGGTCGGGCCCAGCTTCCCCCTGGAGGCTGGATGTGGCCCTGCTCGCCAATAAGGCGTTCTGCGAAAGAACAACACAAGCCATTAATGGTTAAGTAACCTGCAACCAGAACGGGGAGGTCTCAGCCTCCATGTTCTGGGAGACACTGAAGGTGGTGATCGGGGGGAAATAATAGCCTATAGTGTGCTAAAGGATAGGAAGGGAGGGCAGCTAGGCAGCAGCCGGTCAACTCCATGTTGGAGGTGGAATGCCGATTCTCCATGGCCCTGACTCTAGAATTACTGACTGAGAGGATAAAATACAACTGGAGTTTGAACTGCTCTCCACTGGGAAAGCAGCTCTGCCAGTCACGGGAGGCTTCTTGCAAGCATGGAGACAAGGCCAGCTGTCTGCTGGCGGACCAACTAAGGAAACAGGCTACCTCACGGGAAATAGCTCCGGTAACAGCACAGAGAACAAGAAGATGGTTGTGGCCCCGAACAAAATCAACGGGGCCATCGCAAACATCTACCGGGGCCAGTACACCACCAAGTCCGTGAGGGGGGGACTCTTGAGATGATACAGTTCCTCAATGGACTGGATAAACCAGTTGTGGGAGATGGAAACGGGCTGGAAGCACCGCTACTGCTGGATGAGATCATGGAGGGCATTAACTTCATGCAGTCAGGTAAGGCAATTTACCAAAGGATTGGAGCAGCACTGGCCCCGAACCCGCGGGAGATGTTTAATGACTTGCTGTCGAGGGGGGGGCCTGCCCCCCACGCTGGCACAGGTCTCGATCTCACCGATCCCCCACAAAGACAAGGACCTGACGGAGTGTGGGTCACATGGACCCATTTCACTGCTGATCACTGACGTCAAAGTCCAGGCTAAAGCTCAGGCGAGGCGACTGGAGAGCTGTTTGGCAGAAGATCAGACCGGGTTTGTTAAGGGCAGACAGCTAACAGCGCACATCAGACGCCTGTTGAGCGTAATTATGACCCCATCTGGGGAGAGGACACTCAAAGTGATCATCTCCCTGGACACCGAGAAAGCCTTCGATCGCATCGAATTGAGATACCTCATGGAGGTGGTTGAACGGGTGGAACTACTATACAGCGCTCCCATGGCGAGCGTGCTGATGAACACCACCAGCTCTGAGTATTTTCAGCTGCCCAGAGGCTCAAGGCAGGGGTGCCCCCTGTCCCCGCTACTGTTCGCGCTGACAATTGAGCCACTGGCCATCGCTCTTCTATCAGCCAAGGGGTGGATGGGCATTCAGAGAGGGGGCAGGGAGCACAGAGTTTTATTCTTAAGCGGATGACCTCCTCTAGATGTCGGGTTCCCTGACCAGCATGGGTACGGTAATAGAACTTCTGAGGGAGCTCGGAGCCTTCTCCGGTTACAAACTCAACCTGGGTAAGAGGGAAATCTTCCTGGTAAATGCACAGGGGGGGGGAGGAACCTACCACTCTACCACTGGGCTGGAGGTGTTACCGTTTAAACTGAGCCGGACCAAATTCAAGTACCTGGGGATACAGGTAGCTCACACCTGGACGGGGCTCCATAAATGAACCTGTCCAGCCTGTTGGAAGAGATGAAGAGGGATCTGCAGAGATGGGACTCACTGCCACTATCCTTAGTGGGAATGGTGCAGACGATAAAAATGAACGTACTGCCAAGGTTCTTCTCATTCAGAACACTCCCCATCTTTGTCCCCAAGTCCTTCTTCACCAGGGTTGACAAGCTAATTGTGGCCTTTGTCTGGGTCAGAAAGAACCCTAGGGTACGGAAAGCCAGCCTGCAAAGAGGGCGACACATAGGAGGCTTGGTTTTTCCGAACCTACCACTCTACCACTGGGCAGCAGAGAGAATACGAGGATGGCTGGGTGAGCCAGAGTCATCGCGCCCCCCTCTCCCCCACCACACGCGCGCGCACACACACGCACACGCAAACTCCAGGAGCCAGGTGATGGTAGCCACAGTAAAGACCTGAAAACAACATTTCTGTGGATGCAGCCAGCTGCAAGAACCGTAAGTTGACTCCATTAAAGATAGACGCCACATTCAAGACATGGAGAGAGGACAGAGGGGTGCTGGCCGTGAGGGACATGTACGTGGACAGAGGGGTATTGATGGTGAGGGACATGTACGTGGACAGAGGGGTGCTGAGGGACATGTACATGGACAGAGGGGTGCTGACAGTGAGGGACATGTACGTGGACGGTAGCGTGGTGATTCCTTCCGGAAGTGGAGGATAGGTATGAGAGGTGTCAGGGCAGCCTGGCAAACCACACCCACATGTTCTGGTCCTGCCCCAGACTGGGGGGGGTGGGGGTTTGGGTTGGTTCTGGACCTCTTCGAGGTCATGTCTAGGATGGTTGGGTTGAAGATGGAGTCATGCCCGTTTGTTGCTGTCTTTGGAGTATCGGAGCATCCACAGGTCTTCGCGGGAGTCGGGCAGACGCCCTGGCCTTTGCCTCCCTGATTGCTCCAGTGGAGACTTCTGCTTAGATGGAGGCGGCGGGGGGGGGGGGGGGGGGGGAGGTGAGACAACCAGGGGGAGGGGAGCACACCCACACCATATTGGAGAAAAGGGGAAATAGGCCTTACATGCCAAGGGGTACAGACCCCCAGTCATAAATGATCGGAGCAATATAGTGAGTAGATTTGCCCAGGAAACATTGAGAAACAAAATGGGACTCAGAATAAAGCCATCTGCCCAGTCCCGCACTGTAGCCAATTGAGACAATGTAAATAAACCACAGGCCATTCCCAGCTGTAGTAGATTCAGCGATATTTGTATTCTAACGTACAAGCCTATTCCATGTGTTCCTTGTTTCTCCTCTTCTATTCGCGGTGTCTTATTGTTAGATTAGAACAGAGAACAGTCCAGCAGAGTACAGGCCCTTCAGCCCACAATGTTGTGCCGACCATTTATCCTAATCTAAGATCAACCTAACCTACACCCCTTCAATTTACTGCTGTCCATGTGCCTGTCCAAGAGTCGCTTAAATGTCCCGAATGACTCTGACTCCACCACCTCTGCTGACCGTGCATTCCACACACCCACCATCTGTGTGTAAAGAACCTCTGACATCTCCCCTATACCTCCCTCCAAACACCTTAAAATTATGTCCCCTCGTGACAGCCATTTCCACCCTGGGGAAAAGTCTCTGGCTGTCCACTCTATCCATGCCTCTCATCACCTTGTACACCTCTATCAAGTCACCTCTCTGCCTTCTTCGCTCTAGTGAGAATTGTTGTGATGTTTCTCTCCGTTGCTGTTATTCCATGTTTTTACACTAAAGTAAATAATGAAATATCAATAAAAACACTTTAAACAAATTGTTGTATGTTTCCCAACCCAGCGCAGTTATTTTGGGGAAGTTAGAACTTCTGGACTGTTGCCGGATTATCGCTTACGTGCAAACTTCCAGGAGGGACTTCCCAGCTTTAGGGATTCCCTTAAATCCGATGCTGGGGAGCCAGGAAGTTATTTACGGCCCATTAACTCTGCTTCTCTCTCCTCTGCTGCGCCCAGCCTGCTGAGCTTTCCCAGAATTTCCTATTTTTATTTCATATTTCCAGGATCCACAGTATTTTGCTTTTATTTTAGAACAAAACTTGCTGTGTACAGCGCTGCGATAATACCCACCCTTCTACATGCCTGTGAGGGATGGACTACCTACTCCAGGCATAATGAGCTGGTGGGCAGATTACACGAGATTCCTTCGGAAAGTCAGTGGCATCAATTGGGAAGACAAAGCGCCCAAGGTTTTTCAAACAGCAGAAATGTCCAGAATTGAAGAACTCATCCTAGCCCAGCTGAGATGGAGCGGTCATGTACTCGCACATGAACCTGCGAGGTCGGCCAACATTAAGGTTCAAGGACTCTTGAGATGAACCTAGGGGGATGTGGCAAGTTCACCACAGACTGGGAGGAAAATTCACAAGGAGAGCGACCTTCCATGGGAGCAAACTCAAGTAATGGCTTTGTTTCCATCAAACATCAAAGAATACCAGCAGCAAAGGGTAAAAGAGTGGACAGTCCCAACGAAATCATATTTAGCCGCACTGGAGACAAACCTGCAGGTCTGCAATCAGGCTTCACGGCCACATTGGAACGTAAACATAACTACGCATGCAAGCACCAGCCACCGTCGATACCGAAGGAAAGCCAATGACATGGAAACTGACCTCATGTCTGAGGCCAACATTGCCAAAGGACAACACACACGTGAAGGAAGAAGGGTTAACGGAGGCTGGTGGACAGCCTCCTCCCTTCAGTTAGTGATGAGGATCCATCAGTTTGAGAGAGAGGATAGGAAAACAGCGAAGGGTTGTGATTGGAACATGCAATGCTTTGCCAAAGGGAATCATTCAGGCAGAAACTATTGTATATTTTTAAAAGGATTAACATCTAAAGCAGAGGAAGATGTCTGATTGAGAGAAGCACGGAGGCAGTGCGATTAGCTTCGATTGTGGAGCAAAGATCCTTCTTTGGTCTGATCAGCTTACGTTTGAAAATCTGTTTGTGGCTTAATATAGAAACTGGATTTAAATTTCCAGAAGTGAAAATCAACCCAAAATTAAACTATCATCATTTGCAAAATGTAACTATTAATTCATTGTGAATATCCTGAGGTGGGGGGGAGGGGAGACAGTCAGGGAGAGGCAGTGGGGGGGGGGGTCGTGTGAGGGGAAGGCAGTTGGCCGGGGGGGGGGGGGGGGCAGTGTTGGAGTGTCAGTGAGGGGGAGGCAGTGAGTGGGGGGAGGCAGTGTGGCAGGGGGCAGTGAGGGGGCAGGGGGGGGCAGTGAGGGGGCAGGGGGTGGCAGGGCAGTGTGAGGGGGCAGGCAGGCAGTGAGGGGGGGCAGGGTGGCAGGAGGTCAGGGGCAGTGTGTGGGGGGCTGTGTGGCAAGGAGGCAGTGAAGGAGGGGCAGTGTGGCAGGGAAGCAGTGAGGGGGCAGTGTGGTAGGGAGGCAGGGGGTGGGGGCAGTGTGGTAGGGAGGCAGGGGGTGGGGGGCAGGGAGGCAGTGAGGGGAGGCAGGGGGTGGGGGGCAGGGAGGCAGTGAGGGGAGGCAGGGGGTGGGGGGGGCAGTGTGGCAGGGAAGCAGTGAGGGGGACCAGGGGGGCAGTGTGGCAGGGGGCAGTGAGGGGGGGCAGGGAGGCAGTTAGTGTGGCAGGGAGACAGTGGGGTGGGGGGGGGGGGGGGGGGGGGGTGGCAGTGCAGCAGCTACAGGAGCCGGTGGGTGTTTTACACTCAGTTAACCTGCTGAGTGTTTGGATGTTTTGCAGTTTCAGAAGTTCGTCAGTTTTGCGAGATAAGTTGGATTGGCCATGCTAAATTGCCCTTCGAGTCCAAAAAAACGGTTAGGTGGGGTTACTGGGATAGGGTGGTGGTGTCGGCCTTGGTAGGGTGCTCTTTCCAAGAGCCGGTGCAGACCCGATGGGCCGAATGGCCTCCTTCTGCACTGTAAATTCTATGATTCTATGAAGTTGCAGAAACGTTTGGTTCCCCTGTGATGTGTGTCCTGAAACCGATTTTGTGCAAATTATAAAGATGGAATTTTCCGTATTTGGTATCTGATGTACCAAAAGGAACTCTTATATTGTATCTTGTTTTTAAGAATCATGTTTAAGTCTGAACAATTTGTCATTTACAGCGGAGTTAAAAAAGCAAAAAGATTTTTATCAGAAACTTGGCCTTGAAATGCCTGGAGAGGTGAAAGGTGAGACGTGCTCATCTAAACAGCCCTTCAATCCGCTCCATGATGGTTAGTTACTTTCCTCTTGAGCCATTCCTGACAACTGACGTTTTCTTCCTCAGCACTGGGAAAGCTTTCCTTTTCCTGCACTGCTCTGCATTTAAACTTCATTCTGTCTGCGCTCTCCAAGTGTAACTTAACAAACTCTAATTTCTGGGATAATCTTTACCTGTCTGGTTGATTGAAATGTCAGAGCAATAAGGTGTAATTGTGGAAAGACCACCGCCTGGCATTCATTGCTCAATGTTCCGTTGGGGTCTTTCTCCAGGTGACAAGTAGGTAATAATATTGATTTACACATTGATCAGCTGCTGAAACTCCATCTGCCTGTGTTATTACCAGACTTGACTATTCCCAACTTCCACCTTCCACGAGCTCGTCATTCTCCAAAGTTCTTATGGTCCTAACTTGCACAGAGCCCTCTTTCACCCATCACCACCAGTGCTCGCTGTTTCTAGTGAAGCAACATCTCGATGTTAACATTCTTATCCTTGTTTTCAAATTCCCCTGTGACCTCCCTATCCCTGTGACCTCCCTATCCCTGTGACCTCCGTGTCCCGGTGACCGCCCTGGCCCGGTGACCGCCTCCAATACGACCAATTTCTTAGCAATCTGTCACCCTCCAATTTTGACCTCCTTTACATTTTAATCGCTTCAACATTGGTTGTAATTGGGAAGTTTTGCCAATCACGATAATTTGTGTAATAGGTTTATTTCGATATAGGATCATACAATTCCTACAGTGCAAAAGGAGGTCATTTGGCCCATCGAGTCTACATGACCCTCTGAAAGAGCACCCTATCTATGCCTGCCCTATCCCCGTAACCCCATAACCTCACCTAACCTGCACATCTTTGGACAATAAGGGGCAATTTAGTATGGCCAATTCACCTAACTTGCACATCCTTGGACTAAAGGTATGTTCTCAAGATCACGAAAGGCTTTATATAAATACAAATATTTTCTTCCTTCCTGGGATTTTTCTCTTGTGGTTGATTATCTTAATATTATAAAATCAAAAGGGCAAAATCTTGAGGACGTTCTGTATTTAAATCAGTCAGGCTGGAAGTTTCTGCACTAATAATTGTCAGCTATAGCATAATGTCAGCCTTGCAATTTCCTTTTATTTTAAATATTTTTATCAAAACATTTCATGATAAACTAAATAATATAAAACAGTTAGTTCAAGTTACAAATGCAAAAAAAACACAATAAACAATCAAGAACCCCAATTAACTTGACCCCCCAACATTAAACTAAACCCCTTAACAACTGACGGTGACTAACTCTTTAAACAAGGACCTTCTCCAAATGTAGAATCTCCATAAGGTTACCCGACCAGGCCGAGGCAGAACTCATCCTCCGGGCTGCTAACGAGGCAATGACGAGGAAATCCGCCTTCACCCCCGTCAGCAGCATCGGCAAAATGGCCGCCAGCGGTTATGGCTGCAGATCGACATCGAGTATCTCTGACATGGTGCTAACAAAAAGACTCAAAATCTCACTAACTTGGGACAAGACCAGAACATATAAGAGTGGTTCGCCAGCCCCCGAGAACAACGCTCACACCTGTCCCCCACCCAGAGAAGACTCCGCTCTTCCTCACCCTGGTCAGATGCACCCTGTGCACCACCTTGGACTGGATCAGAGTAAGCCGAGCACAGGAGGGTATGGAGTTGACCGTGCGAAGAGCCTCGTTCAACACCACCTCATCCAGAATAGGACCCAACTCACCCTCCCATTTCCCCATCACCCCATCCAACAGAGCCGACTCTGCTGATAGGATCTGGCCGTATATATACACAAAATAACCCCTCCACCAGACCCGGCCAAAGACAAAATCCTCTTCAACAGGGAGGAGAGTGCTGCTCAGGGGAAAGACGGAAAAGCCTTGCGCGGAGAATCACGAGTCTTAAAGTATCTTACCAGATTGGAACCAGGAAATTTCTCTAACAGCTCCTTAAAGCTGGCAAATCTTTCCTCCAAACAGGTCCCAAACCTTTCCAAACCTCTCCCCTCCCATCACGTTTAAACCCGCTGCCACAAAGCGGTGACGACTGCCAGCAAAGTAATGGAGCCAAGTTTAAAATGCTGTCTGAACTCCCCCCAGATTCTCAGGGTGGACAACTCTACCGGATTGGGGGAAAATTTTGCCGAAAGAACGACCATGATGCCGTCACTAATGCCTCGAGACTGGAATCCTTACAAGAACTCGCCTCCACTTGCCCCCATACAGAACCTGGGTCACTAAGCCATCCCAGCGCTTCTCAATATTGGCTGCCCAATAATAAAATAATAAATTGGGTGAAGCTAAACCCCCTGATTGCCTCTCTGGAGGAACTCCCGACCGACCGATCTTTGGTGTCTTACCCGCACAAATGAAAGACTATACTAATTTGTTAATTCTGACAAAGAAGGATATGGGGAGGCACTGGGAAATAAATAAAAATCTCAGGAGCACATTCATCTCAATAGTCTGAACCCTGCCTGCCAAGGACATGGGACATAGAACATAGAACATTACAGCGCAGTACAGGCCCTTTGGCCCTCGATGTTGCACCGACCTGTAAAACCACTCTAAAGCCCATCTACACTATTCCCTTATCGTCCATATGTCTATCCAATGACTATTTGAATGCCCTTCGTGTTGGCGAGTCCGCTACTGTTGCAGGCAGGGCATTCCACGCCCTTACTACTCTCTGAGTAAAGAACCTACCTCTGACATCTGTCCTATATCTACCTCCCCTCAATTTAAAGCTATGTCCCCTCGTGCTAGACATCACCATCCGAGGAAAAAGGCTCTCACTGTCCACCCTATCCAATCCTCTGATCATCTTGTATGCCTCAATTAAGTCACCTCTTAACCTTCTCTCTAACGAAAACAGCCTCAAGTCCCTCAGCCTTTCCTCATAAGATCTTCCCTCCATACCAGGCAACATTCTGGTAAATCTCCTCTGCATCCTTTCCAATGCTTCCACATCCTTCCTATAATGCGGCGACCAGAATTGCACGCAATACTCCAAATGCGGCCGCACCAGAGTTTTGTACAGCTGCAACATGACCTCATGGCTCCTAAACTCAATCCCTCTACCAATAAAAGCTAACACACCGTACGCCTTCTTAACAACCCTCTCAACCTGGGTGGCAACTTTCAGGGATCTATGTACATGGACACCGAGATCTCTGCTCATCCACGCTGCCAAGAATCTTACAATTAGCCCAGTACTCTGTCTTCCTGTTATTCCTTCCAAAATCAATCACCTCACACTTATCTGCATTAAACTCCATTTGCCACCTCAGCCCAGAGCTGCAGCTTATCTATGTCCCTCTGTAACTTGTAACATCCTTCCGCACTGTCCACAACTCCACCGACTTTAGTGTCATCTGCAAATTTACTCACCCATCCTTCTACGCCCTTCTCCAGGTAATTTATAAAAATGACAAACAGCAGTGGCCCCAAAACAGATCCTTGTGGTACACCACTAGTAACTGGACTCCAGTCTGAACATTTCCCATCAACCACCACCCTTTGTCTTCTTCCAGCTAGCCAAATTCTGATCCAAACTGCTAAATCACCCTGATTCCCATGCCTCTGTATTTTCTGCAGTAGCCTACCGTGGGGAAACTTATCAAACGCTTTACTGAAATCCATATACACCATATCAACTGCTTTACCCTCACCCACCTGTTTTCAACTTCTCAAAGAACTTAATAAGGTTTGTGAGGCACGACCTACCCTTCGCGAAACCGTGTTGACTATCTCTAATCACATTATTCCTTTCCAGATGATTATACATACTATCTCTTATAAACCTTTCCCAAGACTTTGCCCACAACAGAAGTAAGGCTCACTGGTCTATAGTTACCGGGGTTGTCTCTACTCCCCTTCTTGAACAAGGGGACAACATTTGCTATCCTCCAGTCTTCTGGCACTATTCCTGTAGACAAAGATGACTTAAAGATCAAAGCCAAAGGCTCAGCAATCTCCTCCCTAGCTTCCCATAGAATCCTAGAATAAATCCCATCCGGCCCAGGGGACTTATCTATTTTCACACTTTCCAGAATTGCTAACACCACCTCCTTCTGAACCTCAAGCCCTTCTAGTCTAGTAGCCTGAATCTCCGTATTCTCCTTGACAACATTGTCTTTTTCCTGTGTGAATACTGACAAAATATTCATTTAGCACCTCTCCTATCTCCTCTGACTGACTCCACGCACAACTTCCCACTACTGTCCTTGACTGGCCCTACTCTTACCCTAGTCATTCTTTTATTCCTGACATATCTATAGAAAGCTTTACAGTTATCCTTGATCCTACCTGCCAAAGACTTCTCATGTCCCCTTGTTGCTTTTCTTAGCTCTCTCTTTAGGTCCTTCCTAGCTAACTTGTAACTCTCGAGCGCCCTAACTGAACCTTCATGTTTCATCTTTACATAAGCCTCCTTCTTCCTCTTGACAAGTGTTTCGACTGCTTTAGTAAACCACTCGCTCGACCACAGGGGGAGGTTATCCCACTTTTCCATGTCCGATTTGACCCCCATTCCCCAGACTAGCATCATTTAATTTATGAAGCGAGGCCCAGTCGCTGGCCCCCGGATACCCAGATAATGAAAGCTAGATCTGGCCAGGCGAAATGGTACTATTCCCAGATGGGCTCCCCTCCCCGGGGGGTTAACTGGGAAGTATTTGCTCTTGTCCAAATTCCACATATACCCAGAGAAGGAGCCAAAACTCCCAAGCAGCTTCATTATCTCTCCACTGTCCCACAGTGGATACTGGGTCCGTGATGTAAAGACCATGCTCCACCATTCCCGATATATCCCCGTCCACTTAATGGAAGATCTCAGCGCTATGGCGAGTGGTTCTATTGCAGAGAAAATAGGAGCAGAGACAATGGACATTCCTGCTTCATTACGTATGCTGCGGAATGTTCCTGAGACCAAAGCATTTGTGCGAACATTAGCAATGGTAGTCCTATAAAGTAAACCAAATCCAGGATATAAACTTTTCCCCAAATCCAAACTTTCCAAGAATCTCAAAGAGATATCCCCACTCCACTCAATCAAACACCTTTTCAGTGTCTGGGGAAACCATCACCTCCGGCTTGGATACTGAAGAGGGGGAAGAGGGTAACACTTAACAGTTGATGTATTTTGACCGATAATTGCCTACCCTTCACGCCGTCTGTCTGGTTTTCCGAGATCACCTCTGGGAGGCAGGACGCCAACTGCATTACCAGCACTTTTGCGAGTAAATGCAGTGGATAGCACTGGGACTGTGGTGCTGAGGACCCGGGTTCGAATCCCGGCTCTGGGTGGAGTTTGCACATTCTCCCCATGCCTGCGTGGGTCTCACCCCACAATCCAAAGATGTGCACGTTAGGTGGATTGGCCACGCTAAATTGCCCCTTAATTGGGGAAAAAAAAATAATTGGGTACTCTAAATTTATTTTTAAAAACTTTTGCGAGTAACTTAGTGTCCACGTTCAAGAGCGAAACCGGTTGATCGGACCACATTCCATAGGGTAAGAATCAGCGAAGCAGAAACCTGCATAAGTGTATCGGGCAACGAACCCCAGGACAAGGAGTCATTAAACGTATCTCGAATGAGAGGGATCCATTGTTCCGCAAACTTTTTGTAAAACCCGGGGCCAGGACCTTTACCCGTCAACATCAACCAGTACATTTCCGAATTTCCTCTGGGCCCAATGGGTATTCCAACTATTCCTGCCTCTCCCCCTCCACCACATCCAAAGAATCTGTCATGGCCGAACTCTCTGCCGGGGGATTCGAGCTATAGAGATCCCGAAAAAATGTTTCAAAAGCCGCACTGACCTGAGGCGGGGCGGAAACCTGGCAGTCAATCGAATCCCGTACCTGCATAATCTCCCGGGAAGCCGCCTGCCGCCTCAGCTCATCAGCAAAAGGCGACTGGCCTTCTCTCCATGTTCATAAAATCCCCTCTCGACCATCGCAGCTGGCCCACTGGCTTCCCATTGATAGTAATTCAAACTGTGCCTGCAGATTTTTCCTACTCACCAGCAACTCCGAGGTAGGGGCGAGTGAGGACTGATGGTCCACCTCAAGGATGGAGTCCAGCAGCCTCTGCTGCCCCACCCTCGCAGTCCTTTCCACGTGCACTTTGTAGGAAATTATCTCCCCCAATGACCACCTTCTGGGCTTCTCACAGCATAGAAGGTGAGACAGACTTGCTCTTATTATATATTCCCCAATGGCGGAGTCATGCGTTCACAAAATCTCTTTTCCACCA
Organism: Scyliorhinus torazame; assembly: GCF_047496885.1. Taxonomy (NCBI): domain Eukaryota; kingdom Metazoa; phylum Chordata; class Chondrichthyes; order Carcharhiniformes; family Scyliorhinidae; genus Scyliorhinus; species Scyliorhinus torazame. The sequence continues at coordinate 1,943,302 of NC_092709.1, forward strand.
ACAATGTTGTATCCAATCTTCATGGTGGACGCTGGGAGGGACCTGTCTCTACCATCAAATCCACAAAAGTGGGGCATAGTCAGAAATCACAATTGCTGAGTAACTCCCCCGTCTCTACCGAAGGGAGGAGAGACCTATCCATCATCTACTCCATGAAATCCAACAACGCCTTTGCCACCCCTAATGGAGTCAGAGATTTGGACATCGATCCATCCGTCCTGGGGTCCAGAACACAGTTTAAATCATACCCAAGATTAGCCGATGCAAATCCAAATCGGGGATGGAGGCTTTTGTTAATAAAACCCGTCCAGTCCCAGTTCAGAGGATAGACATTGACCAGGATCTCAGAGGTACCCTCCAGAGACCCACAAACAATAACATGTCCACCATTGGGATCCGTCAAGATCTTAGTGGCCGAAAATTGAACCCTTTTATTGATTAAAATTGCCGTGCCTTGGGCCCTACATCAAAGCCCAAATGAAAAGCTTGTCCCATCCATCCTTCCGCTACCTCGTCTGATCTCTGACCCACAAGTGAGTCTCCTGCAGAAACACCACATCAGCATTCAAACCTTTATGGTGAGCAACTACCCTCAACCTTTTCACTGGGACATTCAACCCTCTGACATTCCAGGTGACCAAATGAATTGCACCCCCCCCCCCCCCCCCCCCATGTGGGGTCAGCCATTCTCACCAAGAGAGATTATGCAACAGTTCCACAGAAAGTGCTGCAACCAGGCCCACCCACTGCCAACCCACTAACAAGATGAAACAAAGATCTGCAGGTCACCGTCAGCAAGCTACCCCTGCCCCACCCCCTCATCCACAAACAATGCAATTTCCTCCTCCTTTCTCTGAATTAATAATATATATTTTTGAAAAGCTAGTTTTCATGGAGTTTGCTTGCCTATGTACACTACTGCTGCTTATCAGTTGGCATTGTGGATACATTTTACATTGTTGAAAAATGAAAGTAATTTCAGAACCTAACCATTATAAAGTGTTATTAATTTATTGCTATGGTTAAAACTTCTGGTGTAACATAATCAATATGTGACGTAGGCAGGGTATAATTCCCAATACCAGCACAGTAATAATTCTGTATTTTTATGTAGAATATTATGAACATGCACTTGGAAATTGCTAAAATCTGGCACAGTTAGTTTTTACTTCAAAGCTGAATTGCCTTAGTTCCCCGCAACAAAATTATATTTTAATTCCATGAAAATGATCTGACAATTTTAAGCACGACTGAAATTGATTGAATTTGTGAAAATAAGTTTTATAATGTAGAGTTCAGTGAACTGGAAACGGGAGCATAATGCTTCTGCCACTGTGCTGGTAACCAGTGGCCTGGACCAATGATCCAAAGACATGAGTTCAGATCCCACCATGGCAGACAGGGAATTGAAGTTCAGTTAATTAAATAAATTGGAATAAAAAGCAATAATGGTGACTATGGAACTACATAGTCTTAAAAAACAATCTGGTTCGTTAATGTGTCTGGGAGAAGGAAATCTGCAGGCCCGTGTTTAATTCCACGTCCTCGGCAATGTGGCTAAATCTTAACTTTGCTCTGAAATGCCAAGCCATTCAATTGTTAAGAAGGCAGCTGACTTTCTGAAGGGAAGTTAAGGATGGGCAAGATGCACCAAAGCAACTACTTTGACGGTGCCTCCCAAACACACCACCTCTACCACTCAGAGACAGCAAGCACGTGTGAACACCATCACCCACTACAGCCCTCAAATCACACACCATCCTGACGGAAATAAATCCTTGATTTATCATCACTGGTGAAACTTCCGAAACTCCCTCCCTAACAGCACTGTAGATATACCTTCACCACATGGACTGCAGCAATTTAACAAGGCGGCTCGCCAACACTTGTTCGAGCAACTAGGGATGAGCAATCTGTTGGCCTGGACAGTGATGCCTACATCTTCTGAATGAATAAAAAAATACACTATTAGATCAGTCTCTGCAGTTCCTCTGGTTAAACTAGAAATGCGGATGCTTCTCATTCCCCATCCCTCAAACAACTATCCATTGAATTAGTGCATATGAACAAAGAAAAGTACAGCACAGGAACAGGCCCTTCAGCCCTCCACGTCTGTGCCGACCATGAAATAGCCGTTATCAACTCCATCAAGAAAGCAAAGGGATCGATGGGGAATTGTAGGACCAGGTGAAGAAAAGACAGCTGGTCTGAAAGGTCCAGCATGTCTTTCTTCAAATTGTATAGGCCTGTCAAATAAATTGAAGCTTAGCTAACAGATTCATTAGGATCAACGCAGTATTTTCCTAATGTTAAGCTTTGTTTCCATTGAGCAGTTGCTGTGGTCTGTGTAGATCGGTCTCTTGCCCTGTGTTTGAATAGCTGAGTTGACCTTGTTGATTTGCTTTATGTCTGTCAGGTGAGACAAAGCCAGAAGATGATTCAAATAAACAGAAAACAGAGGATAAGCCGGAGGAAGAACATGATTATCACAGGAACGATGAACAGGTAGTTTTCAGCAACCCTTTTTTCACAAAGCACAAGCTTTACTGATAATTTACAGGACGTTAGTTCATCTGAGCAAAGAGCAGGAGTAGGCCATTCAGCCTGTCGAGCCAGCTCAGCCATTTAATACATGCAGATCTGCATCCCACCTACCCTCTGATAATCTTTCACCCCCTTTGTTTATCAGGAATCTTTCCACCTCTGCCTTAAAAATATTCAGAGACTCTGCTTTCACCACCTTTTGAGGAAGAGAGTTGCAGAGACACTCAACCTTCTGAGAAAGAAATTTCACCTCATCTACATTTTAAATGAGTGACCCCTTATTTATAAATAGTGACCCCGAGTCCTAGATTCTCCCACTAGAGGAAACATCCTCTCCACATCCACCCCATCAGAACATAAAAGCAGATAGTAAAAGCTTCTACAAATATATAAGACAAAAAAGAGTGGCTAATGTAAATATTGGTCCTTTGGAAGATGAGAAGGGAGATTTAATAATAGGAGACGGGGAAATGGCTGAGGAGCTGAACAGGTTTTTTGGGTCAGTCTTCACAGTGGAGGACACAAATAACATGCCAGTGACTGATGGAAATAAAGATATGATAGGTGAGGACCTTGAGATGATTGTAATCACTAAGGAGGCAGTATTGGGCAAGCTAATGGAGCTAAAGGTAGACAAGTCTCCTGGCCCTGATGGGATGCATCCCAGAGTGTTAAAAGAGATGGCTAGGGAAATTGTAAACGCACTAGTGATAATTTATCAAAATTCACTAGACTCTGGGTTGGTCCCAGAGGATTGGAAAGTAGCCAACGTGACACCACTGTTTAAAAAAGGGAGGTTGGCAGAAAGCGGGTAATTATAGGCCGGTAAGCTTAACTTTGGTTGTAGGGAAAATGCTGGAATCTATCATTAAGGAGGAAATAGCGGGGCACCTGGAGGGAAATTGTCCCATTGGGCAGACGCAGCATGGGTTCACAAAGGTAGGTCGTGTCTGACTAATTTGGTAGAATTTTTTGAGGATGTTACCAGTGCAGTAGATAACGGGGAGCCAATGGATGTGGTATATCTGGATTTCCAGAAAGCTTTTGACAAGGTGCCACACAAAAGGTTGCTGCATAAACTAAAGATGCATGGCATTGAGGGTAAAGTGGTAGCATGGGTAGAGGATTGGTTAGCTAACAGAAAGCAGAGAGTGGGGATAAATGGGTGTTTCTCTGGTTGGCAACCTGTAACTAGTGGGGTCCCTCAAGGATCAGTGTTGGGCCCGCAGTTGTTCACAATTTACATAGACGATTTGGAGTTGGGGACCAAGTGCAATGTGTCAAAGTTTGCAGACGACACTAAGATGAGTGGTAAAGCAAAAAGTGCAGAGGATACCGGAAGTCTGCAGAAGGATTTGGATAGGTTAGGTGAATAAGGGCTAGGGCCTGGCAGATGGAATTCAATGTTGCCAAGTGTGAGGCTATCCATTTTGGGAGGCATAACAGCAGAATGGATTATTATTTAAACGGTAAGATGTTAAAACATGCTGCCGTGCAGAGGGACCTGGGTGTGCAGATGCACGAGTCGCAAAACGTTGGTGTGCAGGTGATTAAGAAGGCTAATCGAGTTTTGTCTTTCATTGCTAGAGAGATGGAGTTCAAGACTAGGGAGGTTATGCTGCAATTGTATAGGGTGTTAGTGAGGCCGCATCTGGAGTATTGTGTTCAGTTTTGGTCTCCTTACCTGAGAAAGGACATATTGGCACTGGAGGGAGTGCAGAGGAGATTCACTAGGTTGATCCCAGAGTTGAGGGGATTAGATTATGACGAGAGGTTGAGTAGACTGGGACTGTACTCATTGGAGTTTAGAAGGATGCGGGGGGGATCTTATTGAAACATATAAAATTATGAAGGGAATAGATAGGATAGATGCGGGCAGGTTGTTTCCATTGGTCGGGGAAAGCAGAACTAGGGGGCATAGCCTCAAAATAAGGGGAAGTAGATTTGGGATGGCGTGTAGGAGGAACTTCTTCACCCAAAGGGTTGTGAATCTCTGGAATTCCTTGCCCAGTGAAGCAGTTGAGGCTCCTTCTTTAAACGTTTTTAAGAAAAAGATAGATGCCTTTCTAAAGAATAAAGGGATTTGGGGATATGGTGTACGGGCCGGAGAGTGGAGCTGAGTTCACAAAGATCAGCCATGATCTCATTAAATGGCGGAGCAGGCTCGAGGGGCCAGATGGCCTACTCCTGTTCCTAGTTCTTATGTTCTTAATACCCCTCAGGACTTATATATTTCAATTAAGTTGCCTCTGACTCTTCTAAACTCCAGTGGATATAAGCCCAGCCTGTCCAATGTTTCCTCATACATACATAGAAGATAGGAGGAGGCATTTTGGCCCTTCGAGCCTGCTCCGCCATTCATCACGATCATCGCTGATCATCCAACTCAATAGCCTAATCCTGCTTTCTCCCCATAGCTTTGATCCCATTCTCCCCAAGTGCTATATCCAGCCGCCTCTTGAATATATTCAAAGTTTTAGCATCAACTACTTCCTGTGGTAATGAATTCCACAGGCTCACCGCTCTTTGTGTGAAGAAATGTCTCCTCATCTCTGTCCGAAATGGTTTACCCTGAATCCTCGGATTGTGACCCCTGGTTCTGGACACACCCATCAATGGTCTCATCCTCCTGCATCTACCCTGTCTAGTCCTGTTAGAATTTTATAAGTCTCTTTGAGATCCCCCCCTTATTCTTCTGAACTCCAGCAAGAACTATCCCAACCTAGTCAATCTCTCCTCATATGACAGTCCCGCCATCCCTGGAATCAGTCTGGTAAACCTTCGCTGCACTCCCTCGAGAGCAAGAACATCCTTTCTCAGAGAAGGAGACCAAAACTGCACACAATAGATCAAAACTGCACACAATTATAAGACAACCCACCCATCCCTGGATTTAGTCCTCGCATTTTCCTAATGTTAAGCTTTGTTTACATTGAGCCTTCTCTGAACTATTTTCTATGCATTTATTTCCTTAAATAAGGAGACCAATACTGTGCACAATACTCCAGATGGTCGCACTAGTGCTCTGTATAACTATTAACTTTCCTAATTACTTGCTGCACCTGCATACTAGTCTTTTGCAATTCATGCACGATGACACCCAGATCCCTCTGCATCTGAAACCTCGGCACTCTCTCACCATGGCAACATAATAATGCATTGTGCTGCGGTTCGGAAGGTGATATTGCATTCGCTAAGTTCCATTCTTATCTATCTGGTTGTAGCTACAGAATACCCAAAGTGGCTTCCTTTCCACTTGCGCACGCTCTGGAGTCCTCCCAAGAATCTGTAATCCCATTTATCATTTATATGCTGCTCCTCCGTACCATCAGCCAGAAGCCAGGGAAATTGTAATGGGGATAAAAAGAAATGGGAGAAGAATTGAACACCTGCTTTGGTTCGGTCTTCACAAAAGAGGGCGCAAATAAACTTCCAGAAATATTAGGGTTCAAGGGTGAGAGTGTGGAATTGAAGGAAATCAGTATTAGTAAGGAAATGGTGCTGGAAAACTTAATGGGTTAAAGGCTGACAAATCACCAGGGCCTGATAGTCTACATCCCAGAGTAGTAAAGGAAGTGATCATGGAAATCTGATGCATTGGTGGTCATCTTCCGAAATTCTATAGACTCTGGTGCAGTTCCGACAGATTGGAGGGTTGCAAATGTAACCCCAATATTTAAAAAGGGAGGGGGAGAAAAAGGAAAATTACAGACCAGTTAGCCTGTAGTGGGGAAGATGCTAGAGTCTGTCATAAAAGATGTGATAATAGAACATTTGGAAAGCGTTAATAGAACATTTGGAAAGCGTTAATGGGGATTAGGTAAAGTCAGCATGGGAAAGACAAATCATGCAAAATAAAGCTACTGGGTTTTTTGAGGATATAACTAGTAGAATAGATAAGGGAGAACAAGTGGATGTATTTGGACTTTCAGAAGGCTTTTGATGAGGTCCCACAGCAGATGTTAGTGGGCAAAATTGGACCAAATAGGCTAGGGGGTAATGTATTAGCATGGATCAAGAATTGGTTAACAGTCAAGAAACTGTGGCAGGCCATCACGAATGGGGTACCACAGGGATCAGTGTTTGGACCCCAGCTGTTCACAATATATACACTGGGGGAGCTCGCTTTTCACCTCACTATAGGAAAGATGTGATCACACTGGAGGGGGTGCAGAAGACATTGACTAGGGTGTTGCCTGGGATGGAACATTTGAGTTACAAAGCAAGGCTAGACAGGCTTGGATTGTTTTCCTTAGAGCTGAGAAGGTTGGGGGGGGGGGTGCTGATTGAGGTGTATAAGATTGAGGGGCATGAACAGGGTGAATAGAAAGCACTTGAACTCCCCCACTGACAGGCGGCACAGTGGTTAGCACCGCAGTGAGTGAGCCACAGGCGGGTCGGTCTTGTTGAGTTTTTATTGTTTCATGGAATGTAGTTTTGTTGTATACTTTGAATTGTTTACTTAAATGTATCCCAGTTTGTTTACAGCCTTTTGGTCTATTTATCCAATTTGCAGTTGCAAGTTCTCTGCTCACATCTCTGTAATTGGCTCTGTGTAAGTTTCAGATTCCTTTTTGTGATTGGCGTATGTCACTTTCAAATTTAAGCTGGAATTCAATGGTATTATGATCACTATTTCCCAGTAGATCTTTTACTACAACTTTAATAATTTACCCTGCCTCATTACACAATACTCAATATAAGAAAGCTGTACTGCTAGTTGGTCCCAAAAAGTATTAGTCCAAGAAACTCTCTCAAAAACATTTCATAAACTCATTGTCTAGATCACTCTTGCCAGTTTGATTGTCCCGGGCCAAATGAAAGTTAAAGACCCCACGATTATTACATTGCCTTTTCTATAATCTCCAATGATTTGTTGTTTAACCTCTGTCCAATGGTATTATTACTGTTGGGGGCAACACCGGTGGAGAAGGTAGTCAAGATGGCATACGGCATGCTTGCCTTCATTGGCCGGGGCATTGAATATAAGAATTGGCAAGTCATGTTGCAGCTGTATAGAACCTTAGTTAGGCCACACTTGGAGTATAGTGTTCAATTCTGGTAGCCACACTACTAGAAGGATGTGGAGGCGTTAGAGAGGGTGCAGAAGAGATTTACCAGAATGTTGCCTGGTATGGAGGGCATTAGCTATGAGGAGCGGTTGAATAAACTCGGTTTGTTCTCACTGGAACGACGGAGGTTGAGGGGCGACCTGATAGAGGTCTACAAAAGTATGAGGGCCATAGACAGAGTGGATAGTCAGAGGCTTTTACCCAGGGTAGAGGGGGCATAGGTTTAAGGTGAGAGGGGCAAGGTTTAGAGTAGATGTACGAGGGGGAACCTGCCACTGGAACATTCCCCTGCCTTCTCCCTGGAACCTGCCACCGGAACATTCCCCTGCCTGCTCCCTGGAGCCTGCCGCTGGGCACATTCCCCTGCCTTCTCCCTGGAACCTGCCACCGGAATATTCCCCTGCCTTCTCCCTGGAACCTACCACCGGAACATTCCCCTGCCTTCTCCCTGGAACCTGCCACTAGCTGGTTCTCACTTTTGCTTCTTTTAATAATTACTTCAAATCTGTGTGCGCCCCCCCCGCCCCCCGCCGCCCGCGGCCCCCCCCCCCCGTGCCCCCCCCCCCCCGTCCCCCCCGTGCCCCCCCGTGCCCCCCCCCCCCCCCCCCCCCCCCCCCCCGTGCCCCCCCGTGCCCCCCCCCCCCCCCCCCCCCCCCCCCCGCCCCCCCCCCCCCCCCCCCCCCCCCCCCCCGCCCCCCCCCCCCGCCCCCCCCCCCGCCCCCCCCCCCCCCCCCCCCCCCCCCCCCCCGCCCCCCCCCCCCCGCCCCCCCCCCGCCCCCCCCCCCCCCGCCCCCCCCCCCCCCGCCCCCCCCCCCCCCGCCCCCCGCCCGCCCCCCCCCCCCCCCCCCCCGCCGCCCCCCCCGCCGCCCCCCCCCGCCCCCCCCCGCCCCCGGCCCCCCGCCGCGCCGCCCCCTATTCTCGATATTTTCATCAACGGGAACAGTTTCTCCCTATCTGCTCTGTCTGGACGCCTCAGAATTTTGAACACCTCTATCAAACTGCCCTCGGCCTTCTCCTCTCCAAGGAAAAGAGTCCTACCTTCTCCAATCTATTTACATAACTGAAGTTCCTCATCCCTGGAACCATTCCAGTGAATTTTTCCTGCACCCTCTGCAATGCCTTCTCACCCTTCCCTAAGTGCAGTGCCGAGGGCTGGATGTAATACTCCAGCTGTGGCCAAACTGGTGACTTATACAAATCAACCCCTCCTTGTTTTTGCACTTCTGTTCCTATAAATAAAGCCCAGGATACTGTAAACTTTATTAAATGCTCTTTCAACCTCTCCTGTCACCTTCAAGATTTATCTACAAATACACCAAGGTCTCACTGCTCGTCCACTCCCTCCAGAGTTGGATCCTTTATTTTATATTGTTTCTCTATGGCCTTCCTACAAAAATCAATCACTTCACATTTCTCTGCATTGAATTTGAATGAAAATGAAATGAAAATCGCTTATTGTCACAAGTAGGCTTCAAATGAAGTTGTGAAAAGCCCCTAGTCGCCACATTCTGGCGCCTGTTCGGGGAGGCCGGTACGGGAATTGAACCATGCTGCTGGCCTGCCTTGGTCTGCTTTCAAAGCCAGCGATTTCATCTGCCAGCTGTCCGCCCTTTCCACCAACGTCTCTATGTCCATTTGATGTTCTACACTATCCTCACAGTTCACACAATGCTTCCAAGTTTAGCATAATTTGCAAACATTTAATTTGTTCCTTGGACACCAAGGTTTTGGGTTATAAATGTATGTTAAAGGAAACATGGGTCCTGTAATAATCCACAGGAGGCAGGCGTTCAGTCACCACACCAGTATTTATTTGCAATAACTTATATACAAGAGCAGCTCCAAACAGTGCTGCTAGCATTCCAGTCAACTTAAGACTCCCTCACAAAGCCTACACAGGTGCTTATATGGGCCCCCTCAATGAGCTATCATTGAGGGAGCTCACACTCCAATTGGAGGTCATGCGCGCCGCGCCCCCCCCCCCCCCCGGGTCCGAGGAATTCCTGCCAGCTGGCATGCCTCAGAGCTTCTTCCTGCTCCTCCTGTCTGGGTCGGTCACCTGTGTCGTCCGCCAGGTCGTTCTCCGACGTGGGTGGGGTGTACCTTATAGGTGCCCATCTTTTCCTTGACGACCTCCTTGGAAGTTGTACTTCCTCCTCCTCGGGGCGAGGTGTCACGGCGGCCTCGTTGAACGTGTCCATCTCCGACTCTGAATGACGGGGTCTGGAGAAATTGCTCGGGGCTGGGGATCTTTCCCGTCGGAGCTATCCCAGCTTGAGGCGGTCCTGCTTCGACTGCCTGCAGGTGTGGTTCCGCTGCCCATATTTGGTTTTGGTGTTTCTTCAGCGCCTTACCTCCTATCAAAACTTTATATGATATGGGCCCTGTTTGGGACTCTACCGTGCCTTTGACCCACGTTGGTCCATTCCCATAATTCTTGATCCAAACCGGTGCCCCCCACCTGGAAATGTCTCTGCTGCCGACGATTATCATGCCCCCTGCGTTGGACCTCCTGTTGTTTCACCACTTTCCCCGTTAAATTTGGGAAAAGGAGACTCAGCCTCGTTCGCAGCCGCCTTCCCATTAAGAGTTCAGCTGGCGGTATGCCCATTGTGGAATGCGGTGTGGTCCTGTAATTAAACAGCCAGCGGGAGAGCTTTGTGTCCATTGACGCTGCCGGCTGCTTCTTGAGTCCCGCTTTTAGTGTCTGGACCGCTCTCTCTGCCAGGCCGTTGGATGGTAAGGGGCCGTTTTGATGTGGCGGATTCCGTTTCCCTTTAGGAATTTTCCAAATTCCCCACTTGTGAATGCCGTTCCGTTGTCGGACCCCAATACCTCTGGAAGTCCATGTGTTGCGAACATAGAACAATACAGCGCAGTACAGGACCTTCGGCCCACGATATTGCACCGAAACAAAAGCCATCTAATCTACACTATGCCATTATCATCCATATGTTTATCCAATAAACTTTTAAATGCCCTCAATGTTGGCGAGTTCACTACTGTAGCAGGTAGGGCATTCCACGGCCTCACTACTCTTTGCGTAAAGAACCTACCTCTGACCTCTGTCCTATATCTATTACCCCTCAGTTTAAAGTTATGTCCCCTCGTGCCAGCCATATCCATCCGCGGGAGAAGGCTCTCACTGTCCACCCTATCCAACCCCCTGATCATTTTGTATGCCTCTATTAAGTCTCCTCTTAACCACCTTCTCTCCAACGAAAACAACCTCAAGTCCGTCAGCCTTTCCTCATAAGATTTTCCCTCCATACCAGGCAACATCCTGGTAAATCTCCTCTGCACCCGCTCCAAAGCCTCCACGTCCTTCCTATAATGCGGTGACCAGAACTGTACGCAATACTCCAAATGCGGCCGGACCAGAGTTCTGTACAGCTGCAACATGACCTCCCGACTCCGGAACTCAATCCCTCTACCAATAAAGGCCAACACTCCATAGGCCTTCTTCACAACCCTATCAACCTGGGTGGCAACTTTCAGGGATCTATGTACATGGACACCTAGATCCCTCTGCTCATCCACACTTTCAAGAACTTTACCATTAGCCAAATATTCCGCATTCCTGTTATTCCTTCCAAAGTGAATCACCTCACACTTCTCTACATTAAACTCCATTTGCCACCTCTCAGCCCAGCTCTGCAGCTTATCTATATCCCTCTGTAACCTGCTACATCCTTCCACACTATCGACAACACCACCGACTTTAGTATCGTCTGCAAATTTACTCACCCACCCTTCTGCGCCTTCCTCTAGGTCATTGATAAAAATGACAAACAGCAACGGCCCCAGAACAGATCCTTGTGGTACTCCACTTGTGACTGTACTCCATTCTGAACATTTCCCATCAACCACCACCCTCTGTCTTCTTTCAGCTAGCCAATTTCTGGTCCACATCTCTAAATCACCCTCAATCCCCAGCCTCCGTATTTTTTGCAATAGCCTACCGTGGGGGAACGAGGCCCTGAGCTTTTCAATTGTCGATGCTCTGCTTGCAGCGTTTACCCGGTGGACGTCCAACCATTTGGAGTGGGCGCCCACTATCACCAAAAGCATTGAGCCCAGGAAAGGGTCGGCGTGGTCAATATGCAGGCGGGTCCACGGTCTGCCTGGCCATTCCCACGGGTGCAATGGCGCAGCTGGTGGCACTCTTTGCCCCTGTTGGCACTCCTGGCACCAACGTACCAAGGCTGCTATGTCTGTGTCCAATCCTGGCCACCAAACGTAGCTTCGAGCTAGCATCTTCATTTTAGACACCCCTGGGTGTCCGTGATTTAACTCGGTTAAGGTTGCCCGACGGCCCTGAGCTGGGACTATTACCTGGGCTCCCCATAATAGGATACTGTCTTCTACGGTTATTTGGTCCCTTCTGCTCCAGTATGGGTGCATCTGGGGCTCCACTGGTCTCTCCAGTTCCCCTGTTAGCAGTAAATGCTTCATCTTGGCTAAAACTGGGTCTTTTTGAGACCACAACCGAATATGTTGTGCGTCCACTGGTAGGGTGTCCAAAAAATTTAGAGTCATTACTGTCTCCTCTACTTTCGGTATTAGCAGCGGGGAGGTCTGCCCAAAGCATCTGCATTTGCTACTCGCGTTCCCGGTCTGTGCTCCAGAACGTATCTATACGCTGCCAGTAGCAATGCCCACCATTGGAGTCTAGCTGATGCAATCGGGAGTATTGACTGGTCTTTTAATAACCCTAATAACGGCTTATGGTCCATCACTATGGTGAATTTCCACCCGTACAGATACTGGTGAAATTTTTTTACTGCAAATATCACCGCCAGTTCTTCCTTCTCGATTTGGGCGTACTTTCTCTCAGCCATCGCCAAGGTCCTCGAAGCATAGGCTATTGGCCGTTCTTCCCCATTCCTTCCTCTATGGGCTAAGACGGCTCCTACCCTGTAAGGTGATGCGTCACACGTGACCACCAACTCCTTCCTTGGGTCATAATGCTCGAGGACATTTTCGGATGACAGCTGTTCCTTAAATGTACCTAAATGCTCGGTTTTGGCGGGCGGACCATTTCCATTCTTGTCCCTGTTTTAGTAGCTGGTGGAGGGGTTCTAGGATGGACGCCCTATTTTCAATAAATTTGCCATAATACGTTACCAACCCTAGAAATGATCGTAGCTCCTGGACCGTGGTGGGAGCTGGGGCTTCTTTTATTGCCGTTACTCGGTCTTCCAATGGGTGTAAGCCCGACTCGTCTACTTTATATCCCAGGTACATCACTTGTGGGGCCAGAAAAACACATTTTTTCTTTTCAGCTGTACGCCTGCCTTTGCGAAACGCCTGAGCACTTCCTCCAGGTTCCTTAAGTGTTCCCGGTTTGTCCTACCCGTGATTAAGACATCGTCCAAATAAATCGCCCCCTGCGGTAGTCCCTGCAGAATATTTTCCATCGTACGCTGGAATATAGCGCAGGCTGATGACACTTCGAAGGGTAGCCTAGTATAACGAAAAAGTCCCTTCAGGGTGTTGATGGTAGCGAACTTCTGGGAGTCCTTGTCCAGTTTTAACTGCAGATAGGCGTGGCTCATGTCCAGTTTAGTGAACAAAAGCCCACCTGCGAATTTGGCATATAGGTCGTTTATTTTCGGGATCGGGTATTTGTCCAGCAGTGCGTATTTGTTTACCGTCTGTTTGAAATCTCCACAGAGATGTATCGAGCCGTCTGGCTTCAAAATTGGTACCACCAGCGCTGCCCATTCAGAGAACTGTACTGGTCTGATAATGCCGTCGCGCCGTAACCTTTCTATTTCGACATCTACTTTCTTCCTTAATGCAAAATGTACCGGCCTGGCCTTGCAAAATTTCGGAAGGGCTTCTGGGTCCACGTGCAAAGTTGCTTTGGCGCCGATAATTTCCCCCAAACCTTCTTGGAAGACCTCGGGTATTTTTGGAGTACTCCACTCAACTGCCCGCTTCCACTCTGGAAAATTTTCATCCAATCGAAGATTAGGTCTTTCAGCCAGTTCCGTCCTATTAAGTTCGGTCTGGAGCCCTCTACTCTCGTCAATGGTAATCTGAGCAATTGTTTGTCATATTCCACGGGTACATGAGTCGTGCCTAGAACTTCCAGGGGTTCCCCCGTGTAGGTTTTAAGTTTCGTCAATGTTTTTGTTAGGGTTAGTGGCTGGAGACAATCTTTGATTTTTTTAAAATGCTGCCACTCCCATTACTGATACGGCCGCACCCGTGTCGATTTCCATTATTGTCGGCCGACCGTTCACCTGTGGGGGAATCTTAATAGGTTCTGCTTTCTTCGTCGCAATATTATATAACTGTTCCCCTTCAGAAGAGGATGGGGCATCTAGGTTGTGTACTTCCCTGCGTCCCCACCTGCTATTCCTCTTTTGCCACCTCCTTCTAGGGTTTCTGTCGCTGTTACCCCACTCTGTCTGGTGGCAGAAACGGTCCTGATCTGTTGGGGGAGCCTCAGCCGGTAGTTCCCTCTGTCTCCAGTTAGTCCTAGCAGACTTGGGGGCAGTTCTGGGGTTTTCCTTTGGCCCTCTGTTCCTCAGGCTTTCCCTGAGGGTGGCTATCTGGTAGTTGGACCCATTGTGGTAGTCCCTCTCCCAGGTATCTACCTCCATTGGCGTGCCCTGTAGTTCCTGCGCCCCACTTGCTGCCTTTTCTAGGGACAGTGCGAGCTGTAACGCCCACCTGCAGTCTAGCTGCGTTTCTGCCAACAGGCGCTTCTGTATTTGGAGGTCATTTATGCCACACACTAACCGGTCCCGAAGCATTTCATTTAGCGTCGGGCCAAACTCACATTTTTCCGCCAGCCTTCCCAGGCGGGTCAAGAAATTTGTGACTTGACTCTCTGTCTTCCCGCTTCGTTGTGTAGAATCTGTACCTACCCAAAATGAGGGGTGGTTTTGGGTCATAGTGCTCTTCCACCAATTTCGTTAATTCTTGGAAAGGTATCGTGTCCGGCGTATCGGGATAAGTTAGACTGCGTATAATGGCGAAGGCTGAGGGTCCGCACGCCGACAGCAGTATAACCTGTTTCCTTCCATCCTCCGTTATCTCATTGGCCTGGAAAAAGTAACACATTCTCTCCACATACTGGGACCAGTCCTCAATAGTCAGGTCGAATGCATCCAACTTCCCAAAAAGAGGCATTTTTGAAAGAGCAAGGCTTACCCTCCGAGTGCGGCAGCTGGTCTCCGCAAGGTTCTTTGTTTACCTCGTCGCCACTGTAATAATCCACAGGAGGCAGGCGTTCCGTCACCACACCAGTATTTATTTGCAATAACTTATATACAAGAGCAGCTCCAAACAGTGCTGCTAGCATTCCAGTCAACTTAAGACTGCCTCACAAAGCCTACACAGGTGCTTATATGGGCCCCCTCAATGAGCTATCATTGAGGGAGCTCATACTCCAATTGGCCAACCAATAATGCCAATTGGAGGTCATTACAGGTCCCAACACTGACTCCCTGGGAAATGCTACTACAAAAAGCATCCATTAACCACGACCCTTTGTTTCCTGTCGCTCAGTCAATTTTGTATCCATGTTGCTTTGTCTCATTTATTCCATGAGCTGTAACTTTGTTCGCAAGTCTGCTGTGCAGCATTGTATCAAATGCCTTTTGGAAATCCATGTACACCATATCAACATCCTTGCCCTCATCAACTCTCTGTTACGCAGAGAGCAACGGAGCAGGAGTAAGTTATTCCTGAGCCTCCATAGCTCTCTGGGGTAGAAAATTCCAAAGATTCACCACCCTCTGACTAAAGAAATTTATCCTCATCTTGGTCCTAAATAACCTACCTCTTATTCTGAGACTGTATCCCTTGGTTCCAGACCTTCTCTTCTCTCCCCCTCCCCCATGATCGCCTCTCAGAATTGTAGGAATTTGTCTGACAAACCTTTGTTGCCCTCCCTCGATGATCAGTACATCTTCCTTAGGTAAGGAGAACAAAACTGCACACACTGTTCCAGGAGTCATCTCACCAATACTCTGTACAATTGCAGCAAGACTCCCTTACTCCTATTCTCAAATCCTCTTGTAATAGGAGCTAACATAACATTTGCCTTCCTAATTGCTTATTGCACCTGCTGCATGTTAATTCTCAGTGATTTATGAACAAGAATACCCAGGTCTCTTTGGACAGCAATGATCCTAATCTTGCCACATTTAAGAAATACTCTGCATTTCTGTTTTTCCTACCAAAGTGGATACTTGTATTTTTCCACATTATATTCCAACTGCCATGTTCTTGTCCACTCACTTAGTCCGTCTCAATCCCCTTAAAGCCTCTTTGCATCTTCCTCACAATTCACATTCCCACCAAGTTTTGTGTCATCAGCAAACTTGGAAATATTACATTTGCTCCTCATATCCCAATCATTGATGTAGATTGTGAACAGCTGGGGCCTCAGCATTGATTCTTGCAATATCCCGCTAGGCCTCCAAATAGTTCTAGGGATGGAGAGGAAAGGATGGCGAGGATGATCCTGGATAAGAGCGAAAGTAACAGGGTAGTTATTATGGGAGACTTTAACTTTCCAAATATTGACTGGAAAAGATATAGTTCGAGTACATTAGATGGGTCATTTTTTGTACAGTGTGCGCAGGAGGGTTTCCTGACACAATATGTTGACAGGCCAACAAGAGGCGAGGCCACGTTGGATTTGGTTTTGGGTAATGAACCAGGCCAGGTGTTGGATTTGGAGGTAGGAGAGCACTTTGGGGACAGTGACCACAATTCGGTAACGTTTACGTTAATGATGGAAAGGGATAAGTATACACCGCAGGGCAAGAGTTCTAGCTGGGGGAAGGGCAATTATGATGCCATTAGACGTGACTTGGGGGGGATAAGGTGGAGAAGTAGGCTGCAAGTGTTGGGCACACTGGATAAGTGGAGCTTGTTCAAGGATCAGCTACTGCGTGTTCTTGATAAGTATGTACCGGTCAGGCAGGGAGGAAGGCGTCGAGCGAGGGAACCGTGGTTTACCAAAGAAGTGGAATCTCTTGTTAAGAGGAAGAAGGAGGCCTATGTGAAGATGAGGTGTCAAGTTTCAGTTGGGGCGATGGATAGTTACACGGTAGCGAGGAAGGATCTAAAGAGAGAGCTAAGACGAGCAAGGAGGGGACATGAGAAGTATTTGGCAGGTAGGATCAAGGAAAACCCAAAAGCTTTCTATAGGTATGTCAGGAATAAGCGAATGACTAGGGAAAGAGTAGGACCAGTCAAGGACAGGGATGGGAAGTTGTGTGTGGAGTCTGAAGAGATAGGCGAGATACTAAATGAATATTTTTCGTCAGTATTCACTCAGGAAAAAGATAATGTTGTGGAGGAGAATGCTGAGCCCCAGGCTAATAGAATAGATGGCATTGAGGTACGTAGGGAAGAGGTGTTGGCAATTCTGGACAGGCTGAAAATAGATAGGTCCCCGGGTCCTGATGGGATTTATCCTAGGATTCTCTGGGAGGCCGGGGAAGAGATTGCTGGACCTTTGGCTTTGATTTTTATGTCATCATTGGCTACAGGAATAGTGCCAGAGGACTGGAGGATAGCAAATGTGGTCCCTTTGTTCAAAAAGGGGAGCAGAGACAACCCCGGCAACTATAGACCGGTGAGCCTCATGTCTGTAGTGGGCAAAGTCTTGGAGGGGATTATAAGAGACAAGATTTATAATCATCTAGATAGGAATAATATGATCAGGGATAGTCAGCATGGCTTTGTGAAGGGTAGGTCATGCCTCACAAACCTTATCGAGTTCTTTGAGAAGATGACTGAACAGGTAGACGAGGGTAGAGCAGTTGATGTGGTGTATATGGATTTCAGCAAAGCGTTTGATAAGGTTCCCCACGGTAGGCTATTGCAGAAAATACGGAGGCTGGGGATTGAGGGTGATTTAGAGATGTGGATCAGAAATTGGCTAGCTGAAAGAAGACGGAGGGTGGTGGTTGATGGGAAATGTTCAGAATGGAGTTCAGTTACAAGTGGAGTACCACAAGGATCTGTTCTGGGGCCGTTGCTGTTTGTCATTTTTATCAATGACCTAGAGGAAGGCGCAGAAGGGTGGGTGAGTAAATTTGCAGACGATACTAAAGTCGGTGGTGTTGTCGATAGTGTGGAAGGATGTAGCAGGTTACAGAGGGATATAGATAAGCTGCAGAGCTGGGCTGAGAGGTGGCAAATGGAGTTTAATGTAGAGAAGTGTGAGGTGATTCACTTTGGAAGGAATAACAGGAATGCGGAATATTTGGCTAATGGTAAAGTTCTTGGAAGTGTGGATGAGCAGAGGGATCTAGGTGTCCATGTACATAGATCCCTGAAAGTTGCCACCCAGGTTGATAGGGTTATGAAGAAGGCCTATGGAGTGTTGGCCTTTATTGGTAGAGGGATTGAGTTCTGGAGTCGGGAGGTCATGTTGCAGCTGTACAGAACTCTGGTACGGCCGCATTTGGAGTATTGCGTACAGTTCTGGTCACCGCATTATAGGAAGGACGTGGAGGCTTTGGAGCGGGTGCAGAGGAGATTTACCAGGATGTTGCCTGGTATGGAGGGTAAATCTTATGAGGAAAGGCTGATGGACTTGAGGTTGTTTTCGTTGGAGAGAAGAAGGTTAAGAGGAGACTTAATAGAGGCATACAAAATGATCAGGGGGTTGGATAGGGTGGACAGTGAGAGCCTTCTCCCGCGGATGGAAATGGCTGGCATGAGGGGACATAGCTTTAAACTGAGGGGTAATAGCTATAGGACAGAGGTCAGAGGTAGGTTCTTTACGCAAAGAGTAGTGAGGCCGTGGAATGCCTTACCTGCTACAGTAGTGAACTCGCCAACATTGAGGGCATTTAAAAGTTTATTGGATAAACATATGGATGATAATGGCATAGTGTAGGTTAGATGGCTTTTGTTTTGGTGCAACATCGTGGGCCGAAGGGCCTGTACTGCGCTGTATCGTTCTATGTCACAACCTGCCAACCTGAGAATACTCTGTTTATCCCTAATCTCTGTTTTCTGCCTGTTAACCAATCCTCAATCCATGCCAGGATATAACCCCCAATCCTATGAGATCTAATTTTACTTACTAGCCTGTGTGGAGCCTTCTAAATCCAAATACATCACTTCCACTAGTTCTCCCTCGTCTATTCTGCTAGTGACATCCTCAAAACACCCCAACAGGTTTGTCAAACATGATTTCTCTTTCATAAATCCATGTTGACTCTGCCCAATCATCATTATTTTCAAAGTGTTCAGTTATCACATCCTTTCGAATAGATTCCAGCATCTTCCTGACCGCTGATATCAGATTGATAGATCTGTAATTCCCTGTTCTCTCTCTCCCTTCTTTCTTAAATAGTTTTATACTTTCCAGTCTGCAGGCACCATTTCATCATTGTAGAATCTATGGAATTTTGAAGAATGATCACCAATGAACCCACTATCTCTCCAGGCACACCATTCAGTGCTCTGGGATGCAGGCCAATCAGTGCTCTGGGATGCAGACCAATCAGTGCTCTGGGATGCAGACCAATCAGTGCTCTGGGATGCAGGCCAATCAGTGCTCTGGGATGCAGGCCAATCAGTGCTCTGGGATGCAGACCAATCAGTGCTCTAAGAACAAGGCGAATCAGTGCTCTGGGATGCAGGCCAATCAGTGCTCTGGGATGCAGACCAATCAGTGCTCTGGGATGCAGGCCAATCAGTGCTCTGGGATGCAGACCAATCAGTGCTCTGGGATACAGGCCAATCGGTGCTCTGGGATGCAGGCCAATCAGTGCTCTGGGATGCAGGCCAATCAGTGCTCTGGGATGCAGGCCAATCGGTGCTCTGGGATGCAGGCCAATCAGTGCTCTGGGATGCAGACCAATCAGTGCTCTGGGATGCAGGCCAATCAGTGCTCTGGGATGCAGACCAATCAGTGCTCTGGGATGCAGACCAATCAGTGCTCTGGGATGCAGGCCAATCAGTGCTCTGGGATGCAGACCAATCAGTGCTCTGGGATGCAGACCAATCAGGTCCAGGGGATGTATCAACTTTTAGTCCTATTAATTTCTCCAGCACTGCTTTTTAAAAAACTAATTCTACTTTCTTTCAGACTCTCAATCTCCCTAGTCCCTTAGCTCCCCAATATTTCAGGGAGCATTTTTTATATCTCTGTGAGGACCGGCAGAAAGTATTTGTACAGTTTCTGTGCAATTTCTCTATTATCCATGATATGTTTTTCATTTCCTGCCTGTTATGGGACCATATTTGTCATTTCGTTTCACGTGGGGACATAGGAATTAGGAGCAGAAGTCGGCAATTCAGCCCTTTGAGCCTGCTCCGCCATTCAATCAGATCCTGGCTGATCTTCTCCTGGTCTCAAATCCACCTCCCTGCCCGTCCTCCCCGTGTCTGCGTGGGTTTCCTCCGGGTGCTCCGGTTTCCTCCCACAGTCCAAAAATGTGCAGGTTAGGTGGATTGGCCGTGATAAATTGTCCCTGAATGTTCAAAAGGTTAGATGAGGTTGCTGGGTTATGGGGATGGGGTGGAGGTGTGGGCTGAAGTGGGATGATGCTCATTCCAAGAGCTGGTGCAGACTCAATGGGCCCAATGACCTCCTCCTGCACTGTAAATGTTGAGGGTCTTGGAGCTACTTCCATAAGACATCGGAGCAGAATTAGGCCACTCGGCCCATCGAGTCGGCTCCACCATTCAATCATGGCTGATATGTTTCTCATCCTCATTCTCCTGCCTTCTCTCCATAATCCCTGATCCCCTTATTAATCAAGAACCTATCTATCTCTGTCTAAAAGACACTCAGTGAATTGGCCTCCACAGCCTTCTGTGGCAAAGAAGTTCCACAGATTCACCCCCCTCTGGCTGGAGAAATTCCTCCTCATCTCTGTTTTGAAAGATCGTCCCTTTAGTCTGAGGTGGTGTCCTCTGGTTCTAGTTTCTCCTACAAGTGGAAACATCCTCTCCATGTCCACTCTATCCAGGCCTCGCAGTATCCTCGCAGAAGGGGCTGGTTTAGCACAGTGAGTTAAGACAGCTGGCTTGTAATGCAGAACAAGACCAGCAGCGGGGGATCAATTCCCGTTCCAGCCTCCCCGAACAGGCGCCGGAATGTGACGACTAGGGGCGTTTCACAGTAACTTCATTGAAGCCTACTTGTGACAGTAAGCGATTATTATTATCCTGTAAGTTTCAATAATATCCTCCCTCATCCTTCTAAATTCCAATGAGTACAGACCCAGAGTTCGCAACCATTCCTCATACAACAAGCTGTTCATTCCAGGGACTATTCTTGTGAACCACCCATGGACCCTTTCCAAGGCCAGCACATCCTTCCTTGGATACGGGGCCCAAAACTGCTCACGATACTCTAAATGGGGTCTGACCAGAGCCTTGTACAGCCTCAGAAGTACATCCCTGGTCTTGTATTCCAGCCCTCTTGACATGAATACTAACATTGCATTTGCCTTCTTAACTGCGACTGAACCTGCACGATAACCTTAAGAGGATCGGGAACAAGAACTCCCAGGTCCCTTTGTGCTGATTTGCTAAGCATTTCCCCATTTAGAAAATAGTCTGTGCCTAAATTCCTCCTTCCAAAGTGCATAACCTCACACTTTTCCAGGTGAGTATTCCATCACTGCTGTGACTTGAATCTTGTAGATGGTGAGAAAGCTTTGAAGAGTCAGAAAATGAGCCAGTTGCCATTTATTCACTAACCTTTTCTTCTGTAGCAACAATGCAGATATTGCTGGTTCAATTCAGTTTCTGGTAAGTGATTGCCTTCAACATCAACAATAGTTTTTATTTATTTAGTGTCTTTAAAATGGTTAAACGTTTCAATGCTCTTTCTAGGAGCATTGCCAAACGCAATTTAAGAGCAAGCCACGTAAAGAGATAATAGAACAGAAGACACACAACTTGACCAAAATGGTAAGATTTAAGAAGCATCTTGAATGAGGATTGAGAGATCGAGAAATTTAGGGAGAGAATGCCAGAACTTCAGGCCTTGTCACGGCCCCAATTGTGGAGTGAATAAAACCTGCGTTGTGCCAGACACCACATTTGGAGGGGCACATTTATCTTGGCAGGATGTAGGGCTAGAAGAGATTACAGAGATAAGTTGGGGCAAGGCTCTGGAGGGATTTGAAAGGAAAGATGACAGTTATCAAATTCCCGCATTGCTCAGCTGAGTGTCAGTTTAGGTGGCGTCAGGGTGCGCAGAGATTTGGATCAGTTTAAGTGGAAGATGGTGGCTGACCAGGTAAGTATTCAAATAATCAAGTCGATGTAATCAATAAAGGCTTCAGCAACAGATGAGCTAGGGAGCAGGGTGAACAACCTCACAAGAGATTATCGTAGGGAGCTGCGTGGAGCTGTTCAAGGTTGGGAGAAAGATGGGCTTTTCCTTTTGAAGATGGTCAAAGCCAGACAGCCACGTTACTTGTTGGGTCCTTTGTTTTAGATTCTTTCATGTGGGATGTGGCTGTCGCGCGGCCCGACACCGATTCTCCGGCCCGGAGCAGGGTCGGATATTTGCGCGGCCTGATGCTGATTCTCCGGCCCGGTGCAGGGTCGGATATTCGCGCGGTCCGACGCCGATTCTCCAGCCCGGCGCAGGGTCAGATATTCGCGCGGTCCGACGCCGATTCTCCGGCCCGGTGCAGGGTCAGATATTCGCGCGTCCCGACGCCGATTCTCCGGCCTGGCGCAGGGTCGGATATTCGCGCGTCCCGACGCCGATTCTCCGGCCCGGCGCAGGGTCAGATATTCGCGCGGTCCGACGCCGATTCTCCGGCCCGGCGCAGGGTCGGACATTCGCGCGTCCCGACGCCGATTCTCCGGCCCGGCGCAGGGTCGGATATTCGCGCGTCCCGACGCCGATTCTCCGGCCTGGCGCAGGGTCAGATATTCGCGCGGTCCGACGCCGATTCTCCGGCCCGGCGCAGGGTCAGATATTCGCGCGGTCCGACGCCGATTCTCCGGCCCGGTGCAGGGTCAGATATTCGCGCGTCCCGACGCCGATTCTCCGGCCTGGCGCAGGGTCGGATATTCGCGCGTCCCGACGCCGATTCTCCGGCCTGGCGCAGGGTCGGATATTCGCGCGTCCCGACGCCAATTCTCCGGCCTGGCGCAGGGTCGGATATTCGCGCGTCCCGACGCCGATTCTCCGGCCCGGCGCAGGGTCGGATATTCGCGCGTCCCGACGCCGATTCTCCGGCCCGGCGCAGGGTCGGACATTCACGCAGTCCGACGCCGATTCTCCAGCCTGGCGCAGGGTCAGATATTCGCGTGTCCCGATGCTGATTCTCCGGCCCGGCGCAGGGTCAGATATTCGCGCGGTCCGACGCCGATTCTCCGGCCCGGCGCAGGGTCAGATATTCGCGCGTCCCGACGCCGATTGCCCGGCGCAGGGTCGGATATTCGCGCGGTCCGACGCCGATTCTCCGGCCTGACGCAGGGTCAGATATTCGCGCGTCCCGATGCTGATTCTCCGGCCCGGCGCAGGGTCAGAGAATCCCGCCCCAGAACTTTAAAAATGAAAATAAAAACCATAGACTTGGGGTCGTGCGAAACTCAAAACCAGCCCCAGCTCCTCCCATGAGTGACAACACAACCTGCCTTGCTGTTAACCCTTTAATCACAGCTTTCGCAGACATATAATCTGGATACCTTAACCTAAGTTATTTTAATAACATGACTGCAACAGACACACAATACAGCACATATAAACACTTCCTACATTCATCACAATCTATATGCAGACTAAAGTCACCATAATTTGTCGCATGCCCCCCTAATTTCCTGTTTTTTGCCATTCCCAACATCACTACAGTTTGGGTTCTGTATACAAACCCCACAAACATTTTTGTACCTTGATGGTTCTCAGCTCGACCCACACAGATTTTACATTGTCGGAGCTGAAATCCTTCCTCACTATTGCGTTAATTTCCTCTTGAACCAGCACTGCAACTCGTCCATCTTTTCCTTTTTGCCTGCCCTTCCTAAATACTGAATACCCCTGATGTTCAGTTCCCATCCCTGGTCACCTTGCAACCATGTTTCCATAATCCCGATTGTATCATACCCATTTCGGTCGACTTGGACAATTAGTTCAGACACTTTATCGAGAATGCTCCGCACATTAAGCTTGTTTTTTTAAACATTCCCTGTCCCAGTACCGATTATCTTTCATGCCCTGTTTAATTCTGGCCCTTGCCTTATCTGCCTAGCACTTATTCCTCTTTCTGTCTTTTGTCCTTGTCCATGTTCCTCCTTCCTCTCACTCCTTGTATAGGTTCCCATGTCATTTTAGTTTAAATCCTCTCCCAACCACTCTAGCAAATACTCCCCCAGGATCTGTTCAGATGTAACATGTCCAGTTTGTACTGGTCCCACCTCCCCCAGAACCGGTCCCAATGGCCCAGGAATCTGAAACCCTCCCCCTCGCACCATCTCTTCAGCTATGGAATCATCCAATATTCCCTGCTATTTCTACTCTGACTAGCGTGTGGCACTGGTAGTAATCCTGAGATCGTTATCTTTGAGGTCCCACTTTTCAACTTCCTAACTGCATATATTCTGCTTTTAGGACCTCATCCCTTTTTTCCCTGTGTCGTTGGTACCGATGTGTACCACGACTGCTGGCTGTGCACCCTCCCCCTCCAGAATGTCCTGTATCCGCTCCAAAACATCCTTGACCTTAACACCAGTGAGCATCCCATTTGGAGCTTCGTTTGTGGCCACAGGAACGCCTGTCGATTCCCCTTACAATAGAATCCCCGATAACTGTTGCAATCCCACACATTTTACTCCTCCCCTCTGCAGCAGAGACAACCGCAGTGTAACAAATTTGGCAGTTGCTGCTTTCCCCTAAGAGACAATCCCCCCCCCAATTGTACCCAAAGCGGTATGTCTGTTTTGCTCGGGAATGTAATTATTCTTGTAATTAGCTATTCTGTGCGTATCTGGATCAAGACCAGAATGAAACCTGAAGCCAAGTGGCTCTTTAAGAAGCAAAACAGAACATTGTCGAGCAGTTTATTGGTAATTCAGGCTTCTTTACCGTGGATTCATTATTTTGATTGTGACTTTACCAGTGATTAGGAGATAGTAATTGGTCACAGTGAAATTTGTCACTGGTAAATGATGTTCTCATGGTTTTCAGTTTAAAGTGAGCATCTGGGGCGCGATTCTCCGACCCCCCACCGGGTCGGAGAATCGCAGGGGGCCGGCGCGAATCCCGACCCCGCCGTGTCACGAATTCTCCGCCACCGGATATTCGTCGGGGGCGGGAATCGCGCCGTGCCGGTCTGCGGGAATCCCCCGGCGATTCTCCGGTCCGTGATGGGCCGAAGTCCCGCCGCTGTCCGCCCACGCCAGCCGGCGTGGATTGAACCACCTTTGGGACGGCGGGACACGGCGGCACGGGCGGGCTCCGGGGTCCTGGGGGGGCGCAGGGCGATCTGGCCCCGGGGGGTGCCCCCACGGGACCCACCGATCCGCTGGCGGGCCTGTGCCGTGGGGGCACCCTTTTCCTTCCGCCTTCGCCATGGTCTCCACTATGGCGGAGGCGGAAGAGACCCCCTCCACTGCGCATGCGGGGGGATGCCGTGAGCGGCCACTGACGCTCCCGCGCATGCGCCGCCCGGCAAAGTCATTTCCGCGCCGGCTGGCGGGGCACCAAAGGCCTTTCCCGCCAGCTGGCGGGGCAGAAATGAGTCCGGCGCGGGCCTAGCCCCTCATGGTGAGGGCTCGGCCCCTCAAGATGTGGAGAATTCCGCACCTTTGTGGCGGCGCAACGCTGGACTGATTCGCGCTGTTTTTGGCACCGGTCGGCGGACATCGCGCCAATTACGGAGAATCCCGCCCCAGAGCTGCACTGGAATGTTTTGACATTGGGGCTGCCAGTTTTGGTGCACAGGTTATTAGTGTTGCAACTGGGATCCTATCAGAACTCGTCTTCTCCTCTTGCATCGTCTCTCAGCTGCTTTTTATTGCTATTATTGACAGTTTGCTTGTCATGGAGCTGCCTGCTGATGGTATTACACATTTTTCTTTGGCCATTAATAAAGACACCTGGCTTGATGCTCAATGTGAGATCTGGGCTGGAGACTGTACCGGTTGGTGCTCAGTACCGAGCTGAGTACTTAACTCCGTAATGGTGACCATGAAACAATATCGATTGTTATAAAATCCAATCTGGTTCACTAAGGTCCTTTAGGGAAGGAAATCTGCCGTCCTTCTACCTGGTCTGAACTACACATGGCTCCAGATCCACAGCAATATGACTGACTCTTAACTGCCCTCTGAAATGACCTCACAAGGCAGTCAGTTCAAGGGCAATTGGAGATGGGCAATAAATGTTGACCTTGCCAGTGACACCCACATCCCATGAAGGAAGAAGTCAAAAGGAAACTTGTGAATCTGCATTTCTGGTACTGGACATTCCCCCAGCACCTTATTGTGTATCTGCATCTCTGGTACTGGACATTCCCCCAGCACCTTATTGTGTGCCTGCATCTCTGGTACTGGACATTCTCCCAGCACCTTATTGTGTATCTGCATCTCTGGTACTGGACATTCCCCCAGCATCTTATTGGGATGTCCCGGAGGACTGGAGAATAGCCAATGTTGTTCCTCTGTTTAAGAAGGGTAGCAAGGATAATCCCGGGAACTACAGGCCGGTGAGCCTTACTTCAGTGGTAGGGAAATTACTGGAGAGAATTCTTCGAGACAGGATCTACTCCCATTTGGAAGCAAATGGACGTATTAGTGAGAGGCAGCACGGTTTTGTGAAGGGGAGGTCGTGTCTCACTAACTTGATAGAGTTTTTCGAGGAGGTCACTAAGATGATTGATGCAGGTAGGGCAGTGGATGTTGTCTACATGGACTTCAGTAAGGCCTTTGACAAGGTCCCTCATGGTAGACTAGTACAAAAGGTGAAGTCACACGGGATCAGGGGTGAGCTGGCAAGGTGGATTCAGAACTGGCTAGGCCATAGAAGGCAGAGGGTAGCAATGGAGGGATGCTTTTCTAATTGGAGGGCTGTGACCAGTGGTGTTCCACAGGGATCAGTGCTGGGACCTTTGCTGTTTGTAGTATATATAAATGATTTGGAGGAAAATGTAACTGGTCTGATTAGTAAGTTTGCAGACGACACAAAGGTTGGTGGAATTGCGGATAGCGATGAGGACTGTCTGAGGATACAGCAGGATTTAGATTGTCTGGAGACTTGGGCGGAGAGATGGCAGATGGAGTTTAATCCGGACAAATGTGAGGTAATGCATTTTGGAAGGGCTAATGCAGGTAGGGATTATACAGTGAATGGTCGAACCCTCAAGAGTATTGAAAGTCAAAGAGATCTAGGAGTACAGGTCCACAGGTCATTGAAAGGGGCAACACAGGTGGAGAAGGTAGTCAAGAAGGCATACGGCATGCTTGCCTTCATTGGACGGGGCATTGAGTATAAGAATTGGCAAGTCATGTTGCAGCTGTATAGAACCTTAGTTAGGCCACACTTGGAGTATAGTGTTCAATTCTGGTCGCCACACTACCAGAAGGATGTGGAGGCTTTAGAGAGGGTGCAGAAGAGATTTACCAGAATGTTGCCTGGTATGGAGGGCATAAGCTATGAGGAGCGATTGAATAAACTCGGTCTGTTCTCTCTGGAACGAAGGAGGTTGAGGGGCGACCTGATAGAGGTCTACAAAATTATGAGGGGCATAGACAGAGTGGATAGTCAGAGGCTTTTCCCCAGGGTAGAGGGGTCAATTACTAGGGGGCATAGGTTTAAGGTGAGAGGGGCAAGGTTTAGAGTAGATGTACGAGGCAAGTTTTTTACGCAGAGGGTAGTGGGTGCCTGGAACTCGCTACCGGAGGAGGTAGTGGAAGCAGGGACGATAGGGACATTTAAGGGGCATCTTGACAAATATATGAATAGGATGGGAATAGAAGGATACGGACCCAGGAAGTGTAGAAGATTGTAGTTTAGTCGGGCAGTATGGTCGGCGCGGGCTTGGAGGGCCGAAGGGCCTGTTCCTGTGCTGTACATTTCTTTGTTCTTTGTTCTTTGTTCTTTGTGTGCCTGCATTTCTGGTACTGGACATTCTCCCAGCATCTTATTGTGTATCTGCATCTCTGGTACTGGACATTCTCCCAGCATCTTATTGTGAATCTGCATTTCTGGTACTGGACATTCTCCCAGCATCTTATTGTGTGTCTGCATTTCTGGTACTGGACATTCCCCCAGCACCTTATTGTGAATCTGCATTTCTGGTACTGGACATTCTCCCAGCACCTTATTGTGTGCCTGCATCTCTGGTACTGGACATTCTCCCAGCACCTTATTGTGTATCTGCATCTCTGGTACTGGACATTCCCCCAGCACCTTATTGTGTGCCTGCATCTCTGGTACTGGACATTCTCCCAGCATCTTATTGTGAATCTGCATTTCTGGTACTGGACATTCCCCAGCATCTTATTGTGAATCTGCATTTCTGGTACTGGACATTCTCCCAGCACCTTATTGTGAATCTGCATCTCTGGTACTGGACATTCTCCCAGCATCTTATTGTGTATCTGCATCTCTGGTACTGGACATTCCCCCAGCACCTTATTGTGTGCCTGCATCTCTGGTACTGGACATTCCCCCAGCATCTTATTGTGAATCTGCATCTCTGGTACTGGACATTCTCCCAGCATCTTATTGTGTGCCTGCATCTCTGGTACTGGACATTCCCCCAGCATCTTATTGTGAATCTGCATCTCTGGTACTGGACATTCTCCCAGCATCTTATTGTGTGCCTGCATCTCTGGTACTGGACATTCTCCCAGCATCTTATTGTGAATCTGCATCTCTGGTACTGGACATTCCCCCAGCACCTTATTGTGTGCCTGCATCTCTGGTACTGGACATTCTCCCAGCATCTTATTGTGAATCTGCATCTCTGGTACTGGACATTCTCCCAGCATCTTATTGTGAATCTGCATTTCTGGTACTGGACATTCTCCCAGCACCTTATTGTGTGCCTGCATCTCTGGTACTGGACATTCTCCCAGCACCTTATTGAGTATCTGCATTTATGGTACTGGACATTCCCCCAGCACCTTATTGTGAATCTGCATTTCTGGTACTGGACATTCCCCCAGCACCTTATTGTGAATCTGCATTTCTGGTACTGGACATTCCCCCAGCACCTTATTGTGAATCTGCATCTCTGGTACTGGACATTCCCCCAGCACCTTATTGTGAATCTGCATTTCTGGTACTGGACATTCTCCCAGCACCTTATTGTGAATCTGCATCTCTGGTACTGGACATTCCCCCAGCACCTTATTGTGTATCTGCATTTCTGGTACTGGACATTCCCCCAGCACCTTATTGTGTGCCTGCATCTCTGGTACTGGACATTCTCCCAGCATCTTATTGTGAATCTGCATTTCTGGTACTGGACATTCCCCCAGCATCTTATTGTGTATCTGCATCTCTGGTACTGGACATTCCCCCAGCACCTTATTGTGTGCCTGCATCTCTGGTACTGGACATTCTCCCAGCATCTTACTGTGTGCCTGCATCTCTGGTACTGGACATTCCCCCAGCATCTTATTGTGAATCTGCATCTCTGGTACTGGACATTCTCCCAGCATCTTATTGTGTGCCTGCATCTCTGGTACTGGACATTCTCCCAGCATCTTATTGTGAATCTGCATCTCTGGTACTGGACATTCCCCCAGCACCTTATTGTGTGCCTGCATCTCTGGTACTGGACATTCTCCCAGCATCTTATTGTGAATCTGCATCTCTGGTACTGGACATTCTCCCAGCATCTTATTGTGAATCTGCATTTCTGGTACTGGACATTCTCCCAGCACCTTATTGTGTGCCTGCATCTCTGGTACTGGACATTCTCCCAGCACCTTATTGTGTATCTGCATTTCTGGTACTGGACATTCCCCCAGCACCTTATTGTGAATCTGCATTTCTGGTACTGGACATTCCCCCAGCACCTTATTGTGAATCTGCATTTCTGGTACTGGACATTCCCCCAGCACCTTATTGTGAATCTGCATCTCTGGTACTGGACATTCCCCCAGCACCTTATTGTGAATCTGCATTTCTGGTACTGGACATTCTCCCAGCACCTTATTGTGAATCTGCATCTCTGGTACTGGACATTCCCCCAGCACCTTATTGTGTATCTGCATTTCTGGTACTGGACATTCCCCCAGCACCTTATTGTGTGCCTGCATCTCTGGTACTGGACATTCTCCCAGCATCTTATTGTGAATCTGCATTTCTGGTACTGGACATTCCCCCAGCATCTTATTGTGTATCTGCATCTCTGGTACTGGACATTCCCCCAGCACCTTATTGTGTGCCTGCATCTCTGGTACTGGACATTCTCCCAGCATCTTACTGTGTGCCTGCATCTCTGGTACTGGACATTCCCCCAGCACCTTATTGTGAATCTGCATTTCTGCTACTGGACATTCCCCCAGCACCTTATTGTGTATCTGCATCTCTGGTACTGGACATTCCCCCAGCACCTTATTGTGTGCCTGCATCTCTGGTAATGGACATTCTCCCAGCATCTTATTGTGTGTCTGCATCTCTGGTACTGGACATTCCCCCAGCACCTTATTGTGTGCCTGCATCTCTGGTACTGGACATTCTCCCAGCATCTTATTGTGAATCTGCATCTCTGGTACTGGACATTCCCCCAGCACCTTATTGTGAATCTGCATTTCTGCTACTGGACATTCCCCCAGCACCTTATTGTGTATCTGCATCTCTGGTACTGGACATTCCCCCAGCACCTTATTGTGTGCCTGCATCTCTGGTACTGGACATTCCCCCAGCACCTTATTGTGTGTCTGCATCTCTGGTACTGGACATTCCCCCAGCACCTTATTGTGTGCCTGCATCTCTGGTACTGGACATTCTCCCAGCATCTTATTGTGAATCTGCATCTCTGGTACTGGACATTCCCCCAGCACCTTATTGTGAATCTGCATTTCTGGTACTGGACATTCCCCCAGCACCTTATTGTTCAGTTCTTCACAGACACCTTTTCAAAATAGAACAGTGCAGGTTTAATTGCGTTAAGTTTTAAAACTGTCCATGTTTTACACACTTAACGCATTGCAGGAATATACTGTGCTGGCCATGTATTCAGGCATTAGTCAACATTACTGTCACTCAGTAATAGTGCTTTTTGAAATGTACACTAAAAATCTAATTTTTGAAAAGTAGATGTTGATCATCTTGGATTATTTTAAAAGACATTTGCGACTTTTGCAAACCAGGTGTTTCAACTTTGAGATAGGGAAGTAACAGCCTTAATTGCACGTAAATTGCTGACTAAATGGAAATATGAACTTCCGAAAATAAATAATATACACGCACAGACATATTTATTCAAGAGATCGTCTCGCTCACAATTTGTAAGTTAAATAGAGACCATTACATGGTTTAGTAAAATTTTGGTTTGACTGTATGAAACATTACCATTTACACACAACTGTCTTATGTTGCATACTAAATGTGCATCTTTAAGAACCAATTCATTAAGTTTATGCAAATTTAAGATAAATTGATCGACATATACACAATGAGAACTGGTTTCCTATTCCAACAGTTCATATCGCTTCTTCCTTAATTTGCAGCTGTAAGACAAGTTCATCCAAACCACACCTTCAGATCTAATGTTGTAAAAAGCATTGCGACGATTTAATCCCTTCATATCTGGAAAGAAATAGAAGCAGCAAGCTCATCATTTAGACTAGGAGTCTTGGACATTGTCCACCCAAGTATTTGTTCTCCAGATGGATTAAGTGGGCATGGGACTGCATAGAGCATTTCCATTAGTTTTGACATTGGAGAGGCGACAAATGTTTGATATTTCGAAGTGAAGAGATGTTAGGAGCACAGTAAGGACTCATATTCTTGGCTGGAGTTGGGGTACATTGCTGGGAAGAGAACTTTGCTGTGTGCACAATTGTACTGGAACTAACCTGAGATAGCTGGATGCTGATCATGAATGTTTGATGTGGAAACGTTTACACTTCCCTGCCAAGTGCATTCTGTTTTTGAAGGTGCATGTTAAATTTATCTTGCTGCAGCACTTCAGAAATCGGAGATATTTAGTTTACCATCCGCTAAATCATTTTGAATGTTTAAGAAAACTTTTTTGATGCAGTAGCAGGGAAGGTTGATGTGGTGCATATGAACTTTGATTTGATTAAGTGCCACACAGCAGGCTTGTCAGCAAAGTCAAAGCCAATGGAATAAAAGGGACAGTGTTAGCTTGGATATAAAGGTGGCTGAGCAGCGGGAAGCAAAACATTGTGGTGAACAATCATTTTTCAGACTGGTGGAAGGTATATAGTGGTGTTCCCAGGGTGGATACTAAACCACTGCTCTTCTTGATTTAACTTAGTTACCTAGACGTGGGTATACAGATTTTTCTTACATTTGTAGATTAACATAGATTAACATGTGGATAGCACAGTTGCTTCACAGCTCCAGGGTCCCAGGTTCGATTCTAGCTCGGGTCACTGTCTGTGCGGAGTCTGCACACCCTCCCCGTGTCTGCGTGGGTTTCCTCCGGGTGCTCCGGTTTCCTCCCACAGTCCAAAGATGTGCAGGTTAGGTGGATTGGCCATGATAAATTGCCCTTAGTGTCCAAAATTGCCCTTAGTGTTGGGTGGGGTTACTGGGTTATGGGATAGGGTGGAGGTGTTGACCTTGGGTAGGGTGCTCTTTCCAAGAGCCGGTGCAGACTCGATGGGCCGAATGGCCTCCTGCACTGTAAATTCTATGATAATCTATGATTAATCTATGACAAAGGTTCGGCACAACATCGTGGGCCGAAGGGCCTGTTCTGTGCTGTATTTTCTATGTTCTAACATAGAACATACAGTGCAGAAGGAGGCCTTTCGGCCCATCGAGTCTGCACCGACCCACTTAAGCCCTCACTTCCACCCTATCCCCGTAACTCAATAACCCCTCCTAACCTTTTTGGATACTAAGGGTAATTTATCATGGCCAATCCACCTAACCTGCACGTGTTTGGACTGTGGGAGGAAACCGGAGCACCCGGAGGAAACCCCGCAGACACGGGGAGAACGTGCAGACTCCGCACAGACAGTGACCCAGCGGGGAATCAAACCTGGGACCCTGGTGCTGTGAAGCCACAGTGCTAGCCACTTGTGCTGCCCCTAGATGGCACAAAACTTTCAAATATTGTAAACTATAAAGATGATGATAGACTGAGCATAGACAGGCAGATGAAATTTATTGCAGAGAATTGTGAAGTGATGCGTTTTTGCAGGACCAATGAGGAGAGGCAAAATAAACTAAATAGCACAATTTTAAAGGACACAGGAGGATGTGTGGGTGGACATGTACAAATCATTGGTGAAAAGACAGTTTGAGAAAGCAGTTAAAAAGAATATGCAATCCTGTGCTTTATAAATAGAGGCATAGAGTACAAAGCAAGACAATTGTGGTGAATATTTATAAAATACTGGTTCAGTCTGGACTGGAATATCGTGTCCATTGTGGGCGCCACCCTTCAGGAAGGATGTGAAGACTTTAGAGAGGGTGCAGAAAAGATTGATGAGAATGGAATGGTTTCTGGGATGAGGAACTTTTAATGGAAAGATTGCAGAAGGTGGGACTGAACTCCGAGAAGTGAAGGCTGAGAGGAGATTTGGACAGAGTAGCTCGGGGGACACCTCTCATTGGTGGAAGGGCCAAGAACCAAATTGTAAAGATTTAAGGTTAAAGACAAAAACCCAAAAGTGAGATGAGGAAAAGCATTTTCCCACAGCGAGTAGTTAGGGTGTGGAATGCAAGAACAAAGAACAAAGAAAAGTACAGCACAGGAACAGGCCCTTCGGCCCTCCAAGCCCGTGCCGACTATGCTGCCCGACTAAACTACAATCTTCTACATTTCCTGGGTCCGTATCTCTCTATTCCCATCCTATTCATGTATTTATCAAGATGCCCCTTAAATGTCACCATCGTCCCTGCTTCCACCGCCTCCTCCGGTAGCGAGTTCCAGGCACCCACTCCCCTCTGTGTAAAAAAAAAACTTGCCTCGTACACCTACTCTAAACCTTGCCCCTCGCATCTTAAACCTATGCCCCCTAGTAATTGACCCCTCTACCCTGGGAAAAAGCCTCTGACTATCCACTCTGTCTATGCCCCTCATAATTTTGTAGACCTCTATCAGGCCGCCCCTCAACCTCCGTCGTTCCAGTGAGAACAAACCGAGTTTATTCAACCGCTCCTCATAGCTAATGCCCTCCACACCAGACAACATCCTGGTAAATTTCTTCTGCACCCTATCTAACCCATCCACACCCTTCTAGTAGTGTGGCGACCAGAATTGAACACTACTCCAAGTGTGGCCTAACTAAGGTTCTATACAGCTACAACACGACTTGCCAATTCTTATACTCAATGCCCCGGCCAATGAAGGCAAGCATGCCGTATGCCTTCTTGACTACCTTCTCCACCTGTGTTGCCCCTTTCAGTGACCTGTGGACCTGTACACCTAGATCTCTCTGACTTTCAATACTCTTGAGGGTTCTACCATTCACTGTAGATTCCCTACCTGCATTAGACCTTCCAAAATGCATTACCTCACATTTGTCCGGATTAAACTCCATCTGCCATCTCTCCGCCCAAGTCTCCAAACGATCTAAATCCTGCTGTATCCTCAGACAGTCCTCATCGCAATCCGCAATTCCACCAACCTTTGTGTTGTCTGCAAACTTACTAATCAGACCAGTTACATTTTTCTCCAAATCATTTATATATACTACGAACAGCAAAGGTCCCAGCACTGATCCCTGCAGAACACCACTAGTCACAGCCCTCCAATTATAAAAGCATCCTTCCATTGCTATTCTCTGGCTTCTATGACCTAGCCAGTTCTGTATCCACCTTGCCAGCTCACCCCTGATCCTGTGTGACTTCACCTTTTGTACCAGTCTATCATGAGGGACCTTGTCAAAGGCCTTACTGAAGTCCATATAGACAACATCCACTGCCCAACCTGCATCAATCATCTTTGTGACCTCTTCATAAAACTCTTATCAAGTTAGTGAGACACGACCTCCCCTTCACAAAACCATGCTGTCTCTCACTAATACGTCCATTTGCTTCCAAATGGGAGTAGATCCTGTCTCGAAGAATTCTCTCCAGTAATTTCCCTACCACTGACGTAAGGCTCACCGGCCTGTAGTTCCCTGGATTATCCTTGCTACCCTTCTTAAACAGAGGAACAACATTGGCTATTCTCCAGTCCTCCGGGACATCACCTGAAGACAGTGAGGATCCAAAGATTTCTGTCAAGGCCTCAGCAATTTCCTCTCCAGCCTCCTTCAGTATTCTGGGGTAGATCCCATCAGGCCCTGGGGACTTACCTACCTTAATATTTTTTAAGACGCCCAACACCTCGGGCGAAATTCTCCCCAACGGCGCGATGTCCGCCGACTGGCGCCAAAAACGGCGCCAATCAGACGGGCATCGTGCCGGCCCAAAGGTGCGGAATGCTCCGCATCTTTGGGGGCCGAGCCCCAACATTGAGGGGCTAGGCTGGCGCCGGAGGGATTTCCGCCCCGCCAGCTGGCGGAAATGGCGTTTGTTGCCCCGCCAGCTGGCGGAAATGGCGTTTGGTGCCCCGCCAGCTGGCGCGGAAATGCGGTGCATGCGCGGGAGCGTCAGCGGCCGCCGACAGTTTCCCACGCATGCGCAGTGGGGAGAGTCACTTCCACCTCCACCATGGTGGAGGCCGTGGCGGTGGCGGAAGGGAAAGAGTGCCCCCACGGCACAGGCCCGCCCGCGGATCGGTGGGCCCCGATCGCGTGCCAGGCCACCGTGGGGGCACCCCCCGGGGTCAGATCGCCCCGCGCCCCCCCCCCCCCCCCCCCCCCCCAGGACCCCGGAGCCCGCCCACGCCGCCTGATCCCGCCGGTAAATACCAGCTTTGATTTATGCCGGTGGGACAGGCAAGTTCTGGGCGGGACTTCGGCCCATCCGGCGGGGGCGGGATTCACGCCAGCCCCCGGCGGTTCTCCGACCCGGCGGGGCGTCGGAGAATCTCGCCCCACATCTCTGGAACTAAGGTATTTTGTCCATTTGGAGCAAGGTTCTAATTAGATCTGGAGCCATGTGTTCCTGCTGGAACCCAAACTTAGTATCGGTGAGCATGTTTCTCGTGAGTAAGTGCAGCATGATAGCACTATGAACAATATTCTCACTTTCTGTATTTGCGGCAGTAGCCATGCTGAAATGGGTATCGTATACGAATGCATATTGCATTAGAAGCTTAGAATCATAGAAGGGTTACAACCCAGAATGGTTACAACCCAGAATGGTTACAACCAGGGAGATTTAATAATGGGAGATGAGGAAATGGCTGAGGAACTGAACAGGTTTTTTGGGTTGGTCTTCACAGTGGAAGACACAAATAACATGCCAGTGACTGATGGGAATGAGGCTATGACAGGTGAGGACCTTGAGTGGATTGTTATCACCAAGGAGGTAGTGATGGGCAAGCTAATGGGGCTAAAGGTAGACAAGACTCCTGGCCCTGATGGATTGCAAATGCACTAGTGATAATTTACCAAAATTCACTAGACTCTGGGGTGGTCGCGGCGGATTGGAAATTAGCAAACGTGACACCACTGTTTAAAAAAGGAGATAGGCAGAAAGCGGTTAATTATAGGCCAGTGAGCTTAACTTCGGTAGTAGTGAAGATGCTGGAATCTATCATCAAGGAAGAAATAGCGAGGCACCTTGATGGAAATTGTCCCATTGGGCAGATGCAGCATGGGTTCATAAAGGGCAGGTCGTGCCTAACTAATTTAGTGGAATTTTTTGAGGACATTACCAGTGCAGTAGATAACTGGGAGCCAATGGATGTGGTATATCTGGATTTCCAGAAAGCCTTTGACAAGGTGCCACACAAAAGGTTGTTGCATAAGACAAAGATGCATGGCATTAAGGGGAAAGTAGTAGCATGGATAGAGGATTGGTTAATTAATAGAAAGCAAAGAGTGGGGATTAATGGGTGTTTCTCTGGTTGGCAATCAGTAGCTAGTGGTGTCCCTCCGGGATCAGTGTTGGGCCCACAACTGTTCACAATTTACATAAATGATTTGGAGTTGGGGACCAAGGGCAATGTGTCCAAGTTTGCAGACGACACTAAGATAAGTGGTAAAGCAAAAAATGCAGAGGATACCGGAAGTCTGATCTCATTGAATGGTGGAGCAGGCTCGAGGGGCTAGATGACCTACTCCTGCTTCTAGTTCTTATGTTCTTAACCCAGAATGGTTACAACCCAGAATGGTTACAACACAGGAGGTAATTCAGCCCTTTGTTTCTGTGCTGGCTCGCAGCAAGAGTACTGAGTCCCATTGCCCTGTAATTTCTTTTTGCTTCAGTTAATTATCCAATTCCTTTTTGAAAGCCCAGACTTATTCAGCTCAGGCAGTGATTGGCAGCTAAACGTTCCAGGATTTAGATATTTCAGGCGGGATAGAGGGGGATGAAAAAAGGGGTGGCAGAGTTGTGCTACTGCTTAGGGAGAATATCACAGCTGTACTACGGGAGGACATCTCAGAGGTCAATGAGGCTATATGGGGAGAGATCAGGAATAAGAAGGGTGCAGTCACAATGTTGGGGGTTTACTACAGGCCTCCAAACAGCCAGCGGGAGATAGAGGAGTAGATAGGTAGACAGATTTTGGAAAAGAGTAAAAACAACAGGGTTGTTGTGATGGGAGACTTCAACTTCCCCAATATTGACTGGGACTCACTTAGTTCCAGGGGCTTAGATGGGGCAGAGTTTGTAAGGAGCATCCAGGAGGGCTTCTTAAAACAATATGTAGACAGTCCAACTAGGGAAGGGGCTGTATTGGACCTGGTATTGGGGAATGAGCCCGGCCAGGTGGTAAAAGTTTCAGTAGGGGAGCATTTCAGGAACAGTGACCACAATTCAGTAAGTTTTAAGGTGCTGGTGGACAAGGATAAGAGTGGTCCTAGGGTGAATGTGTTAAATTGGGGGAAGGCTAATTATAACAATATTAGGCGGAACTGAAGAACCTAGATTGGGGGCGTATGTTTGAAGGTAAATCAACATCTGACATGTGGGAGGCTTTCAAGTGGCAGTTGAAAGGAATTCAGGACCGGCATGTTCCTGTGAGGAAGAAGGATAAATACAGCAAATTTTGGGAACCTTAGATAACGAGAGATATTGTCGGCCTTGTCAAAAAGAAAAAGGAGGCGTTTGTCAGGGCTAAAAGGCTGGGAACAGGCGAAGCCTTTGTGGAATATAAGGAAAGTAGGAAGGAACTTCGGCAAGGAGTCAGGAGGGCTAGAAGGGGTCATGAAAAGTCATTGGCAAATAGGGTTAAGGAAAATCCCAAGGCTTTTTACACGTACATAAAAAGCAAGAGGGTAGCCAGGGAAAGGGTTGGCCCACTGAAGGATAGGCAAGGGAATCTATGTGTGGAGCCAGAGGAAATGGGCGAGGTACTAAATTAATACATTGCATCAGTATTCACAAAAGAGAAGGAATTGGTTGGTAGATGTTGAGTCTGGAGAAGGGTGTGTAGATAGCCTGGGTCACATTGAGATCCAAAAAGACGAGGGGCGTCATTCTCCGACCCCCCGCCGGATCGGAGAATGGCCATTGGCCGCCGTGAATCCTGCCCCTGCCCCCGCCGAAGTCTCCGGTACCGGAGATTGGGAGGGGACGGGAATCGGGCCGCGCCGGTTGGCGGGACCCCCCCCATCCCCGTGATTCTCCAGCCCGGATGGGCCGAAGTCCCGCTGCTAGAAAGCCTGCCCTGCCGGCGTCATTAAACCACCTACCTTACCGGCGGGGCAAGGCCGCGCGGGCGGGCTCCGGGGTCCTGGGGAGGGGCGCGGGGCGATCTGGCCCCGGGGGGTGCCCCCACGGTGGCCTGGCCCGCGATCGGGGCCC
Source organism: Scyliorhinus torazame (assembly GCF_047496885.1). Lineage (NCBI taxonomy): Eukaryota > Metazoa > Chordata > Chondrichthyes > Carcharhiniformes > Scyliorhinidae > Scyliorhinus > Scyliorhinus torazame. Next base: position 1,981,903 of record NC_092709.1, read on the forward strand.
ACCGATCCGCGGGCGGGCCTGTGCCGTGGGGGCACTCTTTTCCTTCCGCCTTCGCCACGGTCTCCACCATGGCGGAGGCGGAAGAGACTCCCTCCACAGCGCATGCGCGGGGATGCCGGCCGCTAACGCTCCCGCACATGCGCCGCCCGGTAATGTCATTTCCGCGCAACTCTTCATGGCATCTGCACCTTTGAAACCCATGACCTTGACTGCCTCAAAGTACAAAGGCAGTAGATATGTGGGAACACCACCACCTGCAAGTTTCCCAAGTCTCTCAGCATCCTGACTAATAAATATGTTGTCATTCATCCATAATCAATGAGTCCTGGGACACTCTACCTAACTGCACTGTGATGCACCTACACCAGATTGACTACATCAGTTTGAGAAAACGGTTCACCAACACCTTCCAAAGGATAACAAAAACGAGCAATAAAATGCTAGCCTTGCTAGCTGCATCCGCATCCCGTGAACGAATAAAAAAAACGTATTTGCACATTTGTGAGAAGATCTTCATGCAAACGTGCTCATTATTGGGCAGCATGGTGGCACAGTGGTTATCACTGCTGCCTCACAGGGACCCGGGTTCAATTCCGGCCTTGGGCAACTGTCTGTGAAGTTAGCACATTCTCCCCATGTCTGCCTGGGTTTCCTCCAGGTGGCTTTTCTCCCACAGGTGATGTGCAGGTTGTGGGGTTATTTGGATAGGGTGGGGGAGTGGGCTTAGATAGAGTGCTCTTTCGGAGGGTTTGTGTGTTCTCGATGGGCCGAATGGCCTTCTGCTGTAGGGATTCTATGAATTATTCAGAATATTTCTCTAATCATTCTACTCGTCCTTATCTTTGGTTTTCACATTTCATGAACTCACCAACTCTTTCTGAAACGTTGAATTTTACCATAATTCTCTTTTTCTGCATGAATAGCTTTAATTGTACAGGTTCTTATGGTGAATTCATGCTGGCTATTGGAATGCACACAACTTTGACTGAGAGGCTATCCATAGAACCATTGGATGTTGAATATAGGTTGTTATTTTCTGCCCCAGAATCGTGTTTCAGTGCCAGCCTCTGAAGAATACTCTTTACTTCTTCTTACATTGAAATTTCCAACATACATGATAAAATCCTCAATTCTGATGAATCTGGATCCATTTCCAACAACCTTGCTCTGGGTGAAAAAAAAGTCTTTCCCCTACATTTGCTCTTGTGCCACCAGAATGCCAGTGTCTTCCCATTGCATTATTTAGCTATTTCTGGAGGTCTGGCTCCCGATCCCCCTTCTAATTAAAGAGAAATGCCCTGACACCTTTCTAAAGTTCCTCTTCACATCGCCACATTTGTGTCCTGTATCCTGCTGCTTCCATATAGTTGGGAGTCATGTTTATGTTTTGTGTTTCCTGTTTTCCACATTGTCCTCTCTCTGAGCCCTTCTGAGAAGCCCTGGCTTGTCAAGTTGTTCCTCATCTCTTCAGTATTGCGAATCAGTCCATTTTCTCTGTTTTGCTCCTCAGAGCCCCAGAGCAATAAACAGCTCCGGTATATTTGGGGATTTGGCCATGACTGAATTGGCAAAATAAAGCAGCATTCTGTACATTTAATTCTCAGCCTGTCCCTTCCTCCTTTTTTAAACAACAAAGAACAAACAAAGAACAAAGAAATGTACAGCACAGGAACAGGCCCTTCGGCCCTCCAAGCCCGTGCCGACCATACTGCCCGACTAAACTACAATCTTCTACAGTTCCTGGGTCCGTATCCTTCTATTCCCATCCTATTCATATATTTGTCAAGATGCCCCTTAAATGTCCCTATCGTCCCTGCTTCCACTACCTCCTCCGGTAGTGAGTTCCAGGCACCCACTACCCTCTGCGTAAAAAACTTGCCTCGTACATCTACTCTAAACCTTGCCCCTCTCACCTTAAACCTATGCCCCCTAGTAATTGACCCCTCTACCCTGGGGAAAAGCCTCTGACTATCCACTCTGTCTATGCCCCTCATAATTTTGTATACCTCTATCAGGTCGCCCCTCAACCTCCTTCGTTCCAGTGAGAACAAACCGAGTTTATTCAATCGCTCCTCATAGCTTATGCCCTCCATACCAGGCAACATTCTGGTAAATCTCTTCTGCACCCTCTCTAAAGCCTCCACATCCTTCTGGTAGTGTGGCGACCAGAATTGAACACTATACTCCAAGTGTGGCCTAACTAAGGTTCTATACAGCTGCAACATGACTTGCCAATTCTTATACTCAATGCCCCGGCCAATGAAGGCAAGCATGCCGTATGCCTTCTTGACTACCTTCTCCACCTGTGTTGCCCCTTTCAATGACCTGTGGACCTGTACTCCTAGATCTCTTTGACTTTCAATACTCTTGAGGGTTCTACCATTCACTGTATATTCCCTACCTGCATTAGCCCTTCCAAAATGCATTACCTCACATTTGTCCGGATTAAACTCCATCTGCCATCTCTCCGCCCAAGTCTCCAGACAATCTAAATCCTGCTGTATCCTCAGACAGTCCTCATCGCTATCCGCAATTCCACCAACCTTTGTGTCGTCTGCAAACTTACTAATCAGACCAGTTACATTTTCCTCCAAATCATTTATATATATTACAAAGAGCAAAGGTCCCAGCACTGATCCCTGTGGAACACCACTGGTCACAGCCCTCCAATTAGAAAAGCATCCCTCCATTGCTACCCTCTGCCTTCTATAGCCTAGCCAGTTCTGTATCCACCTTGCCAGTTCACCCCTGATCCCGTGTGACTTCACCTTTTATACTAGTCTACCATGAGGGACCTTGTCAAAGGCCTTACTGAAGTCCATATAGACAACATCTACTGCCCTACCTGCATCAATCATCTTAGTGACCTCCTCGAAAAACTCTATCAAGTTAGTGAGACACGACCTCCCCTTCACAAAACCGTGCTGCCTCTCACTAATACGTCCATTTGCTTCCAAATGGGAGTAGATCCTGTCTCGAAGAATTCTCTCCAGTAATTTCCCTACCACTGAAGTAAGGCTCACCGGCCTGTAGTTCCCGGGATTATCCTTGCTACCCTTCTTAAACAGAGGAACAACATTGGCTATTCTCCAGTCCTCCGGGACATCCCCTGAAGACAGCGAGGATCCAAAGATTTCTGTCAAGGCCTCAGCAATTTCCTCTCCAGCCTCCTTCAGTATTCTGGGGTAGATCCCATCAGGCCCTGGGGACTTATCTACCTTAATATTTTTTAAGACACCCAACACCTCGTCTTTTTGGATCACAATGTGACCCAGGCTATCTACACCCCCTTCTCCAGACTCAACATCTGCCAATTCCTTCTCTTTGGTGAATACTGATGCAAAGTATTCATTTAGTACCTCGCCCATTTCCTCTGGCTCCACACATAGATTCCCTTGCCTATCCTTCAGTGGGCCAACCCTTTCCCTGGCTACCCTCTTGCTTTTTATGTACGTGTAAAAAGCCTTGGGATTTTCCTTAACCCTATTTGCCAATGACTTTTCATGACCCCTTCTAGCCCTCCTGACTCCTTGCTTAAGTTCCTTCCTACTTTCCTTATATGCCACACAGGCTTCGTCTGTTCCCAGCCTTTTAGCCCTGACAAATGCCTCCTTTTTCTTTTTGACGAGGCCTACAATATCACTCGTCATCCAAGGTTCCCGAAAATTGCCGTATTTATCTTTCTTCCTCACAGGAATATGCCTGTCCTGTATTCCTTTCAACTGACACTTGAAAGCCTCCCACATGTCAGATGTTGATTTGCCCTCAAACATCCGCCCCCAATCTATGTTCTTCAGTTCCTGCCTAATATTGTTATAATTAGCCTTCCCCCAATTTAGCACATTCATCCTCGGACCACTCTTATCCTTGTCCACCAGTACTTTAAAACTTACTGAATTGTGGTCACTGTTACCGAAATGCTCCCCTACTGAAACATCTACCACCTGGCCGGGCTCATTCCCCAATACCAGGTCCAGTACCGCCCCTTCCCTAGTTGGACTGTTTACATATTGTTTTAAGAAGCCCTCCTGGATGCTCCTTACAAACTCCGCCCCGTCTAAGCCCCTGGCACTAAGTGAGTCCCAGTCAATATTGGGGAAGTTGAAGTCTCCCATCACCACAACCCTCTTGTTTTTACTCTTTTCCAAAATCTGTCTACCTATCTGCTCCTCTATCTCCCGCTGGCTGTTGGGAGGCCTGTAGTATACCCCCAACATTGTGACTGCACCCTTCTTATTCCTGATCTCTACCCATATAGCCTCACTGCCCTCTGAGGTGTCCTCTCGCAGTATAGCTGTGATATTCTCCCGAACAAGTAGCGCAACTCCGCCTCCCCTTTTACATCCCCCTCTATCCCGCCTGAAACATCTAAATCCTGGAACGTTTAGCTGCCAATCCTGCCCTTCCCTCAACCAGGTCTCTGTAATGGCAACAACATCATAGTTCCAAGTACTAATCCAAGCTCTAAGTTCATCTGCCTTACCCGTAATGCTCCTTGCATTAAAACATATGCACTTCAGGCCACCAGACCCGCTGTGTTCAGCAACTTCTCCCCGTCTGCTCTGCCTCAGAGCCACACTGTCCCTATTCCCTAGTTCTCCCTCAATGCTCTCACCTTCTGACCTATTGCTCCCGTGCCCACCCCCCTGCCATACTAGTTTAAACCCTCCCGTGTGACACTAGCAAACCTCGCGGCCAGGATATTTATGCCTCTCCGGTTTAGATGCAACCCGTCCATCTTATACAGGTCACACCTGCCCCGGAAGAGCTCCCAGTGGTCCAGATAACGGAAACCCTCCCTCCTACACCAGCTGTTTAGCCACGTGTTTGTCTGCTCTATCTTCCTATTTCTAGCCTCACTGGCACGTGGCACAGGGAGTAATCCCGAGATTACAACCCTCGAGGTCCTGTCTTTTAACTTTCTGCCTAGCTCCCTGAACTCCTGCTGCAGGACCTCATGCCCCTTCCTGCCTATGTCGTTAGTACCAATATGTACAACGACCTCTGCCTGTTTGCCCTCCCCCTTCAGGATTCCCTCTACCCGTTCGGAGACATCCTGGACCCTGGCACCAGGGAGGCAACATACCATCCTGGAGTCTCTTTCACGTCCACAGAAGCGCCTATCTGTGCCCCTGACTATAGAGTCCCCGATTACTATTACTCTTCTGCGCTTTGACCCTCCCTTCTGAACATCAGAGCCAGCCGTGGTGCCACTGCTCTGGCTGTTGCTGTTTTCCCCTGATAGGCTATCCCCCCCGACAGTATCGAAAGGGGTATATCTGTTCGAGAGGGGGACAACCACAGGGGATTCCTGCACTGACTGCCTGCCCTTTCTGGTGGTCACCCATTTCTCTGCCTGCACCTTGGGTGTGACCACATTTACATAACTGCGATCTATGACGCTTTCCGCCACCTGCATGCTCCTAAGTGCATCCAATTGCTGCTCCAACCGAACCATGCGGTCTGTGAGGAGCTGCAGTTGGGTGCACTTTCTGCAGATGAAGCCATCCGGGACGCTGGAAGCCTCCCGGACCTGCCACATCTCACAGTCAGAGCACAGCACCCCTCTAACTGACATTGCGTCAATTAATTAAAATTAAAATTTGTCTTTTTTTTTAATACTTTTTTTTTTTAATTGCAAAGTTACTGTCAACTATCTGTTTCCTAGCACTAGATTTCTAATAGAAATGCAATAGTTAACTATAATACTCTCCGATCTCTGGCTTAGATATCCTCTAAATTATAATTAAGTTATGATGTTTAATTAGTTCCCAAATACTCAAATTTTTTTTAAAGTTTAGGTTAGAATCCCAACCAGCCACTCTGGCCACAGCTTTTCTGTGATGTCACTTCAGTTTCCCCCCGACACACACAATTTGAAAAAAGGTATAAAAGTAAAAATAAGTAAAAATCACTTACTTACCTTCTGAGTGTCTGAGATGTTCTCAGGTTCTCTCGCTGACAGAGACTGCTCCTCCACCTCCGAACCTTGACCTGCACAATGCTAATAATATAATAATAATATAATATGGCACTTACCTCACACCAATGGGTTTTATTATTAGGTTAGAGGAGGAGGGCGGGTGGGAGACACTACACGTGTAGTGTCTCGGGTTTCCTCTCCACCAGAATTTATTGGTTGGGGGGGGGACTTGCCAGAGGTCGAACTTCCGGTTCCCGCCTTATATAAAAACAAATAAAACAGAAAAGAAGAACAGACACGGGACCAGGCAAGGCTTTTAAATACACTACTCACCTCCCAGAAGGTCCCTGCGCACCGCTGCCGCCGAAATCCAAAGGGCTGCTCCTGTAAAGGTAAGGTTTTTAAATACACTACTCACCTCCCAGAAGGCCCCTGCGCACCGCTGCCGCCGAAATCCAAAGGGCTGCTCCTGTAAAGGTAAGTGGTTTTAAATACACTACTCACCTCCAAGAAGGCCCCTGCGCACCGCTGCCGCCGGGGCAACTAACGGTTTAACTATGAGAGAAATGAAAATGAAATGAAATGAAAATCGCTTATTGTCACGAGTAGGCTTCAATGAAGTTACTGTGAAAAGCCCCTAGTCGTCACATTCCGGCGCCTGTTCGGGGAGGCTGGTACGGGAATTGAACCGTGCTGCTGGCCTGCCTTGGTCTGCTTTAAAAGCCAGTGATTTAGCCCTGTGCTAAACCAGCCCCTTTAGAGATATGTCCAGATTTGGGGAGTGTCTCTGTTCTCTTTACATCTTTGCTGCGTTACTAAGTACTTTTGAATATTCAGTTACATTGCAGAGAACATTTATTAATGAGGTTATACTGTATTATGTGTCTGCTTTTTGCTTAAGGTAAGCATCTGTTTGGAGTGCAATAGCAGTAAATTGCGTGGGTTGAAGAGGAAGTGGATTCGCTGTTCAGCACAGGCTACAGTTCTACACCTGAAGAAATTTATCGCCAAAAAACTCAACCTAGCATCATTTAATGAGGTAAATGTTCAAAATAGATATCACAGCCAATATAGTCATTTTTGGAACTGCATGTAAACTTTATTTATTTATTTTACACACCATAGCCTTATTGTATAGATGCAGGGGCATTATTACGTAGACAATTCCAAGGATTTGTGAATTATACTTGCAATATTGTATTACTGTGATTATTCCTGCTTCACTTCGCTTTGGGTGTAGATTGAATCCTTATTTGCTCCAGTATTGAGTTTCTGTGCTTTGTCAAATCCATGTCTTTGTGAAGCTATAGTGATCCTAAAGCTATAGTGATCCTAAAGCTATAGTGATCCTAAAGCTATAGTGATCCTAAAGCTAGAGTGATCCTAAAGCTATAATGATCCTAAAGCTATAATGATCCTAAAGCTATAGTGATCCTAAAGCTATAATGATCCTAAAGCTAGACTGATCCTAAAGCGAGAGTGATCCTAAAGCTATAATGATCCTAAAGCTATAATGATCCTAAAGCTATAGTGATCCTAAAGCTATAGTGATCCTAAAGCTAGAGTGATCCTAAAGCTAGAGTGATCCTAAAGCTATAATGATCCTAAAGCTATAATGATCCTAAAGCTATAGTGATCCTAAAGCTATAATGATCCTAAAGCTATAATGATCCTAAAGCTATAATGATCCTAAAGCTATAGTGATCCTAAAGATATAGTGATCCTAAAAGCTATAATTATCCTAAAGCTAGAGTGATCCTCAAGCTATAATGATCCTCAAGCTATAATGATCCTCAAGCTATAGTGATCCTAAAGCTATAATGATCCTAAAGCTAGAGTGATCCTAAAGCTAGAGTGATCCTAAAGCTATAATGATCCTAAAGCTATAGTGATCCTAAACCTATAGTGATCCTCAAGCTATAATGATCCTAAAGCTATAATGATCCTCAAGCTATAATGATCCTCAAGCTATAGTGATCCTAAAGCTATAATGATCCTAAAGCTATAGTGATCCTAAAGCTAGAGTGATCCTAAAGCTATAGTGATCCTAAAGCTATAGTGATCCTAAAGCTAGAGTGATCCTCAAGCTATAATGATCCTCAAGCTATAGTGATCCTAAAGCTATAATGATCCTGAAGCTATAATGATCCTCAAGCTATAGTGATCCTAAAGCTATAATGATCCTAAAGCTATCGTGATCCTAAAGCTATAGTGATCCTAAAGCTAGAGTGATCCTCAAGCTATAATGATCCTCAAGCTATAGTGATCCTAAAGCTATAATGATCCTCAAGCTAGAGTGATCCTAAAGCTAGAGTGATCCTAAAGCTATAATGATCCTAAAGCTATAATGATCCTAAAGCTAGAGTGATCCTAAAGCTATAGTGATCCTAAAGCTATAGTGATCCTAAAGCTAGAGTGATCCTAAAGCTAGAGTGATCCTAAAGCCTGAGTGATCCTAAAGCCAGAGTGATCCTAAAGCCAGAGTGATCCTAAAGCCAGAGTGATCCTAAAGCCAGAGTGATCCTAAAGCCAGAGTGATCCTAAAGCCAGAGTGTTCCTAAAGCCAGAGTGATCCTAAAGCCAGAGTGATCCTAAAGCCAGAGTGATCCTAAAGCCAGAGTGATCCTAAAGCCAGAGTGATCCTAAAGCCAGAGTGACCCTCAAGCCAGAGTGACCCTCAAGCCAGAGTGACCCTCAAGCCAGAGTGACCCTCAAGCCAGAGTGACCCTCAAGCCAGAGTGATCCTAAAGCTAGAGTGATCATACAAATGAGCAGATTTTGTTAATTTGATTCAATTCACCTTCAAAATGGAGGGTTGGCTGCACTCTGGCAAATCATTTTTCTTCTACTCTTTGCTTTTTTCATGTTTAACTTTTCTTTCCCTTTCCCTTGACTAGAATTGCAATGTGTCCCTGTGAAATGCTTAGCCGGTGACATCTTCATCTAAGTACCTGCCTCCCTCAAGGGTCTCAAACCTTTTAAAAGGTTTTATTTTTACCCAAGCCTCTGCTTTTTAATTCCAGCATATTTAGTGCTTGTATTTTAAATGCTACGTTTGCTTAAGAACATATCCAACTCTGTTTGCAAGAACTTGCTTTCTTCTGAGCCTGCTTCCTTTTCTATTTCATAAGCCACCTCTTCTTTGTCTTGCATTTGCTCTATTTTCCCTGATGTATGTGCTCTCTGTCTTGTGTTCTTCCTCACTACCTTCCTGTCATGTATTCTTTTGCATGCATACTAGTTCTCTGTGCATTTCTATCACATTTCCTATTTTTGTTCTTTGTTTTATGTTTTTCTCCCTCTGGTTAAGGTTCTGAGGTGCATGAGATTGTTGTATTCTGGAGCTGTCTTGAATTTAAATGCAATGAAAGGGGGGGGGGGGGTATGTGACCTGTTCTGATGGCTGCCTGAAACCAAACCTGGGTAGTTTGATTATTAGAGATTAAAGGGGGCCGCAGATAGTTTTACTGGGTAAAGGGTGGTGGTGTTTACATTTGGAGACAATGACAGCAGCCTGTATGCTGACAGTGGATAGACTGCATGTCTCCAAAGTCCTAAAGTGTTGAGAATGTTGGCTTATTAACAGCTGTGTTTTGAACAGTCTATTTCCAAGATAAAAGAGAATTGAGTTAACTGATGAGCATTTATACCTGGATATATAGGACCCATGTGATTCACGTTGCCATGGCTTTGAGGTGTGAAGAGTACAGAGGAAACCATTGTGATATTTAGCTACTGGCTTTCTGAAAATATCACTGAATATCACAGACAGGCTAGTCTGCCAGAGAGAGAGAGTAATCAGAGGCTGAAAGTTGCAATGGTTCACAATGCAGGAGTGTGGGAAGGAGCTTGCACTTGGATTAGAAAGATCAAATTCCTGGAGAGTTGAAACAAAGCTGGAAGATCTGTCACGCTTTAGCTCGAGGAAGATGTTTCCAGGAAAACTCCATAAAGTGAATTCTGGAGTTAAAATCTGGAAAAGGAAAAATTGGAACCTCGAGCTCGGAATTATTTTGGACTGGTTCAGGAGGATTAAATATCTACTTGAAGCACAGTGCAATGTATACCTGAGGGTGGATTTTTCAATGATGCTAAATGTTCTGTTCCGTAGTTTGAAGTCATAAAACGTTTTTAGTTAACAGAGCTTTTAGTCTGTTTATAAACATCTTAAAATGTGAAATCTTCTCATCCATTCAACCATTAGCTTGAAGTTCAAATTTCTTTTAAAATATTATATGGGGATTGCAACAGACTCTTTCTCTGCCTTTCACTCTTTCTCTCTGGTTTATTCTCTCAGTTTGAGCACATATCAGTTTCTCTTCTTTGCATCTTCTCTTGCTCGAAACCCAAGTTCCATGTAATTGATCATTGAGCTCAGGTAAGATTCTGAGTAAATTCTGCAGGGCATCTCCCATCATTTTAAAATCAAGTTGATCATTGTATTGCGTCGTTACCATAACTATAACCCCTGTTGCTTGGTTGCATCAAGAATATAAATCTAGAAAATTGTGCTGCATATGCCAACTAAACAGATTCAAGTGTAATTTCAGATACAGATGGACTTTTTAATTGATTCTTGCTTATATCTGGAAAAAATGAAACTTGTTGTGATTTTCTTTTTAAATCTTAGCTTGAGTTTTGTGACAGTGATCTTGAATCTCCCCTACCCCACCCCCACCTGATATCAAGCAGAAATCATAGAACTTGCCCTTTTTTGCTGTTATTCTCACAGACTCTTTGAAAAAGTTACACCTTGTTGAACAAGGGACTGGCTTTTTAATGGCGTACAAAGGTCATAATTATTGCTGGACAACCTCATTTGTCATGAAAACCTAATTTCATGGTTGTGAAATTTTAATCTTCTCTATTATAATGATTCACATTCTTAAAATAACTTTTTCAAGTTTTATTTCCGCTGCAGTGTTAATCCTGTTTTTATGGCTCAATCAGATTTTTTCAATCACTTATTTCATAAATAGATGGATTTTTAACTTCCTGGTTCTCTGTCTATGGGATATTTCAATGTGATTGGCTTCTTATCCTAATTAATTATACCATAGTTGTTGGATACCTTGATTTCCTCTTTACTTGGTGCCAAATTCAAACTGATGACAGGAATGGGGAAATCCACACCACTGAGATCAGTCGGTCTTTGTGGACAAATTTCTCCTCGGTTAGCAGCCAACATTACTGTGCCACTGACTGTGAAATCCAGGCCTATGATTCTCAGTAGCCTGCCACATTACTTTATGGGAAAGCAATATCCTTATTTTTTCCAGGTAATTAACTGATTCAATACCTGTCAGTTAGGAACACAAATTGCTAGATGGGATAATACCAATATCCATCTCGTTGAACTTCTAATAATACCATACTGGAATAATAATAATGGACTGACTGGGAACTAATCACAGCAAATGATATCAATTAAGTAGTCAACAACATATCCAATCATGAAGTAAGGCAAATCCCCAACACTGGAAGGTTTGAAAACTTATAGGCTCGACCCTCCCGAATCTGCTACACTTACTATATGTAATATCTTAAATTACTTGTATATTTTATCCCACCTACTCTTGGTGGAGAGAAAGAGAGGAACTCCTGTTGAATGGCGTACGTCCTATATAAAGCTAAGAGAGGATAGAGCTACAGAGAACTTTGAAAGATTGGGACATCTGGATGAGTTGCAGATTGACAAGCGAACAGGGCAAAACCTCCATGTTGTGAACTATGCTCTCTGGGTATTCTGAGTCTGCTGTGCACGAGAGGTTTCACATATGAACTTACATAATAATATACGCAGGAGTAGGCCACTCGGCCTCTCTGACATTCAATATGATCTTGGCTAATCTAATTTTCAACTCAATTTCACATTCCTGGTTACCCTCTATAACCTTTCACCTTGCCTATCAAGAATCTATCTACTTCTGATTGAAAGATAGTCAAAGACTCTGCCTCAACCACCTTTTGAAGAGGAGAATTCCAAACTCAGCCCTTTGAGAGAAAAATAATTTCCTCATCTCTGTCTCAAATGGGCAACCCCTTATTTTTTTAAACAATGGCCCCTAGTTCTAGATTCTCCCAAAGAAGAAACATCCTCTCCACATCCATCCTGTCAATACCCCTCAGCATCTCATATGTTTCAATCAAGTTGTCTCTGACTCTTCTAAGCTCCAGTGGACACAAGCCCAGCCTGTCCAGCCTTTCCTCAAGACAACCAGCCTATTCCAGATATTAGTCCAGTAAACCATCCTTGACCTGCTTCCAATGCATTTACATCTTGCCTTAAATAAAGAGACGAATTCTGTAGACAATATTCCAGATGTGGTCTCAACAATGTCCTGTATCACTGAAGCACAACCTCCCTACTCTTGTATTCAATTCTCCTTGCAACAATCAATAACATTCTATTAGCTTTGATAATTACTTGTATCACCTGCATATAAACTGTTTGCAATTCATGAGCTAGAACACCCAGATCCCTCTGCACCTCTGAGCTCTGCAATCTCTCACCATTTAGCTGATAAGCTTTTTTATATGTCCTGCCAAAATGGACAGCCTCACATTTTCCCACATTACGGGCACAATCTAACAGCCACTCTGCGCACAAAAAGCAGTGCGGCGCACCGTGGCCAGTAAATGGTGGGAGACCCCGCTAACGGGATCTACCCGGCTCGCCAGGCCTCGCGGGATATAACGCGATCTCACGAGACGTCGTGATGTGAAGCCAACCCATTGTGGGGGTGACCACATTTTGGCAAATCTGCATATTGGAGCAAGACAACTAATCTCACTTTAATAAGCAGTTCGCTGAGGTAACCAAGGCTTTGGGATCTATCCCCTTCACCTTGGAGACCTTAGGTGAGTGCTGTTCAGTACTTGTCTCCACAAACCGGGACCATATGGGACAGCACTCTTGGTGGTCTCTCAGGGGTTGGAAGCCCCCAGCTGCATGTCCTCTGGGCAGGGTAGTACTGCTGATGCCACCCGAGCACCCTGGCATTGCCACCCAGGAATAGCCAGCCTGGCAGTACCAAGATGCCTAGGTAGCACTGCCAAGGTGCCAGGCTGGCATTTTTTTGAATGTCGGTGATCGGGCAGAGCGGTGCCCTGTGCGGGTGTGCCCCCTGTGCGGGTGTGCCCCCTTATAGGGAGTTGGAGCTTGGAGGGGCTAGGGGTCGCATCAGGGATTTGAGAGATTGGAACGTTATTTAAAAATGGCATCCTGATCTCCCTGCACTGAGGAGTTTCGGCGAGTGGGGCTCCTCCGTGCAGGAAATGGGACTGAGTACTGCCTCGGCCGTGCGTTCCCGCTGAGGCCCTGTATCTAACTGAAGTCGCGTTGGATCGCTTTGTGTTTCTCCGCGCTGCAAGCAGCGGGAAACATGCGGGTAGATGCACGCGCTATGGGACATTGTTTCCATTTGTTTAAATCGTGCCATATACATTTGCCAGATCTTTGTACATTCACCTAACCTATCTATATCTTTTTATAGCCTCCTATGCCCTCTTCACAACTTTCTTTCCTACCTATCTTTGTGTCATCAGCAAATTTAGCAACCAAAACATTGGTCCCTTTATCCAAGTCATTTATATAAATTGGAAAGAGTTGAAGCCCCAGCACTGATCCTTGTGGCACACCACTCGTTAAATCTTGCCAAGCAGAACATTACCGATTTCTCCCTACTCTCTGTATCCTGTTAGCTAGCCAATCATCTGTCCATGCCAATATGTCACCCCCTACACCATGAGCTTTTATTTTCCAAAATAACTTTTTGATGTGGCACCTTATCAAATACATTCTGAAAATCTAAGTACAGTAGATCCACAGGATCCCCTTTATCCACAGTCGCTATTACTTCAAAAACTCCCAACACATTGAATAAACATGATTTTCCTTTCACAAAACCATGTTGAATCTGCTTGATTACCTTCAATTTATCCAAGTCCCTGTTATAACATCTTTAATAGTTTCTAGCATTTTCCCTGTGACTAACTGACCTGTGGTCCCCTGCTTTCTGTCTCCTCTTTTTGAAATTTTCCAACCTAATGGAACTTTCCCGAATCTAGAGAATTTTGGAAAACTAAAACTATCTCACGAGCCATTTCTGTAAGACCCTAGGATGAACTCCATCAGGACCGAGGGACTTGTGAACTGCGATATGTTTCGTACCACTCCCCTGGTGATTGTAATTTTCTTCAGTTCCTCCCTCTGTTCCAATTCCCGATTTTGAGCTGTTTCTGGGATGTTATTTGTATCCTCGACAGTGAAGGCCGATGCCAAATACCTGTCCAATTCACCGGCCATATCCTTATTTTCCATTATGAACTCCCCAAGCTCACTTTCTATAGAAAAATGCTCACTTTGTTAACTAGCTTCTTTTTAAAATATGTATAGAAGCTCTTTCTGTCTCTATATTTCCATCTAACTTTCTCTCGTGCTCTAAGTTTTTACCTCCTTATTAATATTTTAGTCATTCTTTGCTTTTTTTAATATTCTGTCCAATCTTCTGACCTGCCACCTATCTTTGTGCAATTATATGCTTTTTCTTTAAGTTTGATACTCTCTTTAACTTTTTTAGCTAACCATGGATGGTGGGTGCTACCTTTGGAAGTTTGCTTTCTTGTTGAAATATATCTATTCTGTATATTCTGAAATATCCCCTTAAGTGTCCGCCACTGCGTCTCTATTGAAGTATCCCTTAGCCTAAATTGCCAGTTCACTTTTGTAGCTTTCATACATTCATAATTGCCTTTATTTAAGTTTTCAATACTAGTCTTAGATGCACTCTTTTCCCCCTCAAGCTGAATGTAAAATTCAATCATCATTATTACTGTCTGTGCGGAGTCTGCATGTTCTCCCCGTCCTCCCCGTGTGTGCGTGGGTTTCCTCCGGGTGCTCCGGTTTCCTCCCACAGTCCAAAAATGTGCAGATTAGGTGGATTGGCCATGATAAATTTCCCTTAATGTCCACAAATGTTAGGTGGGGTTACTGGGTTACGGGGATAGGGTGGATGTGTGGGCTTAGGTGGGGTGCTCTTTCCAAGGGCCGGTGCAGACTCGATGGGCCGAATGGCCTCCTTCTGCACTGTAGATTCTATGAAATTATTGTTAAGATCACTGCTACATAGAGGCATCTTCACTATGAGGTCATTAATTAATCCTGTCTCATTGCACAATCCTCGGTCCAGTATAACCTGCTCTCTGTTTGGCTCCAGAACGTGCTGACCTAATAATTCTTGCACATTTGTAGCCTACGCTACCTTTGCCAGTCGGATTATTACAGTCTACATGTAGATTAAAATCCCCCGTGATAATCACCATACCTTTCTGACAAGTTCCCACTACTTCCTCTTTGATACCCTGTCCTACTGCGTGATTACTGCACTTGATAAGGTTCCCCATGGTAGGCTTCTGCAGAAAGTAAGGAGGCATGGGGTAGTGGGAAATTTGGCCAGTTGGATAACGAACTGGCTAACCGATAGAAGTCAGAGAGTGGTGGTGGGTGGCAAATATTCAGCCTGGATCCCAGTTACCAGTGGTGTACCGCAGGGATCAGTTCTGGGTCCTCTGCTGTTTGTGATTTTCATTAATGACTTGGATGAGGGGGTTAAAGGGTGGGTCAGTAAATTTGCAGACGATACGAAGATTGGTGGAGTTGTGGATAGTAAGGAGGGCTGTTGTCGGCTGCAAAGAGACATAGATAGGATGCAGAGCTGGGCTGAGAAGTGGCAGATGGAGTTTAAAAAAAATATATATATTTTATTGAAATTTTTTTCTAAACAACATTTTTCCCTCTTACAAAGCAAACAAAACAATAACAAAGCAGAAATTTTTAACAATACACAGGTAACAAAACCCCATTATCCATTGACCTAAACTAAACCCCCCCCCCCCCCCCCTTCCCCCTGGGCTGCTGCTGCTGGTCATCTATCTCCCCTCTAACGTTCCCCTAGGTAGTCGAGAAATGGCTGCCACCGCCTGGTGAACCCTTGAGCCGATCCTCTCAGGGCAAACTTTATCTGCTCCAGTTTAATAAACCCCGCCATATCATTTACCCAGGCCTCCAGTCCGGGGGGTTTCGCCTCCTCCCACATGAGTAGGATCCTGCGCCGGGCTACGAGGGACGCAAAGGCCACGACATCGGCCTCTTTCGCCTCCTGCACTCCCGGCTCATCAGCAACTCCAAATAGAGCTAACCCCCAGCCTGGTTTGACCCGGGCCTTCACCACTTGGGAAATCACTCCCGTCACTCCCTTCCAATACCCTTCCAGTGCCGGGCACGCCCAAAACATATGTGCGTGGTTTGCCGGGCTCCCGCCACACCTCCCGCATTTGTCCTCCACTCCAAAGAACCTGCTCAATCTTGCCCCCGTTATGTGTGCTCTATGTAGCACCTTAAATTGAATCAGGCTAAGCCTGGTGCATGAGGAAGAGGAATGTACCCTGCTTAGGGCATCCGCCCACATACCCTCCTCTATCTCCTCCCCTAATTCTTCTTCCCACTTTCCCTTTAGTTCACCCACTGACTCCTCCCCTTCTTCCCTCATCTCTTTGTAAATCTCTGACACCTTGCCCTCTCCGACCCACACCCCTGAAAGCACCCTGTCCTGTATCCCCTGTGTCGGGAGAAATGGAAATTCCCTCACCTGTTGTCTAGTAAACGCCCTCACCTGCATATATCTCAAAAAATTTCCCCGGGGCAACTTATACTTTTCCTCCAATGCTCCCAAACTCGCAAAAGTCCCATCTATAAATAAATCTCCCACCTTCCTAATTCCCGACTGGTACCAGCTCTGATATCCTCCATCCATTCTTCCTGGGGCGAAGCTATGGTTGTTCCTGATAGGGGACCCCACCAGGGCTCCCCGCACCCCTCTCTGTCGCCTCCACTGTCCCCATATGTTCAGTGTTGCCGCCATCACCGGGTTCGTGGTAAACTTTTTAGGCGAGAACGGTAGCGGCGCCGTCACCAGCGCCTCTAAACTCGTCCCTTTACAGGACTTTCTCTCCAGTCTTTTCCACGCCGCTCCCTCACCCTCCATCATCCATCTACGTATCATTGCCACATTGGCGGCCCAATAGTAATCGCCCAAGTTCGGTAGTGCCAGTCCTCCTCTGTCCCTACTACGCTGAAGGAACCCCCTCCTTACTCTCGGAACTTTCCCTGCCCACACGAAGCTCGTGATGCTCCTATCTATTTTATTAAAAAAGGTCCTGGTGATTAATATAGGGAGACATTGAAATACAAATAAGAACCTCGGGAGGACCATCATCTTAATTGCCTGCACCCTGCCCGCCAGCGACAGAGGCTGCATGTCCCACCTCTTGAAGTCCTCCTCCATTTGTTCTACCAGCCGTGTCAGATTAAGTCTGTGCAAGGTTCCCCAGCTCCTAGCGATCTGAATCCCCAGGTATCGGAAGTTTCTTTCCACTTTCCTTAGCGGTAAGCCTTCTATCTCTCTACTCTGGTCCCCTGGATGTATCACAAATAATTCACTCTTCCCCATGTTTAGCCTATACCCCGAGAATTCCCCGAACCTCCTCAAAATTCTCATAACCTCTATCATCCCCCCCCCCGCTGGGTCCGACACGTATAACAATAGGTCATCTGCGTATAACGAGACTCGGTGTTCTTCTTCCCCTCTAATCACCCCTCTCCATTTCCTGGAGTCTCTCAACGCCATGGCCAGAGGTTCAATTGCCACGCAAACAACAATGGAGATAGCGGGCATCCCTGCCTTGTTCCCCTATATAATCGGAAATACTCCGATCTATGTCGACCTGTAACTACGCTTGCCGTTGGTGCCCCATAAAGAAGTCTAACCCAGCTAATAAACCCGTTCCCAAACCCAAACCTCCTTAACACTTCCCATAAATACTCCCACTCCACCCTATCAAATGCCTTCTCTGCGTCCATTGCCGCCACTATCTCTGCCTCCACCTCCACTGGGGGCATCATTATCACCCCTAATAGTCGTCGCACGTTAACATTCAGTTGTCTCCCTTTTACGAACCCTGTCTGGTCTTCGAGCACCACCCCCTGGACACAGTCCTCTATCCTCGATGCCAGTACCTTTGCCAGCAATTTGGCGTCCACGTTCAGTAGTGAAATAGGTCTATAGGACCCGCACTGCAACGGATCTTTGTCCCTCTTCAAAATTAGCGATATCGTCACCTCCAACGTCGTCGGGGGTAGAGTCCCCCCTTCCCTGGCCTCATTGAACGTCCTCGCCATTAACGGGGCCAACAAGTCCACATATTTTCTGTAATATTCCACCGGGAACCCGTCTGGCCCCGGGGCCTTCCCTGCTTGCATGCTTCCCAGTCCCTTAATAACCTCGTCCACCTCAATCGGTGCCCCCAGGCCTGCCACCTCCTGCTCCTCCACTTCCGGGAACCTCAATTGGTCCAGGAACTGCCTCATCCCCTCCTCTCCCTCTGGGGGTTGAGACCTATACAGTTCCTCATAGAAGGTCTTGAACACCTCATTTATCTTTCCTGCCCTTCGCACCGTGTCTCCCCTTTCGTCTCTAATTCCTCCTATCTCCCTCACTGCTGCCCTCTTTCGCAATTGGTGCGCCAACAGGCGACTAGCCTTTTCCCCATATTCATACCTCCTCCCCTGTGCCTTCCTCCACAGTACCTCCGCCTTTCTGATGGTCAGAAGGTCAAACTCCGTCTGGAGTCGTCTCCTCTCCCTGTACAGCTCCTCCTCCGGGGTCTCTGCAAATTCCCTGTCCACCCTTAAAATCTCCCCCAGTAATCTTTCCCTTTCCTTGGCCTCTGTTTTCCTTTTGTGGGCCCCAATTGAGATCAGCTCTCCTCTGACCACCGCTTTTAATGCTTCCCAGACCACTCCCACAGGGACCTCGCCGTCGTCATTGACCTCCAGGTATCTCTCAATACACCCCCGCACTCTTGCACACACTCCCTCAACCGCCATCAGTCCCACATCTAATCGCCAGAGTGTTCTCTGTTCCCTGTCCTCACCTACTTCCAGGTCCACCCAATGTGGGGCATGATCCGAAACCGCTATGGCTGAGTACTCAGCTTCTTCGACCCTAGAGATCAGCGACCTTCCCAAAACAAAAAAATCTATCCGGGAGTACACTTTATGGACATGGGAGAAGAAGGAAAACTCCCTAGCCCTAGGTCTAAGAAATCGCCATGGATCCACTCCCCCCATTTGGTCCATAAACCCCTTAAGTACCTTGGCCGCTGCCGGCCTTCTTCCGGTCCTTGAGCTGGATCTATCTAGCCCCGGGTCCAGCACCGTATTAAAGTCCCCTCCTAAAATCAGGTTTCCTGCCTCCAGGTACGGAATACGCCTCAGCATCCGTCTCATGAATCCCGCATCGTCCCAGTTTGGGGCATACACATTAACCAACACGACCTCCATTCCCTCTAGCCTACCACTCACCATTACATATCTACCTCCGCTATCTGCTACGATGTTCTTTGCTTCAAATGCTACCCGTTTCCCCACCAAAATGGCCACCCCTCTGTTCTTTGCGTCCAGTCCTGAGTGGAACACCTGTCCCACCCATCCTTTCCTTAGCCTATCTTGGTCCGCCACCTTTAGGTGCGTTTCTTGGAGCATAGCCACGTCTGCCCTTAGTCCTTTCAAATGCGCGAGGGCTCGGGCCCTTTTTATCGGTCCGTTCAGGCCTCTCACGTTCCACGTGATCAGCCTCACTAGGGGGCTACCTGCCCCCCTCCCGGGTCGACTTGCCATTACCTTCTCTAGGCCAGTCCCATATCCCGCCTCCGCGCTCCCGCTCGCTCCCCCAGCGTCGCACACCATCCCCGCTCACCCACTCTTTAGCCATTTCCTTTTGGATTTCCGCAGCAGCAAGTTGCCCCCCCCCCCAGCTAGATCCCTATCTAGCTTGATTGCTCCCCCCATATCACTTCCGTAAGTCAGCTGACTTCAACTGACCCCGGCTACTCCTGCTCACTCCTCGACCCCCCCCCCATGTGGGGGAACTCCCATCCGCCTTGCGCCTGTCTTCCCGCCTTATTCTTTCTGGCGCGGGAACATCCCTTTACCTGACCCGCCTCTTATGGCGCAGCTCCCTTTCCCCTCTCCCTCCCATTCCCCATTCTCCGACTATGTCCCGTCTTTCCCCCCTCACCGGCGCCCACATTTCCCCAATGTCCTTTGCACCTTTTCCAAAGCTTCCACATCCTTCCTAAAACTGGGGCTGGTTTAGCACACTGGGCTAAATCCCTGGCTTTTAAAGCAGGCCAGCAGCACGGTTCAATTCCCGTACCAGCCTCCTCGAACAGGTGCCGGAATGTGGCGACTAGGGGCTTTTCACAGTAACTTCATTGAAGCCTACTTGTGACAATAAGCAATTTTCATTTCATTCATTCATTTCAAATGAGGCGACCAGAACTGTACACAGTACTCCAAATGTGGCCTTACCAAAGTTTTGTACAGCTGCATCATCACCTCACGGCTCTTAAATTCAATCCCTCTGTTAATGAACGCGAGCACACCATAGGCCTTCTTCACAGCTCTATCCACTTGAGTGGCAACTTTCAAAGATGTATGAACATAGACCCCAAAATCTCTCTGCTCCTCCACATTGACAAGAACGCTACCGTTAACCCTGTATTCCGCATTCATATTTGTCCTTCCAAAATGGACAACCTCACACTTTTCAGGATTAAACTCCATCTGCCAGGAGACTTCCGGTTGCGGTGATGCCGAGCTAGCCGCACGTTTCGGCGGCTCCAGCTCCGACGGACCTTCGGGCTCTTTTAAGAGCCCCAACGGGGAATGTTTCGACTACGCGACCCGGTGTGGGGTGTGTGGGAAGGGAGACCCCCCCAAACGAAGAAGGAAAAAAATCGGCGGCGGCGGCTGCAGCCGGAGGAATCATCGACCAAAAGGTCAGAGGGACAGAAAAACAAAATGGCGGCGGAGAAAGCGCAGGCGGCATGGGGGCCTGAGCAGGACGAAATCATGAGACGGTGCGTGGACCTGCTGAAGAAGGAGGTAATGACCCCGTTGTTACAGGCAATTGAGGGGCTTAAGGAGACTTTAAAGACCCAGGAGACGGAACTTTGCGTGGTGGAGCAGAAGGTGTCAGGTATTGAGGACGAGGTCCTGGGCCTGGCGGTCAAGACTCAGACGCACGAGGCACTTCATAAAAAGTGTGCTGACAGGATTGAGGCCCTTGAAAATGGAGCGCGAAGGAAGAACCTTAGGATACTAGGTCTCCCTGAGGGTGTGGAAGGAGTGGACTGTGGAGCGTACGCAAGTAAGATGCTGAGCTCACTGATGGGTGCTGAGGCCCCTACGGGCCCCATGGAGATGGAGTGGGCAAATCGGATTCCGGCGAGAAGACCAAAAGCGGGAGAACCACCGAGGGCGATAATCGTGCGATTTTACCGCCTTAAGGACAGAGAAGAGGTCCTGAGATGGGCTAAAAAGGTGCGGAGTAGCAGATGGGAGAATGCGGTGGTAAGGATCTACCAGGATTGGAGTGCGGAGGTGGCGAGAAGGAGGGCGAGCTTCAACCGAGCCAAAGAGGTTTTGCACAAAAGGAAGGTGAAGTTTGGGATGCTGCAGCCGGCAAGACTATGGGTCACGCGTCAGGAGAGACACTATTATTTCGAGACGGCGGAGGAAGCATGGTCCTTCATCAATGAAGAGAAACTGGACCGGAACTGAGGGACTGATGCTGCAGGGAACTGTTATTGTTGTTATTATTGTTTTTGTTAATGGGATGGTGAAAGTTAATCGAGAAGTAAACAGGGAAGGAGGGGGACACTGGGGAAATGTGGGCGCCGGTGAGGGGGAAGAGGCGAGACATAGTCGGAGAATGGGGAAGGAGAGGGGGAGGGGAAAGGGAGCTGCGCCATAAGAGGCGGGTCAAGTAAAGGGATGTTCCCGCGCCAGAAAGAATAAGGCGGGAAAACAGGCGCAAGGCGGATGGGAGTTCCCTCACACCGGGGGGAGTCGAGGAGTGAGCAGGAGTAGCCGGGGTCAGTTGAAGTCAGCTGACTTACGGAAGTGATATGGGGGGAGCAATCAGGCTAGATAGGGATCTAGCGGGGGGGGGGGGGGGGGGGGGGACAACTGGGTTGCTGCTGCGGAAATCCAAAAGGAAATGGCTAAAGAGAGGGTGGTCGGGGGCGGAATGCGAAGCTGGGGGAGCGAGCGGGAGCGCGGAGGCGGGATATGGGACTGGCCTAGAGAAGGTAATGGCTAGTCGACACGGGAGGGGGGCAGGTAGCCCCCCAGTGAGGCTGATCACGTGGAACGTGAGAGGCCTGAATGGACCGATAAAAAGGGCCCGAGCGCTCGCGCATTTGAAAGGACTAAGGGCAGACGTGGTTATGCTCCAAGAGACCCACCTAAAGGTGGCGGACCAAGTTAGGCTAAGGAAAGGATGGGTGGGACAGGTGTTCCACTCAGGACTGGACGCAAAGAACAGAGGGGTGGCCATTTTGGTGGGGAAACGGGTAGCATTTGAAGCAAAGAGCATCGTAGCAGATAGTGGAGGTAGATATGTAATGGTGAGTGGTAGGCTGGAGGGAATGGAGGTCGTGTTGGTTAATGTGTATGCCCCAAATTGGGACGATGCGGGGTTCATGAGACGGATGCTGGGGCGTATTCCGGACCTGGAGGCAGGAAATTTGATTTTAGGAGGGGACTTCAATACGGTGCTGGACCCGGGGCTAGATAGATCCAGCTCAAGGACTGGAAGAAGGCCGGCAGCGGCCAAGGTACTTAAGGGGTTTATGGACCAAATGGGGGGAGTGGATCCATGGCGATTTCTTAGACCCAGGGCTAGGGAGTATTCCTTCTTCTCCTACGTCCATAAAGTGTACTCCCGGATAGATTTTTTTGTTTTGGGAAGGTCGTTGATCTCTAGGGTGGAAGAAGCTGAATACTCAGCCATAGCGGTTTCGGATCATGCCCCACATTGGGTGGACCTGGAAGTAGGAGAGGACAGGGAGCAGAGAACACTCTGGCGATTAGATGTGGGACTGATGGCGGATGAGGGAGTGTGTGCAAGAGTGAGGGGGTGTATCGAGAGATACCTGGAGGTCAATGACGACGGCGAGGTCCCTGTGGGAGTGGTCTGGGAAGCACTAAAAGCGGTGGTCAGAGGAGAGCTGATTTCTATTGGGGCCCACAAAAGGAAAACAGAGGCCAAGGAAAGGGATAGATTACTGGGGGAGATTTTAAGGGTGGACAGGGAATTTGCAGAGACCCCGGAGGAGGAGCTGTACAGGGAGAGGAGACGACTCCAGACGGAGTTTGACCTTCTGACCACCAGAAAGGCGGAGGTACTGTGGAGGAAGGCACAGGGGAGGAGGTATGAATATGGGAAAAAGGCTAGTCGCCTGTTGACGCACCAACTGCGAAAGAGGGCAGCAGCGAGGGAGATAGGAGGAATTAGGGATGAAAGGGGAGACACTGTGCGAAGGGCAGGAAAGATAAATGAGGTGTTTAAGACCTTTTATGAAGAACTGTATAGGTCTCAGCCCCCAGAGGGAGAGGAGGGGATGCGGCAGTTCCTGGACCAGTTGAGGTTCCCGAAAGTGGAGGAGCAGGCGGTGGCAGGCCTGGGGGCACCGATTGAGGTGGACGAGGTTATTAAGGGACTGGGAAGCATGCAAGCAGGGAAGGCCCCGGGGCCGGACGGGTTCCCGGTGGAATTCTACAGAAAATATGTGGACTTGTTGGCCCCGTTGGTGGCGAGGACGTTCAATGAGGCCAGGGAAGGGGGGACACTACCCCCGACAATGTCGGAGGCGACGATATCGCTAATTTTGAAGAGGGACAAAGATCCGATGCAGTGTGGGTCCTGTAGACCTATTGAACGTGGACGCCAAACTGCTAGCACAGGTGCTGGCATCGAGGATAGAGGACTGTGTCCCAGGGGTGGTGCACGAAGACCAGACAGGGTTCGTAAAAGGTAGACAATTGAATGTTAACGTGCGACGGCTATTAGGGGTGATAATGATGCCCTCAGTGGAGGGGGAGGCAGAGATAGTGGCGGCAATGGACGCAGAGAAGGCATTTGATAGGGTGGAGTGGGAGTATTTATGGGAAGTGTTAAGGAGGTTTGGGTTTGGGAACGGATTTATTTGCTGGGTTAGACTACTTTATGGGGCACCAACGGCAAGCGTAGTTACAGGTCGACATAGATCGGAGTATTTCCGATTATATAGGGGAACAAGACAGGGATGACCGCTGTCTCCATTGTTGTTTGCGCTGGCAATTGAACCTCTGGCCATGGCGCTGAGAGACTCCAGGAAATGGAGAGGGGTGACTAGAGGTGGAGAAGAACACCGAGTCTCGCTATACGCGGATGACCTATTGCTATACGTGTCGAACCCAGCGGGGGGGATGATAGAGGTTATGCGAATCTTGAGGAGGTTCGGGGAATTTTCGGGGTATAGGTTAAACATGGGGAAGAGTGAGTTATATGTGATACATCCAGGGGACCAGAGTAGAGAGATAGAAGGCTTACCGCTAAGGAAAGTGGAAAGAAACTTCCGATACTTGGGGATTCAGATCGCTAGGAGCTGGGGAACCTTGCACAGACTTAATCTGAAACGGCTGGTAGAACAAATGGAGGAGGACTTTAAGAGGTGGGACATGCAGCCTCTATCGCTGGCGGGCAGGGTGCAGGCAATTAAGATAGAACATAGAACATAGAACAATACAGCGCAGTACAGGCCCTTCGGCCCACGATGTTGCACCGAAACAAAAGCCATCTAACCTACACTATACCATTATAGAACATAGAACATAGAAAATACAGCACAGAACAGGCCCTTCGGCCCACGATGTTGGCGAGTTCACTACTGTAGCAGGTAGGGCATTCCACGGCCTCACTACTCTTTGCGTAAAGAACCTACCCCTGACCTCTGTCCTATATCTATCACCCCTCAGTTTAAGGCTATGTCCCCTCGTGCTAGCCATTTCCATCCGCGGGAGAAGGCTCTCACTGTCCACCCTATCTAACCCTCTGATCATTTTGTATGCCTCTATTAAATCTCCTCTTAACCTTCTTCTCTCTAACGAAAACAACCTCAAGTCCATCAGCCTTTCCTCATAAGATTTTCCCTCCATACCAGGCAACATCCTGGTAAATCTCCTCTGCACCCGTTCCAAAGCCTCCACGTCCTTCCTATAATGCGGTGACCAGAACTGTACGCAATACTCCAAATGCGGCCGTACCAGAGTTCTGTACAGCTGCAACATGACCTCCTGACTCCGGAACTCAATCCCTCTACCAATAAAGGCCAACACTTCATAGGCCTTCTTCACCACCCTATCAACCTGGGTGGCAACTTTCAGGGATCTATGTACATGGACACCTAGATCCCTCTGCTCATCCACACTTTCAAGAACTTTTCCATTAGCCAAATATTCCACATTCCTATTTTTCCTTCCAAAGTGAATCACCTCACACTTCTCTACATTAAACTCCATTTGCCACCTCTCAGCCCAGCACTGCAGCTTATCTATATCCCTCTGTAACCTGCTACTTCCTTCCACACTATCGACAACACCACCGACTTTAGTATCGTCTGCAAATTTACTCACCCACCCTTCTGCGCCTTCCTCTAGGTCATTGATAAAAATGACAAACAGCAACGGCCCCAGAACAGATCCTTGTGGTACTCCACTTGTGACAGAACTCCATTCTGAACATTTCCCATCAACCACCACCCTCTGTCTTCTTTCAGCTAGCCAATTTCTGATCCACATCTCTAAATCACCCTCAATCCCCAGCCTCCGTATTTTCTGCAATAGCCTACCGTGGGGAACCTTATCAAACGCTTTGCTGAAATCCATATACACCACATCAACTGCTCTACCCTCGTCTACCTGTTCAGTCACCTTCTCAAAGATGATGGTCCTCCCGAGGTTCTTATTTGTATTTCAATGTCTCCCTATTTTAATCACCAGGACCTTTTTTAATAAAATAGATAGGAGCATTACGAGCTTTGTGTGGGCAGGGAAAGTTCCGAGAGTAAGGAGGGGGTTCCTTCAGCGCAGTAGGGACAGAGGAGGACTGGCACTACCGAACTTGGGAGATTATTATTGGGCCGCCAATGTGGCAATGATACGTAGATGGATGATGGAGGGTGAGGGAGCGGCGTGGAATAGGCTGGAGAGAAGGTCCTGTAAAGGGACGAGTCTAGAGGTGCTGGTGACGGCGCCGCTACCGTTCTCACCGAAAAAGTACACCACGAACCCGGTGGTGGCGGCAACACTGAACATATGGGGACAGTGGAGGCGACAGAGAGGGGTGCGGGGAGCCCTGGTGGGGTCCCCTATCAGGAACAACCATAGCTTCGCCCCAGGAAGAATGGATGGAGGATTTCAGAGCTGGTACCAGTTGGGAATTAGGAAGGTGGGAGATTTATTCATAGATGGGACTTTTGCGAGCTTGGGAGCACTGGAGGAAAAGTATAAGTTACCCCGGGGGAATTTCTTGAGATATATGCAGGTGAGGGCGTTTACTAGACAACAGGTGAGGGAATTTCCGCGGCTCCCGACACAGGGGATACAGGACAGGGTGCTTTCAGGGGTGTGGGTCGGAGAGGGCAAGGTGTCAGAGATTTATAGAGAGATGAGGGAAGAGGGGGAGGAGTCGGTGGGCGAACTATAAAGAAAGTGGGAAGAAGAATTAGGGGAGGAGATAGAGGAGGGTATGTGGGCTGATGCCCTAAGCAGGGTAAATTCCTCTTCCTCATGCGCCAGGCTTAGCCTGATTCAATTTAAGGTGCTACATAGAGCACACATAACGGGGGCAAGATTGAGCAGGTTCTTTGGAGTGGAGGACAAATGTGGGAGGTGTGGCGGGAGCCCGGCAAACCACGCACATATGTTTTGGGCGTGCCCGGCACTGGAAGGGTATTGGAAGGGAGTGACGGGAGTGATTTCGCAGGTGGTGACGGCCCGGGTCAAACCAGGCTGGGGGTTAGCTCTATTTGGAGTTGCGGAAGAGCCGGGAGTGCAGGAGGCGAAAGAGGCCGATGTCGTGGCCTTTGCGTCCCTCGTAGCCCGGCGCAGGATCCTACTCATGTGGAAGGAGGCGAAACCCCCCGGACTGGAGGCCTGGGTAAACGATATGGCGGGGTTCATTAAACTGGAGCAGATAAAGTTTGCCCTGAGAGGATCGGCTCAAGGGTTCACCAGGCGGTGGCAGCCATTTCTCGACTACCTAGGGGAACGTTAGAGGGAAGACAGGTGACCAGCAGCAGCAACCCGGGGGGAGGGGGGGGGGAGAGGAGGTTTAGTTGAGTATAGGACAATAGAGTACGAGGCTTTGTTACTTGTATATTATTATTATTATTGTTGTTAAAAGTTTAAAAAATTTATGTTTTGTTATTGTTATCGTTTCGCTTGTTTTGCAAGCGGGAAAAATGTTGCTCAGGGAAAAAAAATTCAATAAAATATATTTTTTTTAAAAAAAGAACTAGTTCCTCCAATTTTAATCGCAGATCAACCAGAAAATGGGGGGAAAGGGATAAAGCCATGAAAACCAGATTGAATAATATTTCAAGCTGCACATCTTTATATACAGCGATATCGTGACTTGCAATGTGGCTCATGGGAAACCTTTAGGCACTTTGGGAATATAGCCGGATCAAATCTGTGTCTCAAACTCGACGTGATATGCAAGCACCGCAGTGTCTTGAACTGAGTCTCCTCCTTTCTATTGCATACTGAAATTTTATTGCCATATTCCCATATACTATCCCATGTCTCCTCATCAATATTAGTTGCCAAGTCTTTTTCCCAAGACTGCAAGGTACCCAATGCACTAAGACAGACTCTACAACATAAGGTATCATAAAAGCAAATTACTGCGGATGCTGGAATCTGAAACTAAAGAGAAAATGCTGGAAAATCTCAGCAGGTCAGGCAGCCTCTGTAGAGAGAGGGAAAAGCTTATGTTTCGAGTCCAGATTACTTTGACAAATGGTCATCAGGGGCGAAATTCTCCGGTATCGGCGCGATGTCCGCCGACTGGCGCCCAAAACGGCGCAAATCAGTCGGGCATCGCGCCGCCCTAAAGGTGCGGAATTCTCCGCATCTTTGGGGGCCGAGCCCCAACCTTAAGGGGCTAGGCCGGCGTCGGACGAATTTCCGCCCCGCCAGCTGGCGGAAAAGGCCTTTCGTGCCCCGCCAGCTGGTGCGGAAATGACATCTCCGGTCGGTGCGGGAGCATTAGCGGCCGCTGACGGCTTTCCCGCGCATGCGCAGTGGAGGGAGTCTCTTCCGCCTCCGCCATGGTGGAGACCGTGGCGAAGGTGGAAGGTAAAGAGTGCCCCCACGGCACAGGCCCGCCCGCGGATCGGTGGGCCCCGATTGCGGGCCAGGCCACCGTGGGGGCACCCCCCGGGGCCAGATCGCCCCGCGCCCCCCTCAGGACCCCGGAGCCTGCCCGCGCCGCCTTGTCCCGCTAGTAAGAGTGGTGGTTTAATCAACGCCGGCGGGACAGGCATTTTAGCTGCGGGACTTCGGCCCATTTGGGCTGGAGAATTTTTTTGGGGGGTGGCCCGCCAACCGGCGCGGCACGATTCCCGCCCCCGCCGAATCTCCGGTGCCGGAGAATTCACGCCAGTCCTCGGCGGTTCTCCGACCCGGCGGGGCGTCGCAGAATCTCGCCCCTGGACTTCAAATGTTAGCTCTTTTCTCTCCCTACGGATACTGCCAGACCTGCTGAGACTTTACAGCATTTTTCTTTGGTTATAAGGTATCATAAAACTTGCTAATTAACTGTCCAGGCCCCGCAAAAATCAGGATTGTTTCCACCAGGAAAATAGAGTCAAGATGCCAAGTTGTTTTATTACGGCTAAAATCTCTCAGTTTCAGATATTTTTAAAAAGGAGTGTCCCTGAATGTCAAATTGTTGGCATAGCTGCTCAAAGGATGACAAGGAAACTGAACAAAAGACATAGAATCATAGAATTTACAGTGCAGAAGGAGGCCATTCGGCCCATTGAGTCTGCACTGGCTCCTGGCAAGCCCAAGCCCACGCCTCCACCCTATTCCCACAACCCAGTAACCCCATCCAACACCGAAGGGCAATTTTGGACACTAAGGGCAATTTATCATGGCCAATCCACCCAACCTGCACATCTTTGGACTGTGGGAGGAAACCGGAGCACCCGGAGGAAACCCACGCACACACGGGGAGGATGTGCAGACTAAGCACAGACAGTGTCCCAAGCCGGAATCGCACCTGGGACCCTGGAGCTGTGAACAATTGTGCTAACCACTGTGCTACCGTGCTTTTTTTTTATAAAAGGAGGCCATTCGGCCCATCGAGTCTGCACCGACCCACTTAAGCCCTCACTTCCACCCTATCCCTGTAACCCAATAACCCCTCCTAAACTTTCTTTTGGACATTAAGGGCAATTTATCATGGCTAATCCACCTAACCTGCACGTCTTTGGACTGTGGGAGTAAACCGGAGGAGGAAACCCACGCAGACACGGGGAGAACGTACAAATTCCGCACAGTGACCCAGCGGGGAATCGAACCTGGGACCCTGGTGCTGTGAAGCCACAGTGCTAGCCACTTGTGCTACCGTGCTGCCCTTGGCATATGGGACACTTGCCTTTATCAATCGGGGCATAGATTACAAAAGCAGGGAGGTTGTGTTGGAGTTGTATAGAACTTTAGTGAGGCCACAGCTGGAGTACTTTGTGCGATTCTGGTCGCCACATTATTTTAATTTTTTTATTATTCATTTACGGGATTTGGGTGTCATTGGTGAGCCCAGCATTTATTGCCCATCCCGAGTTGCCTTCTTGAACCGCTGCAGTCCTTGAGGTGTAGGTGCACCCACAGTGCTGTCAGGGAGGAAGTTCCCAGATGTTACCCCAGTGACACAGTGAGGGAGCGGCGATATATTTACAAGTTAGGGTGGTGCGTGGCTGAGGAGGGTTCCTCCAGGTGGTGGCATTCCCAGATATCTGCTGCTCTTGTCCTTCTAGTTGGTGAATTACTGCAGTGCATCTTGTAGATGGTGCACACGGCTGTCACTGTTCGTTGGTGGTGGAGAGTTTGAATGTTTGAGGAAGGGGGAGGAATCAAACGGGGCTGCTTTGTAGGAAGAATGTTTATAGGAAGGATGTGATTGTACTGGAGGAGGTGCAGAGGCGATTCACCAGGATGTTGCCTGGGATGGAATATTTAAATTATGATGAGAGATTGGATGGGCTTGGGTTGTTTTCTCAAGCAGAGAAGACTGAGGGGCGACCTGATTGAGGTGTTCAAGATTGAGGGACATGGGCAGGATGGAGAGGGAACAGCTGTTCCTCTTAGTTGAAGGCTCAGTTACGAGCAGAGACAAGTTCAAAGTGAGGGGCAGGAGGTTCAGGCGGGATTTTAGCAATAACCTTTTTACCCAGAGAGTGCTGACAGTCTGGAACGCACGGCCTGGGAGGGTGGTGGAGGCGGGATGCCTCAGGTCCTTTACAAAGTACCTGGATGAGCACTTGGCACGTCATAATATTCAAGCTATGGGCCAAGTGCTGGAATATGGGATCAGGTGACAGGTCAGGTATTTTTTGCGCAGACTCAATGGACTGCACTCTGTAAATTACTGTAACTTTTTTTTACACAATAATAAACAATCAACAAAAACACAATAATGCAAATATTACAAACAAAGAAAAACTAACTAACTTAACACTATACCGAAAACCTCTAACAACTGACAGTGGCTAGATCATTGAAAAAGAAGATGAATCTCTCCACTGAGCCCCTGATGGTCAATTTAATTTTCTCTCCGTGTCAGAAGGACATTAAGTCCCCTCACCGGCCAGAGGCCTCCAACCAAAAGTGAGGCAAAGGCAACAACATTCACCTCTACCCCAGAGAGAACAAACGGTAAATCCGAAACCCTAGAAATAGGGATAATTCCAAATGGAGTATCTCCAACTTGGTGCTACAAAGGGAAGCCCAGAAGCTGGCAAGTCTGGGGGACGGCCACAACTTATGGGTATGGTCAGCAGGACAAGCGAACACCTGTTCTCAGCATTTGGAAAAAAAACACTCATCTTCTCTTTGGTCAAGTGCACACTTAACAAATTCCTCACCATCCAAACCCCTGGCCCCAAGAGATTTCCAGTCAATATGAGGAAAATTAAAGTCTCCCACTACAACAACCTTATTATTTCTACATCTATCCAGAATCTGCTTCCGTATCTGTTCTTCAACTTCCCATGGGCTGTTGGG
Source organism: Scyliorhinus torazame (assembly GCF_047496885.1). Taxonomy (NCBI): domain Eukaryota; kingdom Metazoa; phylum Chordata; class Chondrichthyes; order Carcharhiniformes; family Scyliorhinidae; genus Scyliorhinus; species Scyliorhinus torazame. The sequence continues at coordinate 2,013,066 of NC_092709.1, forward strand.
AGGCCTGTAGTACACCCCCATCATAGTGACTGCCCCCTTCCTGCTTCTGAGCTTTACCCAGTGCCTCATTACTTGATTTTTTCCATGGTGTCCTCCCTCTGTACAGCTGTAATATGTTCTCTAACCAGAATTGCAACTCCCCCACCTCTTTTACCTTCCTCCCTGTCTCGCCTAAAACACCTATATCCTGGAATATTTAGCTGCCAGTCCTGTTTTGATTGTACAGTCTGACTCAGGACACCATTTTCATTAAACCACTCCATGTTGTCACTTTTTGGGGGCAGGAGATGCGTGTTTGAATCAAGATAAGGACGGTTTTTGATTGTAATTGAAAATGCTTTCCATTGTATTCCAAACTTTATCTGTATCGTCAGTCACAGCCAGGCCATTTATACCATGGATTGAATAGATGGTAAGTTTCTCCAGCAATGCATCCTAACATGTAAAGATACCTTCACTGCACTGGACATTTCCATTGTGTGTGCCAGTGCCTTTTTGAACAAATTTACAATTTAATGTGAGCTACAGATTAGTTCGACATGTCGACATGTGAGCTGCAGATTAGTTAGACATGTTGATATGTGAGGTACAGATTAGTTAGACATGTCGACACGCACTGAGGACACGGTTCGCATCACTCAAACTCATTCCACATTGAAAAAGTAAATCTGTAAATCTCAGACTTGACTGGAATTGATCTTAAGATTAGCAAAATCTGGTGGGACACTACATTGGTCAACTGTGATTCCTTATGTTCTGTATCATTCTGCAGCTGGATATTCTATGCAATGAAGAAATACTTGGAAAGGATCACACTTTGAAGTTTGTTGTTGTCACTCGATGGAGATTCAAGGTAAACTGCTACAATTTTGTCTTTGTATAATTTTATATAACTTTGTATAACAGACTCTGTGTTGTAAATTTTAGAGGCTTTTTGCAGACATTTTACAAGTTCATTGACATCGTCACATATTAGATTGTATTTAATTGCATGAACTTGAGGCACACTATCTATACAGTGAATGGTAGAACCCTCAAGAGTATTGAAAGTCAAAGAGATCTAGGAGTACAGGTCCACAGGTCATTGAAAGGGGCAACACAGGTGGAGAAGGTAGTCAAGAAGGCATACGGCATGCTTGCCTTCATTGGCCGGGGCATTGAGTATAAGAATTGGCAAGTCATGTTGCAGCTGTATAGAACCTTAGTTAGGCCACACTTGGAGTATAGTGTTCAATTCTGGTCGCCACACTACCAGAAGGATGTGGAGGCTTTAGAGAGGGTGCAGAAGAGATTTACCAGAATGTTGCCTGGTATGGAGGGCATAAGCTATGAGGAGCGATTGAATAAACTCGGTTTGTTCTCACTGGAACGAAGGAGGTTGAGGGGCGACCTGATAGAGGTATACAAAATTATGAGGGGCATAGACAGAGTGGATAGTCAGAGGCTTTTCCCCAGGGTAGAGGGGTCAATTACTAGGGGGCATAGGTTTAAGGTGAGAGGGGCAAGGTTTAGAGTAGATGTACGAGGCAAGTTTTTTACGCAGAGGGTAGTGGGTGCCTGGAACTCACTACCGGAGGAGGTAGTGGAAGCAGGGACGATAGGGACATTTAAGGGGCATCTTGACAAATATATGAATAGGATGGGAATAGAAGGATACGGACCCAGGAAGTGTAGAAGATTGTAGTTTAGTCGGGCAGTATGGTCGGCACGGGCTTGGAGGGCCGAAGGGCCTGTTCCTGTGCTGTACATTTCTTTGTTCTTTGTTCTTTGTTTATCCTTGTTACTGATGAGTACATATTGCATAAATACACATTTCTGTCTTGTAGGGTCATTTTCATTCTTCAAATGGAAATAACTTTCATACAGCAGATAGGCACCCTCAGGACTCAGCTGAGTAAAGCAATGAATTGCTGAACATACAAGTCATAAGAGTATCAGGTTGATTCCTCGTCTGTTCTGATTAACAATCTAAGCTGTGGCAGAAGATGGTGAGGGGTTGGCTAGAATTGGTTTGGGGGAGGGTAATTGGCCAGTGTTGCTATCCTGTGTACCTGCTGGAAGATAGAGTAGACAGGAAGGAACTTTCCCCGTAGGTGGAGGGATCAGTGACCAGCGGCCTAGATTTAAGGAAAAGGCAGGAGGTTTAGCAGGGATGTGAGGAAAAACCCATTCCCCAGAGGGTGGTGGGAGTCTGGAAGGGTGGTGGAGGCAGAGACCCTCATTCAGGTGCTGGAATGTAGCGACTCGGGGCTTTTCACAGTAACTTCATTGCAGTGTTAATGTAAGCCTACTTGTGACAATAAAGATTATTATTACATTTAAGAAGCATTCAGATGTACACTTGCGATGATGCCGAGGCATACAAGGCTTTGGGGAAAGTGCCAGAAAATGGGATTAGAATATTTAATGGTTGTTTTTGACCAATGCAGATGTGATGGGCCGAAATGCCTTTTCTCTGCTGTAGACCTCTATGACTGTATGTGGGGATCTTTTAAGTTTAGTAATAATCTTTATTGTCACAAGTAGGCTTAAAACATGGTATATCGATAATCGTTAATAAATGCATTCTCCGTAAGCAAAACAGTGACAAGTTGTCAAGCCTTTGATATGACGAGATTCTTTACACTCTGAGAATGAAGACATTTTTTCTAATTTCAGTTATAACATGATGAAGGTTCATATTTCTTACAGGAGCTTTGCTATTATCAGTGTTAATTTGACCGTGAGTGACATGCAGTCCTTATTGTAGGTCAGTCTTGTTTGCTTTAGCATTAACTCCTGCCTTGCGTTTCTTCGATAGTACTGCCCTCCACTTTCATTTGTACCACAAAATCATCCCTTTGCTTTATTCGTATGAAACAGGAACAGAAGTAGGCCATTCGGCCCCTCATGCCTGCCCTGCCATTCAGTAAGATCACGGCTGATCTATTTGTGTTTTGAATTGCACATTGATAATCTTTATCATTATTGTCACAAGTAGACTTACAGTAACGCTGCAATGAAGTTACTGCGAAAAGTCCTTGTCGCCACATTCCGGTGCCTGTTCGGGTACACAGAGGCAGAATTCAGAATGTCCAATCCACCTAACAGCATGTCTTTTGGGACTTGTGGGAGGAAACCGGAGCACCGGAGGAAACCCACGCAGTCACGGGGAGAACGTGCAGATTCCACGTCGACAGTGACTCAAGCCGGAAATCGAACCTGGGACCCTGGCGCTGTGAAGCAACTGTGCTAACCACTGTGCTACCATGCCGCCCATGTGCAGACCAGTATCGGCAGCCATCTTGCATGGCCAGCTTGAGTTGGCAGGAGACAGAGTTATTTCTGTTAGGTTAGAGATCGGCTTTGCAAATTGACAAATTTGTTAACTGACAAAAAAAACCAAGAGTGCGATAATGAAGGAGGAGAACAAAAGTGGAAGATAGAAATGGAGATGAAGGTGGGACACGAGTAGAGTGTGACACAAGAAGTAAAAAAAGAGAGGGAGAGACAGAAATTAGAGGTGGCAGCGATGATTATTCAAAACTTGAACAATATAATATGTGGTAGATTAGGAGTTCTGCCTGACTGACGCATTAATTAAGATGCATTAATCTTGGTGGCTCATTTCTAGTTTAACACCTGGATCTGGCTCACTGCTGTAAAGGATTGAATGGCATTGCAACACATTTAAATAATAAAAGTTTTCTATGGGCATTAGTTTTGAAACTACTTTGATTTATTTTGCTTACCCGTTACCTGCGCTATATTTATAAAGTTGTGTATCCTTCTCTCTTTTTGAAGAAATCACCCCTCCTGCTACATTACAGGCCAAAAATGGATCTGCTATGACATCAAGTTTTATCGCCAGCAGAACTTCATGCGGTGCAACTTTTGCAGAGACTATCACCCAGCACTCAGTCAGTGCATCACTGGATCTAACATGTGGCACACACCAGCAAACACACACCAGATCAGAGGTATTGCTCAACTGGGACTGACACAACAAAAGCCTGCTCCTGTGCTCTCTACTACATTGTGTTGGAATCGCTCATGTTTAAGTGGGTTTACAGTCATAATATATTCCGGAAAGGATCAAATGAAATTGCACCAAGACACTTTTTATACCTGGTTTATAAAGAAAAATGCAGTGTCATGAATTTGATGTGTTTAGAAGGCTTTGTTGTTTGGGCACAAGAAATCTTTACTAGTTTACATTCTGACTTTTGCTTTAGCAACTCTGAACCTACTTGTGATTTTAAATCATTCTAACGATGCAGTTTGTTAAGCTGTGGGTCGCTTTGGCTTTCTTATTTAAAGGGCCTTTGGGACGGTTTAATGGGTTTAGCTCAACAATTTGAGGTTGAAATTCTGGGTTTTTAAAAAACTTGTCTCTGAAATTCCTCTGTTCAGTGTTTAATGAAAGCCATTAGTCCACGAGTTAATGACTTTATAAACTAGTGAGTAAAGTGATTTCATATGTGTGTTAATACATACGCAGTACAATTTTAAATTGTTGATCGTTGTTTTAAAAAAAAGAAACCTTTTGCTTTTCTACACTAGCATTTGCACACCAAAGTGAACTTCCCAAGGATTCAGTTCTGAATTCAGTCTGTCAGTCTGAACGCTGCTGGTCAGGGCACTTGGGCCCTGAACTGACATCAAGTTCCACTTGTCTGGAACTGAGCATCATAATAGTAACATCCAGTACTCACGTGGAATGTATCCTGGCCTTAAAGCCAGAGATTGTGACGCATTCGGCATGAACACTGCCTGGTAATATACGCTCACACCTTGTTGGAATCTGGCCAGGCTCTGTGCAAACATTTATAGTCATTGGGTTGTAGCATTGCCTGAACCAAGCAAGTTCCCATTGATGGTTCATCTATGTAATTCCAGTGAGCTGTAACTGTTGCTGAAGAAATATCGACCACCTTGTTCAGATTGTTTTAAACACTTTCACAAGGTCTTTTGTGAAATTTCTAGCTCCATCTCTGTTTAGGATAACAGCATTAGTTAAGATTTGCATTGCTTTTATTGTGTCAGCGGTAAGTATGAATACTCCATTGGAATGTTCTCAAATTTCAGGTTTACTAAAAGTATATTCTCAGGAGAGATGATATCTGTTTATTGTATCACAAATCTTAATTTAAGGCAACACAATCATTTTGAGTGATTCAGAAAAAGAACTGATGTTCACCTGTATTAAAAAATGAAAACTTCTTGTACTTGTCAAGAACACTATCCCGAACCCAGACTGATAAATTCCCATTTAAAGTAGTGGAAGACGTGCCCTGTTGGTGTGGGAGAGCAAGAGAGTTTAGACTTCTAATTGGGTTTTTGAGGATTGAAACTTACCCACCTTGTTCAGGGCAGATTATGTAGGATTGTGTATTTATTATGTTATATTATATCTTTTAGTTCCTAGTCTCTGGTGTTTAATTTTCTTACACAATGTATACAGATTTCTAAAATAGATGATCCACTTTTTGAAAAACAGAATAGCATTAAAAAGAGTTGTGCATTAATATACCAGAGCAGCATTACACTTGTACAGTGTCTTTGTAAATATTTAAATGTGTATAACTGACTGCAAAATTGTTGGTGTGAATGTGCAACCATTGCGACTTCCTGTACAGTGATTCACAAATACTATTTTTGGCAGCAATGATAAAATATGTTTTTAGATCAGGCAAAAAGAATCTTAACAAAATTGGAACTTCTATGATTTTATGATGGATTAAATGAGATGTTATTTCAAAGCTGTATCCCAGTTTAATTTTTGCATGTGAAAGATGAGAGAGATATCACAAGGAGCACTAAAGGTTTAGTTATGTGGTTTGCAGTAAAATATATTCTGACATTATCTTCCTCCGCTATCGACAGGACAGCTCCAGAAACGCTACACAATGTATGCCTCTTTAAAAGTACTTAGGGCTGGTGATGGCAGGTCTGTGATTCTTGATGTAGGAATAAAACTGGATACTGTTGGGTTGCAAATTTCAGTGCACTGTCCCCCATTTCTCTTGTGGGATGGTGAAGCACTCTTAGCATTATTATTCAAATGTGAGTAATAGTTTATTACTGAAATAAATACCCAGTGGTAATGACGATATGTCACCTCACTTTTTACTTTATTTCTTTTAACCATTCTGTTACATTCTCTTCCTCTTTTTATGCCACTCACTATCTCTTTCACACTCTCCTTATTTACCAAAGTTCATGATTGAAGATTCTGCCTTGGGAGAGTTGTTTGGATCTTGATATCAGCATGTGGCGTGAAATCACAAACACTCTATTCCTGTTTAAATCATGCAATGTAGGACAATAAATGCAGTGCCTTTACATTCTAGTGTCCTCGGTTCGGTTCGCCTTTTTTTATCATTTCTCTCCATCTCCCATCTGAAAGTACAGTTCTAAATAAAACTTCAGCTGCCTACTGAGGAAACTTTTTTAAAAACGTAATCAGTAAATGAAATAGAAAGAGCAGAGCATCATTGCCGGGGACAACACCCATGGAGTAAATATCCTTTTCCGTTTGCATGCTTTGATTCTATTCCCAAGTCTATTCTCATCCCATGACATTTTGAATCACAGTCTGGATTCAATCCGGATTTACATTTGGCTTATGAAAAATCAGTGATTTATGACGAGGTTTGGTGGGTTTATTAAAGTTGGATCTTTTTAATTGTCACAAAATTGAGAATCTCTGATATAAATCTAAACAGTTGGCAATCTGGGCAACCCTAATACCTCACCTCATATGTTACCCCTCTTATGCTTCCTTGTATTCCAGACTGATTATTATCTGCATTTCTTTTTCTTCATTCCCCCTCTTTATATGGACTACTTTTTAAAAATGTATTCTTTCATAGGGTGTAGGCATTGCTGGGGAGCCAGCATTTATTACCCATCCCTAAATTGAAACAACTCTGATCAAGTTAGGCTAAAATGCAGCACCAAATATTTTCCGGAAATCTCTGTTATAAGCTCTGCCACTATTTAAACATTAAAGAACAAAGAAAAGTACAGCACAGGAACAGGCCCTTCGGCCCTCCAAGCCTGTGCCGAGCATGCTGCCCGTCTAAACTAAAATCTTCTACAATCTGGCCAGACACTTTAGAGGACACTGAATCAACCACATAGTTATTTTAGGGCAGACAAAGTAATGATGGTGTGAAACCCTTCCCATAATAATGATTGTCTGGCAACTCAGCATTGTGTTTGGTATTGATCCACAAATCAGATTTACTGAATTCAAATTCACAATTGTTGTGGTGGAATTTGAACCCCTGCTTGTATGTCATTAATCCAGTGTCTTGAACATTACCTTACCTGCTACATACAAATCTTCCAAGGTCCTTTTCCTCCAGATACATAATGGGGAAGTCTTAGTTTGATTTGTTGAAGATATTTCAGATGATTCTTTTTACTAATTGCTGTATTTATGTTATTGTCCATGTTGACCATTGAAAGCTAATGGCAATGTGTAAAATGCTGCTTAGAACAGAGGCCAAAAAAGCACAGTGTTGGAAATGTGCAGTTCTTGTTCTGAGCATCAGTGTGTCCGGGTGTTGAACCTTTTTCCACTTGGCGTGTGCTGAATGGAGAAATGTTCGAGTCCATCACAGAGATGAGAGATTTGGAGGACCTGAAAGTGCTGAAATGTAGCCTCTTGTCATTTGTGCAGTGACGGGCCGTATGTCCACGCGTGCTCTTATTTCTTCTGTTATTTCAGTGACTTCAGCCTTTTTTTTTGAAGAAAAGTTCAAGATAGTTTGACTATATCAGTATGAAAAATTACAGAGGGACTTTTGTATTGAGCGAACCCTTGCATTTGCTTTAAATGTTGTTGTCATACCTAGGGAACAATATGGGTAAATGATATGAGTGAATGGGTATATGATATGGGTAAATGATACCTAGGGAAGGAACAATATGGGTAAATGATATGAGTGAATGGGTATATGATATGGGTAAATGATACCTAGGGAACAATATGGGTAAATGATATGAGTGCCTTTAACACATTCTGGCCCACATTTGGCTTTGGTGTCACAATTATTAATCCTGTTATATAAGAAAACCAGTTAGTGTTTAATTCTGACTGTTGTCATGTTGCCATAAGCTTTGCATTTGAGAAAATCAGTGCCAGTTTTGGTGAAATCCTTCCACTGTTATCCATTGAATCTTGATATTTGTAAAATGTAAATCATTTCAAACCGTTTTAAGTAAGAAAGCCAAAGTATAATGAAGATAAAAAAGCTGTGGAATTGTTTGGTGAAGCAGCCCAAAACTACAGTCCTTAATACTGTGAAGGTAGGTATTGAATTATTTTGTGGGATTATTTTGTGTTATCAATGATTATGGATGAGTAAACAGTTTAAATCTTTCTTAATTGACTGGGGGTGGGATACACTGTACTTTTAATTCTTTGATATTTTCATCAATACATTTCCAAATGAAAGTATCGTACACAGTGTGGCATTCAAGGCAGACTAGATTGAATTGTTTGCTCACCGTGACTACATGTTTACCTATTGCATTGTTTTGATACGAGTAGAATAATGTCCCTGTTTGTGTGGGTTGCAGCTTCTGTGTGGTATCAAAACTGTATTATTTATCCAGCCTTTCAGTCATACCTGAATGAGCGCTTGTTTATTGGGCAATGGAGCCGTCAAAGACAATATTGTAAGTAGTTTTTTTAAAATGAGGAGGCCTACAGAATTATTATATAAAACTTTATTTTCTATTAAGCTTTGTAGCTATGACCCAATTCCTTGTCATAGTAACACAGAGCAAGTTAAATTACATAACCCTTGCTGTAAATTGGCTAGCAATTTAATCTGAATTATTAGGTACATTTTCTAGCACACTGGTACAGTGAGATATTTCTGTGCAATTAGGCACAATATTAACTGCAATGCTGCAAAGTATAGAGGAGTCAAGTTGCAAAGATTTTTTAAAAACTCTGTATTTTATTCCTATCATCTTTGTAACATGGTCAGTTATCTGCAGGTTTCAAACCTGTTAATAACCTCATTATTGTTTTCAAACCATTTCCTGTTATAGCAGATATAGTGACATTATTGATTCTTTGCAACAGTTGAGTATGGAAACTGTATTTGAACACTTTACTCTACTTCAAGATTTAAATATAAATCATGCAGGTTTTTATGTAGATTATTGATGGGCCAAATGATCATCTCCTCCTGTGCTGTGTGATTCTATCATTCTAGCAGGAGAATCGAGCTGCCTGCTCCCAAATGTCTTACCATTCATAAACGGAAACACAAACTTACATTTCCACTGAACTTTAAATCAGATATTCAAAGCTTACATCTACTGTGTAAATCCAGTACCTATAGACCAGCTGGTCCTGTTGCTATTAGCCTGGTCTGGCAGAGTGCCCAAGAACTAACTGGTTATTTGTCTGTTTGATTTATTTTACGGAATCTTAAACCAAATCATTTCCTCTGGGATGCACTTTGGGTCTTGGTGCTGTAGTGTTGTCTGATTTACCGACAACTTGAGACTGTTAATTGGCTTAGTGTATTCAGGTATAGGAACATTTTATTCCATCCTCTTGTAAGATATAATTTCCAGATACCTCATCAGTGTGCTTGCTCCATGTGGAATATATTTTGGAGATTTCATTTTGTATTTCCTATCTACATCTCAATATTGACCATGAAAACACAGTTAGAGTTAAGTTGCTTGTGTTGAGTACAAAGACCCAGCATAGCCATAAAGGCTGAATACCCTGCTTATTTGCTGTAAATTCTATGTAACATACTCTAGCCGTAAACAAGGCAAGTAATTTTTGAAGCTCTACTTTATAGCTGACTTCAGGTGCTGAGTAAGGTTATGAGAGCACTGGCCCTTAACAGCCTGGCAAAAATAGGAAATTCCCAAATGGGTAACCACCATATAAACCCTTATCCATTTCACCATATTATTTAATTTTGGAGTAAAGCTCTCCATCCAGTCCCATCATAATCCTGAAGGGCTGCTTCACCGACAACAGAAAACTTGCACCACATCAGGAAACTGACTTTCCATCCAACAGTCAACAAGAATGCTGCTTACGGCATCTGAATAAACCACTCCCTTTTAGAAGAAGACTTATTTGAATAATTAGTGATCAGCTGGAGTCACAACTTTACCCTGTTGTGGGAGAGAGTGCAACTCCACATCCCAACCCTGCTGACTGTTACAGTAACTGGCTCGTTATCCTAACTCATTGATGATTTTAATGCACTTGTTCAATTATGAAACAATTTTAAATTTATGCAATATTTGTGTAGAGTATGTAAAGCATGGTTTTATGTTTGCGATACATCATTACAAACAGTACTGAGTAGGTCTTACAGACAGTGCAGGGAACTGACTCTGGTGAGTTTAACTATTGTTCTCTAGACAACTGTATTTTTTGGGGGAGCATTGAATATATTAATAGGTCAAAGGGAATTTAATAACAGCCTTTTCAATATGTTTTGAATTAATTTGTGTATCGCTTGAAATTCAGACAAACCACAATGTCACTATCCCTTACCCAGAGTGAAAGTTAAAAGTGTTTAATAATTATTGACATTCCCAAGTCTCTTTACAGACTGATGTGGGTAATGTATCTGTAACCGGTCACATTATCTCTGCTCCCAGTCTTTGCCTGGGCTAGTCTGTGGGCACCTCATTTTACCACAGGACAACTGACACTGACTGAGAAAGAGACAGTTAGCATTACTGTGAAATAACTATTGTATCAGCCTGCTGATAGTGTCCCAACTTTTGGAATAAGTGAATAGTTAATGCAATATTTTCTACACACTGATATTAACACTAGTATTAATTTGAGCACACAGGTTTGCCTACACATTAGAGAGCTTTTCTTTTTACGTTTTGCAAAGGTAAGTCGGAGTTTGATAGTAATTTGGCTTAAAATCTTGATGCGATGTAGGCTGTTTGGTGCTAACTGACTATTGCATTGTGTGTTTTAGGTTTATTTGTACTTTAGGGTTGTGTTGTAATAGCACAACACAACTTGATTTTCCTGATTAAATTGGGAACCAAATTTGACTTTAATATTGCCATCTCGGGCACACTGAGCAGCTTAAGGTCTCCATGATAGCCAATCATCATTTCAATTGGTGTTTACAACAGTATATTAAACAGAAGAGTTATTGGATGTTTCCCCAGGTGCCTCTTTAATCAAGTTTCCCAGGATCCACCATTGAGTTGGTTGAAATACAACATATACTGTGCTTCTGACACTGAGCGTCTGACAGTGCTGCAACCTCTAGTTCACGCACCTGAATGCATTGCCAATAATATTTGCCAGCTCTGCTGATACAATTATTTCACCAGCCTAAAGACAATGATTTTATCCTTGGAAATATCTGAATCCGAGAGAGCAGTACAGAACCAAAATACATGTCTTCAGTTGAGAAATAATCCTGTTCTATTTTTGATATTGGTACAGAAATACCAGTGCATGCCTCCAGGTGAATGCAGGCATAGGAGTATATAGATGTAGGAGTCACCTCCTGAACACCTGATAACTATTACCCTGCGCATTTCCTTACACCACCAAGTTAACTGGCAAGTATCATTTGGATTTGCTACCTTATTACTCCAAGCTGCCAGTGAAGCTAAACATGGTCAAATTTGTACAGTACTTAATTTTTTAAATCTGGCTACCTTTGCAAGAGAATAGCATTGGTTGGGAAGAATGTTGAAATATTTCAACATTTAAAGAAAAATTAAAGGATCAACTCAGGCTCATTTTGTATCCAGCGCTTAGCTTCCAAATCCTAAGTGTCACATAGACTGGACGAAATAAAGACTGGGCAGAAAAAAATAAAACCTGGAGTGAGACATTACATAAAACATGTGTGACTGATTGTGGCTGCAGCCATGTGCTGCCCTGTACTTACAGCTCAGCTCGCGGCTAGACCTGTGCTGCAGGAGATTTGGAGATTTTACACAAATTAGGACCTGGACCTAGCATGTACTTCTAAAATAAAGAATGAAAGGGTTTTATTCAAATTGCTACTCACAGTGCCAGCTTTGAATGTAGCCAATGTGTGTGTACTTCCAGATTTTGGGACATTTGGATCAGGGGTCCAGTACTGCTATATCCAATCAAACTCTCTTATTGTAGTGAAAAAGCTTTTAATCTTTCTAAGAACTGAGGTGCTCTGAGAATGCAATGCCAGAATTGAAGGCACAGTATTACTGCAGGAAATACAGTTGTGTCTCTGCTGCCATTCAATAACCCAACAGAGTCACATTGTAGTCACATGGTTTCTCAATACTTTCTGTTATTTAGGAGATTCAGATTAATAAATGTGATAACATCGAGCTCTTCAACTGAACTTTCATATAGTTTTGTCGCTATTGTATGGCAAATGGGAAAACATCACCTCAAGTGAACTGGAGTTACAAGGTAAAGAAACCACTCAGGTTTATACCAGAGATCATGTGAACAAATACCTCACTTTATTTCAGCAAATGGTACTGCCCAGTTTGTAATAAACTGTTGTGATGAACTTCAACTTTGTACTAATCTGCTACTTAAAATGTCTTCTGTAATGAGAATGTTTTGTATTGCTTCATGTAAATTAAACCACTTTTTAGCCCTTAGAATTTGTGGATCTCTTTCATTCTATTGATTAAAATAAAGGATTATATTTGCGAGTGTGTTTTACTTGTCACTCTAATTGTTATGGATGTAATCCGTTACAGTTGGAGAATTCGTTCATTTTTAAGGTGTAAAATTGTACCTGCTGTTGAGGAAAAAGACTTGCTTTTTAAAAAAATGCAAAAATAAGGAACAGATGTATCTTTTTATAACCATTTCCCTTTTCTCAGTTTTCCACGTTGATTGCAAGCTGCTGCTGGTAATGCCCCTGAACTGCATTTGCTTTTTATTTCTTTTCTTCATGCCTCCTCGAATTTGGTCTTCCACATTCACTGTCTGAATCGCCTCACATTCTGTATTTGTTTTTGGGCCAATTACTGCCCGAGCAGTCTTCTCTTCTTCATCGATGTGGGGCAGCACGGTCGCACAGTGGTTAGCACTGCTGCCTCACAGCTCCAGGGTCTCGGGTTTGATTCCTGGCTTGTGTCACTGTCTGTGCGGAGTCTGCACGTTCTCCCCGTGTCTGCGTGGGTTTCCTCCGGGTGCTCTGAACAAAATGAACAAAGAACAATACAGCACAGGAACAGGCCCTTTGGCCCTCAAAACCTGTACCGGTCATGATACCAACCTTTGCCAAAACCCTCAGCACTTCCTTGTGCCGTATCCCACTATACCCATCCTATCCATGTGTTTGTCAAGATGCCTTAAAGAACAAAATGACTGTGAGTTTCCTCCCACAGTCCAAAGGTGTGCAGTTTAGGCGGATTGGCCATGCTAAATTGCCCATTAGTGCCCAAAAAGGTTAGGTGGGGTTACTGGGTTATGGGGATAGGGTGAATGTGTGGGCTTAAGTAGGGTGCGCTTTACAAGAGCTAGTGCAGACTCGATGAGCCAAATGGCCTTCTATACTGTAAATTCTATGAATTAGTAAAGTGATATGGGAGGTGTCGTCAACAGTGCTATCGAGCGGCACCGGTTCAGCAATAACCTGGGGGGGGGGGGGGGGGGGGGTGGTTTGCTAGTGCTGTTGGGGATGGTTTAAACTAATGTGGCAGGGGGATGGGAAACGATGCAGGAAGTCGGAGGGAAGTAAAACGGGGACAGAAACAAAAGGCAGGAAGGGGGAAAGTGTAAGGCAGAGAAGCCATAGTCAAAAATCAAGAAGAGCCACAATATAAGGTACAGTGACTGAGGAGAGCTCAGTGAATAGGTCCAGTAATACAAAAAGGAATAAAATGGGAAGCAAAAACATAAATGGAAAGTGAGGCAGCAGGTTATTACCGATAAAGAAAATTAGGGGAACATAGAACATAGAAAAATACAGCACAGAACAGGCCCTTCAGCCCACGATGTTGTGCCGAACCTTTGTCCTAGATTAATCATAGATTATCATTGAATGTACAGTGCAGAAGGAGGCCATTCGGCCCATTGAGTCTGCACCAGCTCTTGGAAAGAGCATCCTACCCAAAGTCAACACCTCCACCCAACACTAAGGGCAGTTTAGGACACTAAGGGCAATTTATCATGGCCAATCCACCTAACCTGCACATCTTTGGACTGTGGGAGGAAACCGGAGCACCCGGAGGAAACCCACGCAGACACGGGGAGGATGTACAGACTCCGCACAGACAGTGACCCAAGCCAGAATCGAACCTGGGACCCTGGAGCTGTGAAGCAATTGTGCTATCCACAATGCTACCGTGCTGCCCTTAAGAACAAATAAATCTACACTATATCATTTTACCGTAATCCATGTACCTATCCAATAGCTGCTTGAAGGTCCCTAATGTTCCCGACTCTACTTCCACAGGCAGTGCATTCCATGCCCCCACTACTCTCTGGGTAAAGAACTTACCTCTGACATCCCCCCTATATCTGCCACCATTCACCTTAAATTTATATCTCCTTGTAATGGTTTGTTCCACCCGGGAAAAAAGTCTCTGACTGTCTATTCCCCTGATCATCTTATAAACCTCTATCAAGTCGCCCCTCATCCTTCTCCGTTCTAATGAGAAAAGGCCTAGCACCCACAACCTTTCCTCGTAAGACCTACTCCCCATACCAGGCAACATCCTGGTAAATCTCCTTTGCACCTTTCCAAAGCTTCCACATCCTTCCTAAAATGAGGTGACCAGAACTGTACACAGTACTCCAAATGTGGCCTTACCAAAGTTTTGTACAGCTGCATCATCACCTCACGGCTCTTAAATTCAATCCCTCTGTTAATGAACGCTAGCACACCATAGGCCTTCTTCACAGCTCTATCCACTTGAGTGGCAACTTTCAAAGATGTATGAACATAGACCCCAAGATCTCTCTGCTCCTCCACATTGCCAAGAACTCTACCGTTAACCCTGTATTCGCATTCATATTTGTCCTTCCAAAATGGAAACTCACACTTTTCAGGGTTAAACTCCATCTGCCACTTCTCAGCCCAGCTCTGCATCCTATCTATGTCTCTTTGCAGCCGACAACAGCCCTCCTCACTATCCACAACTCCACCAATCTTCGTATCGTCTGCAAATTTACTGACCCACCCTTCAACTACCTCATCCAAGTCATTAATGAAAATCACAAACAGCAGAGGACCCAGAACTGATCCCTGCGGTACGCCACTGGTAACTGGGATCCAGGCTGAATATTTGCCATCCACCACCACTCTCTGACTTCTATCGGTTAGCCAGTTTGTTATCCAACTGGCCAAATTTCCCACTATCCCATGCCTCCTTACTTTCTGCAGAAGCCTACCATGGGGAACCTTATCAAATGCCTTACTAAAATCCATGTACACTACATCCACTGCTTTACCTTCATCCACATGCTTAGTTACCTCCTCTAAGAATTCAATAAGACTTGTAAGGCAAGACCTACCCCTCATAAATCCGTGCTGACTATCCCTAATCAAGCAGTGTCTTTCCAGATGCTCAGAAATCCTATCCTTCAGTACCCTTTCCATGACTTTGCCTACCACCGAAGTAAGACTAACTGGCCTGTAATTCCCAGGGTTATCCCTAGTCCCTTTTTTGAACAGGGTCACGACATTCGCCACTCTCCAATCCCCTGGTACCACCCCTGTTGACAATGAGGACGAAAAGATCATTGCCAACGGCTCTGCAATTTCATCTCTTGCTTCCCATAGAATCCTTGGATATATCCCGTCAGGCCCGGGGGACTTGTCTATCCTCCAGTTTTTCAAAATGCCCAACACATCTTCCTTCCGAACAAGTATTTCCTTGAGCTTATCAGTCTGTTTCACACTGTTCTCTCCAACAATATGGCCCCTCTCATTTGTAAATACAGAAGAAAAGTACTTGTTCAAGACCTCTCCTATCTCTTCAGACTCGATACACAATCTCCCGCTACTGTCCTTGATCGGACCTACCCTCGCTCTAGTCATTCTCATATTTCTCGCATATGTGTAAAAGGCCTTGGGGTTTTCCTTGATCCTACCCGCCAAAGATTGTTCATGCCCTCTCTTAGCTCTCCCAATCCCTTTCTTCAGTTCCCTCCTGGCTATTTTGTATCCCTCCAATGCCCTGTCTGAACCTTGTTTCCTCAGCCTTACATAAGTCTCCTTTTTCCTCTCAACAAGACATTCAACTTCTCTTGTCAACTATGGTTCCTTCACTCGACCATCTCTTCCCTGACTGACAGGGACATACATATCAAGGACACGTAGTACCGTTCCTTGAACAAGTTCCACATTTCACTTGTGTCCTTCCCTGACAGCCTATGTTCCCAACTTATGCACTTCAATTCTTGTCTGACAACATTGTATTTACCCTTCCCCCAATTGTAAATCTTGCCCTGTTGCACGCACCTATCCCTCCCCAAAGTTAAAGGAAAAATAACTGCCGAGAGGTTACAGATAGAGGTGTTAAGTTTCAAAATAGACGTATAAAAGCCAACATGAGGGTACTTTACCTGAATGCTCGTAGTATTCGGAATAAGGTAAATGAGTTGATGGCGCAAATCATCGTGAATGACTGATTCAGTGGCCATTACTGAAACATGGTTAAAGGATGGTCACGACTGGGAGTTAAATATCCAAGGGTATCAAACTATTCGAAAGGACAGAGTGGATGGTAAGGGAGGTGGTGGAGCTCTGTTATTTAAGGATGACATCCGGGCAGTAGTGAGGGATGACATTAGTGCTATGGAGGATAAGGTTGAATCTATTTGGGTGGAAATCAGGAATAGTAAGGCGAAAAAGTCACCGATGGGAGTAGTCTATAGGCCACTAAATAGTAACATTACGGTGGGCGGGCAATAAACAAAGAAATAACTGATGCATGTAGAAATGGTACAGCAGTTATGGGGGATTTTAATCTACATGTCGATTGGTTTAACCAGGTCAGTCAAGGCAACCTTGAGGAGGAGTTTATAAGAATGTATCCGTGATAGTTTCCTGGAACAGTATGTAATGGAATCTACGAGAGAACAAGCAATCCTAGATCTGGTCCTGTGTAATGAGACAGGATTGATTAATGATCTCACAGTTAGGGATCTTCTCGGAAGGAGCGATCATAATATGGTGCAATTTAAAATACAGATGGAGGGTGAAAAGGTGAAATCTAACACTAGTGTTTTGTGCTTAAACAAAGGAGATTACAATGGGATGAGAGAAGAGTGACTAAGGTAGACTGGGAGCAAAGGCTTGATGGTGAGACAGTTGAGGAACAGTGGAGAACCTTCCAAGTGATTTTTCACAGTGCTCAGCAAAAGTTTATACCAACAAAAAGGAAGGACGGTAGAAAGAGGGAAAATCGACCGTGGATATCTAAGGAAATAGGGGAGAGTATCAAATTGAAGGAAAGAGCATACAAAGTGGCAAAGATTAGTGGGAGACTAGAGGACTGGGAAATCTTTAGGGGGCAACTCAAAGCTACTAAAAAAGCTATAAAGAGTAAGATAGATTATGAGAGCAAACTTGCTCAGAATATAAAAACATAGTAAAAGTTTCTACAAAACAAAAAGAGTGGCTAAGATCAATATTGGTCCTTTAGAGAATGAGAAGGGAGATTTAATAATGGGAGATGAGGAAATGGCTGAGGAACTGAACAGGTCTTTTGGGTCGGTCTTCACAGTGGAAGACACAAATAACACGCCAGTGACTGCTGGAAATGAGGCTATGACAGGTGAGGACCTTGAGATGATTGTTATTACTAAGGCGGTAGTGACGTGAAAGCTAATGGGGCTAAAGGTAGACAAGTCTTCTGGCCCTGATGGAATTTATCCCAGGGTACTAAAAGAGATGGCTCGGGAAATTTTCTAGACTCTGGGGTGGTCCCGGCAGATTGGAAATTAGCAAACGTGACACCACTGTTTAAAAAAGGAGGTAGGCAGAAAGCGGGTAATTATAGGCCAGTGAGCTTAACTTCGGTAGTAGGGAAGATGCTGGAATCTATCATCAAGGAAGAAATAGCGAGACATCTGGATGGAAATTGTCCCATTGGGCAGATGCAGCATGGGTTCACAAAGGGCAGGTCTAGCCTAACTAATTTAGTGGAATTTGTAGAGGACATTGCCCGTGCAGTAGACAACGGGGAGCCAATGGATGTGGTATATCTGGATTTCCAGAAAGCTTTTGACAAGGTGCCACACAAAAGGTTGCTGTGTAAGATAATGATGCGTTAAGGGTAAAGTAATAGCATGGATAGAGGATTGGTTAATTAATAGAAAGCAAAGAGTGGGGATTAATGTGTGTTTCTCTGGTTGGCAATCAGTAGCTAGTGGTGTCCCTCCAGGATCAGTGTTGGGCCCACAGTTGTTCACAATTTACATAGATGATTTGGAGTTGGGGACCAAGGGCAATGTGTCCAAGTTTGCAGACGACACTAAGATGAGTGGGAAAGCAAAAAGTGCAGAGGATACTGGAAGTGCAGAGGGATTTGGATAGGTTAAGCGAATGGGCTAGGGTCTGGCAGATGGAATACAATGTTGACAAATGTGAGGTTTATCCATTTTGTTAGGAATAACAGCTAAAGGGATTATTATTTAAATGATAAAATATTAAAATATGCTGCTGTGCGAGGGACCTGGGTCTACTAATGCATGAGTCACAAAAAGTTGGTTTACAGATGCAACAGGTGATTAAGGAGGCGAATGGAGTTTTGTCCCTCATTGCTAGAGGGATGGAGTTTCAGACTAGGGAGGTTATGGTGCAACTGTATAAGATGTGAGTGAGGCTACACCTACAGTATTGTGTTCAGTTTTGGTCTCCTTACCTGAGAAAGGACGTATTGGCACTGGAGGGCGTGCAGAGGAGATTCACTAGGTTAATCCCAGAGCTGAGGGGGTTGGATTACGAGGAGAGGTTGAGTAGACTGGGACTGTACTTGTTGGAATTTCGAAGGATGTGGGGGGATGTTATAGAAACATAAAATTATGAAGGGAATAGATAGGGTAGATGTGGGCAGGTTGTTTCCACTGGCGGGTGAAAACAGAACTATAGGGGGCATAGCCTCAAAATAAGGGGAAGTAGATTTTGGACTGAGCTTAGGAGGAACTTCTTCACCCAAAGTGTTGTGAACCTATGGAATTCCTCGCCCAGTGAAGCAGTTGAGGCTCCTTCATTAAACGTTTTCAAGATAAAGATCGATAGTTTTTTGAAGAATAAAGGGTTATGGTGTTTGGGTGGGAAACAGGAGCTGAGTCCACAAAAGATCAGCCATGATCTCATTCAATGGCAGAGCAGTCTAGGGGCCAGATGGCCTACTCTGCTCCTAGTTCTTAGGTTCTTAACTTCACTGACACTCAGTTTGAGTCCCGTTTGAGTTGTAACTAGTGGTTTGCCACAGGGATCAGTGCTGGGTCCTGCATTATTTACAGTCTATATTGTTATGGGCCAGGGTTTAGAGAACCGCAATGTGTATCATGGAGTTCATCTGACCTACAACATTTACTAGATTGTGGTATGGGGAGCACACGGCCCACTCTACAGGTGCGGTACAGCAGAAATGGAAAAGTATTTTTTAAAGCAAAACAATGTTTATTCTATGAACTCAAGTTAACCTTTTTAAAACATACAGTGAACATCTTAGCAACCATTAATTCAAATACAATCCCCAAAGAATACAACACTACGTAATCTTTAATAACTTCCCAAACAACATCCAGAAGACACAAACACTTTTTTAACAGAAGCACATCAGGTTTACATTCACTACTGAAAACATTTATAATTCTGAATTCACCGAATGGTCAAGAGATAGTCTTTTCATGGCAGAGAGAACAGCAGTACACCTGCTTTGTCTGGCTTCAGCTCCAACACTGAAAACGAAACCAAAAAAACACAGACGCATCCAAGCACTTCTCAAAGTGAAACTAAAAAACAGAGCCAGAGCTCAGCTCCACCAACACGCTGACATCACTGCAGTAACATGAGCAGCCAAACGTTTCTTAAAGCGATATTCTCATGACAATATCAATGACTTGGATGGAGGGTGTGAATGTGTGGTAGCTAAATTTGCTGGATGGCACCAAGTAGTAGGAAAGCAAGTTGTAACGAAGAGATAGACAGTCTGCAAATGGATATAGGCAAGTTTAGTGAGTCGGCAAACATTTGGCAGATAGAGTATTATTACAATCCCAGACCAGACCCCGACAGTGGCTCGGTTACTGGCTAGAAACCCCAATATTTTAATTTCCCAAGTCTGTGAGGAAAGCATACCTCCTCACTCCAGGAGTGATTACAAAAATAAATGGCCATGTGTGGAGAGACTGACGCTGGACTGGGGTGGGCACAGTCAGTTGTCTCACAACACCAGGTTAAAGTCGAACAGGTTTATTTGAAATCACAAGCTTTCAGAGTGCTGCTCCTTCATCAGGTGAAGTGGAGGCAGGTTCACAATCACAGTATATATCGGAGAGACACAAGATAATTAGAGTGGAATGTGAAGAATGGTTGGAATGAGAGTCTTTACAGGTAAACAAATCTTTACAGGAACAGACAGTGGGAGTGGAGTGAGGGATAATCAGGTAATCGAGGTGAGAATTGTCTGAAACCAGGACAGTGAGTAGGACTCTGCAAACCCAGGCAGTGTGGTGGGGGTTTATTGTAATGTGACATGAACCGGAGTTTCCGGTTGAGTCCGTCCTCATGCCATAGGGGCTGGTTTAGCTCACTGGGCTAAATCGCTGGCTTTTAAAGCAGACCAAGGCAGGTCAGCAGCACGGTTCAATTCCCGTACCAGCCTCCCCGAACAGGCGCCGGAATGTGGCGACTAGGGGCTTTTCACAGTAACTTCATTGAAGCCTGCTTGTGACAGTAAGCGATTTTCATTTTTCATTTCATTTCCCTCTCCACCATCATCTTCCCAATATCTGTGCCATAAACCTTGTCAGTTTCGGCCCCTCTTGCAACCCGACCACCCTCAGTTTCTGTCTTCTCAACTGATTTACAGATCGTCCACCTTAGTCCTCCACCTCTTTTTGTCGGCCACCACCGTCTCCACCTCCAGTGACGCGATCTGGTAGTTCTGCCTTGACAGAGTAACCCCAACCTCTTGCAGCTGCGCATCCTACTGTTTCACTGCCTCATGCAACTTAGCCAGGGACCCTCAGCTCAAGAAAATTATCGATTCGATCACCTTCTGCTCCCCTGAGGCCTCTTGACGCAGTTTCTGACGTTTCTCAGCAGTTTGTGATATGGCCCCTGGTGCTGCCGTCACCGCCACCATTTTCTTCTCCACCAAAACGTTTGAAGCCTCCACTTTTGAAGCTATTTCTTTCTTCTTCTGTTGCCTAGTTCAGTGCCCCTTGTGTATTCGCTTACTGTGGGGCACTTAAACCATTGAGTTCAAAAATGTTCGGCTTCCATTGCCGGTTTGTGAGAAAGAGCTGAAACCGTGATCTCGGGCGGGAGCCCTGACATATGCGACCATTACATTCCGCATCTGAAGTCCACAACATTAATTTATTAACTCTGCTAAAGAAGAAGAATTTGGGAAGAAAAACCTCGGGAGAACATTCATTACTCACCAAGGACAGGAGGAGGTTATCCCACCTCTGCAAGTCAGATTTGACCCCATTCACCAGACTAGCATCATTGGGCCACCTGGATTCCCAGGTAACGAAAGCTCGATCTGGCCAAGCGAAAAGGTAACATCCCCGGATGGGTTCCCCTCCCCGGGGGGGGGGGGGGGTTAACCGGAAAGTATTTGCTCTTGTCCACATTCAACTTATACCCAGAGAATCATAGAATGTACAGTGCCGAAGGAAGCCATTCGGCCCATCAAGTCTGCACCAGCCCTTGGAAAGAGCAACCTACCCAAGCCCACACATCTACCCTATCCCAGTAACCCGACCGAACCTTTTTGAACACTAAGGACAATTTACCATAGCCAATGCACCGAAGCTGCACATCTTTGGACTGTGGGAGGAAACCGGAGCACCCGGAGGAAACCCACACACACACGGGGAGAACGTGCAGACTCCGCACAGACAGTCACCCAAGCCGGGAATCGACCCTGGAGTTGTGAAGCAGCAGTGCTAATCACTGTGCTCCCGAACCAAAACTCCTAAACAGCTTCATCATCTCATCCATAGTGGAGACTGGATCCGTAATGTACAGAAGCAGATCATCTGCTACAAGGACACCCTATGCTCCCTCCCTCCCGCTCCCACTACCGGAAGATCTTAATGCTATGGCCAGTGGTTCAATTGCTAAAGCAAATAGAAGTAGAAACAATAGACATCCCTGCATCGTACCACTATTCAGCGGAATATACCCCAAGCTCAACACATTCATGCGGATAGAGCTGTGGGGGCCCTACACAGTAAACAAATCCAAGATATGATTTGTGCCCCAAACCAAACCTCCCAAGGATCTCAAAGAGATATCCCCACTCCACCCTATCAAACGCTTTCTCCTCTGCATGGAAACAGTCACTCCTGGTTCAGGCATTGGAGAAGGGAAAGGACAATAATTTCCTGAATATATGCCTGGGGGTCGCCATCACCAACAGTCTGTCCTGGTCCACTCACATTGATGCAATCGTCAAGAAAGCTCAACAATGTCTCTACTTCCTACAGAAACTAAAGAAATTCGGCATGTCTGCATCGACTCTCACAAACTTCTACAGGGGTGCCACAGAGAGCATCCTATCCGGCTGCATCACAGCCGGTATGGCAACTGCTCGGTCCAAGATTGCAGGAAACTGCAGAATGTGGTGAACTCAGCCCAACGCATCACACAAGCTTGCCACCCTCCCATTAATTCTGTCTACACCTCCCGCTGCCTCAGAAAGGCAGACAGCATTATCAGAGACCCCTGCCACCCAGGCTTTGCCTTCTTCCAGACCCTTCCATCAGGCAGAAGTTACAGACGTCTGAAGACCCGCACGTCCAGACATAGAAACAGCTTCTTCCCCACAGCTACAAGACTCCTCAACGACTCCCCTCAGACTGATCTGTTCCCTGTAAGAACACTATTCATGAAGCCCTATGCTGCTCTTATTTGGCCTTGTTCCGCACTGTAACCAATCACTATTTGTTGATGCACTCTGTCAATGTACTCTGTCGATTATTCTTTTGTTTAGTATGTACGTACTGTGTACGTTCCCTTGGCCGCAGAAAACTACTTTTCACTGCATTTCGGTACATGAGACAATAAATATCAATCAATCAAAGGTGGTGAAGGCAGAGACCCTCACAACATTTAAGAAATATTTCGATGTGCACTTGCGATCACAGGACAGACAAGACTAGGGCAAGTGCTGGAAAATGGGTTTAGAATACTTCGGGGGTTGTTTTTGACCGGTGCAGATGCGATGGACCGAAGGGCCTTTTCTGTGCTCTCTGATTCTATGACTGTAATATTTAACAGCTGACATACACTGGCCGACAATTGCCGGTCCTTGACAAAGCCTGTCCGGTCTTCCAAGATCTGAGGGGCGTGGCTACAACCGCAGTGCCAGCTCTTTTGCAAATAACTTAGCGCCTGCATTCAGAAGTGAGATGTGTCAACCAATTCACATTCAGTAGGATCCTTGTCCTTCTTAAGGATCGGGGAGATGGAGGCATGCACACATGTAAATGAATCCTGGGACAAGGAGTGATTGAACACATCTAATGTGAAAGGGCCCAGCTCTCTGGCAAATCTCTTCTAAACCCCGATGGAGAATCCGCCTGGGCCGGGAGCTTTACCCAATCCATTTGCTTAGGGCCCAGCAGGAATTTCAACTCCTCCCTCCTCTCCCTCTCCACTAATGGGAAGGATCACCCATCCAAAACTCCGGCATGGCTGAACTCCCCTCCCGGGGCTCCGACCTATAGAGATCCCGATAGAAAGTTTCAAAAGCTGTGTTGACCATCGGCAGGCAGACACCAGACTGCTACCCCCGTCCTGTAGCTGCCCAATCTCCCGGGAAGCTGCCTGTCGCCTCAGCTCATCAGCTAAAAAGTAACTAGTCTTCTCCCCGTGTTCATAATAAACTCGCCCATCGCAGCTGGCCCACCGCCTTCCCAATGATAGTAATTCAAACTGCCTGCAGCTTTTTCCTACTCACCAGCAACTCCGAGGTAGGGGCGAGCGAATCCAGCAGCCTCCGCTCCACCATTCCAGCCCTTGGGTGAAGAGGGTGGAGTATTCCCCGATTGTCATTTCTGAGCTTGCCCCACATTTTGTGGATTTGATGGTGGAAACAGCATCGGCCATGAAGATCGGATACAATGTTGATGGCGGATAAAGGATTTTGCGAACGCATGTCCTCCGCCATTTGGGGACAGATTAAATTTAACAAGAGTGAGTCTCTCTCACCTACGCTGTGGGAAGCCCTTTTCAATGACGCTTTGTAGGAAATGGCCTCCCCCGATGCCCACCTTAAGGGCTGCGATTAGGATCCATGAAGATCATAGCAGCCAAAAACGGAACCCTTTTGATCAGATTTCCATCCCCCCAAGCCCGACCATCTAAGCCCGAGTGTAATATTCTAAAAATAATAATCTTTATTGTCAGAAGTAGGCTTACATTAACACGGCAATTAAGTTACTGTAAAAAGCCCCCAGTCGCCACATTCCGGCACCTGTTCGGGTACACAGAGGGAGAATTCAGAATGCCCAAATTATCTAACAGCACGTCTTTCAGGACACTCACCTCTTCCGCAATCGAGTCTGGCTCCTAACCCTCAAATGAGTTTTCTGCAGAAACACCACATCAGCACTCATAGAACTTACATCGAACTTACAGTGCAGAAGGAGGCCATTCAGCCCATCGAGTCTGCACCGACCCACCCAAGCCCTCACTTTCACCCTATCCCCGTCACCCAATAAAGCCTCCTAACCTTTTTGGTCACTGAGGGCAATTTAGCATGGCCAATCCACCTAACCTGCACGTCTTTGGACTGTGGGAGGAAACCGGAGCACCCGGAGGAAACCCCCACACACACGGGGAGAATGTGCAGACTCTGCACAGACAGTGACCCAGTGGGGAATCGAACCTGGGACCCTGGTGCTGTAAAGCCACAGTGCTATCCACTTGTGGTACCATGCTGCCCGTTTACTCAAGCGTTTAAGGTGAGCAAATACCGTCGATCATTAGCCAATTAACATTCCAGGTGAGCAACCGAATTGGTGCCTCCCACCATCCCCCTGCCTACTCCCCCCTCCCTCTAGAGTCAACCATTTCCACCAATAGGGGTCATCCAGCAACTGCTTAATGAGTCCAGGCACCAGGTCACCCAAGATGGCCACCAATCCCTCCAGCAAGACAAAATGAAGAACAATCTCTAGTCATTGGCAACCAACCGTCCCTGCTTTCCCCCACCTCCCCACCCGCAACAATACTAAACCCAAATGAACATACAAACAATTGAGGCGAACAAAAACCACTAAACCCTACTTCTACTAACTCTAACCCCAAACAGAACAAATGCGCTAAGTTCTTTATCTAAAACCAAACTAATATAATGAGTTGCAGCTTCCTCCACCACTCCACTCCCTTTAGCTAACTCTTCGGCTATCAGGGCGGCCCCTGCCCAGAGTGCCACCACTCCACTCCCTTTAGCTAACTCTTCCGCTATCCGACCCCCAACATTCATAAACCTCTGAGAAACTTCCATCAACTCTCACCCGGCCACCTATGTTTTTTAACAAAATCCGCCTCCTGCGCATTGAAAAAATAGTCTTTTGCCTCAAAAGTCACTGAGCTGTGCTGGGTACACCTCCCCAAATCAAACTCCACTCCTTTACAAGGTGGCTTTAGCCTTGTTAAATGCCACCTGCTTCCTTGCTAGCTCCGCACCACAGTCTTCACAAAGCCTGATGGCGTGACCTTCCCATTTATAGTCACTTAGATCCTTAGCCCACCTCCAGACCTGTTCCTTTTCCTGGAAGCTGTGGAACTTTACGGTAGCAGCCCCTGGTGGTTCATTGTCACGGGGCTTCTGTCGGAGTGTCCGGTGGGCTTGATCCAGCTCAGGAAAGAATGTGAATCCACCACCCCTACCCTCTTTGAAAAGTATTCCATGGGAATTGGGCCTTCGATTCCCTACGGAACCCCATGATCCGAATATTCTGCCCCCTGCAACGATACTCCAAATCATCCACTTTGACCTTCAGTCACACCGGTCATCTGAAGCTTCCAGAGAGGCAATCTGGTCACTGTGCCTTGAGAGAGCCAACACTCCCTTTATCACAGCGCCAAGCGCTTTTACTGCCTCGTTGATCTCCAACACCAACCGAATGGGAGCCAGGGCATCTTCCATCGACTTATGGAGGCCCTTGGCCACAACCTACTGCTTCTTAGATTCCACTATCAAGATGCCAGCAAGCATCTCGGACCTTAGTGGAATGGCCAGGGTCCCAAGAACAGCCTCCGCCATTTTCTCCACTGAAGAGCCCCAAGAAGCCACCGACTCTGTAGACGAACCTCTGCTTTCAGGTTTCTTTGCCTGGCCTTTCTGGCCATTTCCCTTATGTGGGCACCTTATACTATCTCTCATGGGATTTTAAGCAAAAATACCCCCTGCAATTGGGCGACATCGGTGGTGGGAAAATGCTGGAGTCAATTATTAAGGATGAAATAACTGAGCATTTGGAAAGTGGGGACAGGATTGGTCCAAGTCAGCATGGATTCATTAAAGGAAAATCATGCTCGGAAAATCTTCTGGAATTTTTTGAGGATGTGACCAGTGGAGTGGACAAGGGTGAACCAGTGGATGTTGTGTCTCTGGACTTTAAAAAGGCTTTTAACAAGGTCTCACACAAGAGATTAGTGAGCAAAATTCAAGCTCCTGGCTTTGGGGGAAATGTATTGACGTGGATAGAGAACTGGTTGGCAACCAGGAAGCAGAGAGTGGGAATAAACGGGTCCTTTTCAGGCAGGCAGTGATAGTGGGGTACTGCAGGGTTCAGTGCTGGGGGCCCAGCTCTTCACAATATACCTTAACAATTTGGATAAAGGAATTGCAATATCTCCAAATTTGCAGACGACATGAAGCTGGGTGGCAGAGTGTGCTGTGAGGAGGATGCAGAGAGGCTGCAGGGTGACTTGTGGGGAAATATTTGGCAAATGCGATATAATGTGGGTAAATGTGAGGTTATCCACCTTGGTGGCAAAAACAGGAAGGCAGATTATTATCTGAATGGAGGCAGTTTAGGAAAAGGGGAAGTGTAACGAGACATAGAACATAGGACAATACAGCGCAGTACAGGCCCTTCGGCCCACGATGTTGCACCGAAACAAAAGCCATCTAACCTACACTGATGGTGTGTGACCTGGGTGTGATGGTGGAACAGCCGCTGAAGGTTGGCATTCGGGTACAGCAGGCGGTGAGGAAAGGTAATGGCACGCTGGCCTTCATAGCGAGAGAATCGGAGGATCGGAGTAGGAATGTCTTGCTGCAGGTATACAGGGCCTTGGTGAGGCCACACCTTGCTGCAGGTATACAGGGCCTTGGTGAGGCCACACCTTGCTGCAGGTATACAGGGCCTTGGTGAGGCCACACCTTGCTGCAGGTACACAGGGCCTTGGTGAGGCCACACCTTGAGTATTGTGGCAGTTTTGGTCTCCTAGTTTGGGGAAGGACATTCTTGCTGTTGAGGGTGTCCAGCGAAGGTTCACCAGACTAATTCCCGGGATGGCAGGACTGACAGATGAAGAAAGACTGGATCGACTGGGCTTGTACTCACTGGAGTTTAGAAGAATGAGCGGGGATCTCACAGAAACAGATAAAATCCTGATGGGACTGGACAGGCTGGATGTGGGAAGAACATAGAACATAGAACGATACAGCGCAGTACAGGCCCTTCGGCCCACGATGTTGCACCGAAACAAAAGCCATCTAACCTACACTATGCCATTATCATCCATATGTTTATCCAATAAACTTTTAAATGCCCTCAATGTTGGCGAGTTCACTACTGTTGCAGGTAGGGCATTCCACGGCCTCACTACTCTTTGCGTAAAGAACCTACCTCTGACCACTGTCCTATATCTATTACCCCTCAGTTTAAAGTTATGTCCCCTCGTGCCAGCCATATCCATCCGCGGGAGAAGGCTCTCACTGTCCACCCTATCCAACCCCCTGATCATTTTGTATGCCTCTATTAAGTCTCCTCTTAACCTTCTTCTCTCTAACGAAAACAACCTCAAGTCCATCAGCCTTTCCTCATAAGATTTTCCCTCCATACCAGGCAACATCCTGGTAAATCTCCTCTGCACCCGCTCCAAAGCCTCCACGTCCTTCCTATAATGCGGTGACCAGAACTGTACGCAATACTCCAAATGCGGCAGTACCAGAGTTCTGTACAGCTGCAACATGACCTCCCGACTCCGGAACTCAATCCCTCTACCAATAAAGGCCAACACTCCATAGGCCTTCTTCACAACCCTATCAACCTGGGTGGCAACTTTCAGGGATCTATGTACATGGACACCTAGATCCCTCTGCTCATCCACACTTTCAAGAACTTTACCATTAGCCAAATATTCCGCATTCCTGTTATTCCTTCCAAAGTGAATCACCTCACACTTCTCTACATTAAACTCCATTTGCCACCTCTCAGCCCAGCTCTGCAGCTTATTTATATCCCTCTGTAACCTGCTACATCCTTCCACACTATCGACAACACCACCGACTTTAGTATCGTCTGCAAATTTACTCACCCACCCTTCTGCGCCTTCCTCTAGGTCATTGATAAAAATGACAAACAGCAACGGCCCCAGAACAGATCCTTGTGGTACTCCACTTGTGACTGTACTCCATTCTGAACATTTCCCATCAACCACCACCCTCTGTCTTCTTTCAGCTAGCCAATTTCTGATCCACATCTCTAAATCACCCTCAATCCCCAGCCTCCGTATTTTTTGCAATAGCCTACCGTGGGAAACCTTATCAAACGCTTTGCTGAAATCCATATACACCACATCAACTGCCCTACCCTCGTCTACCTGTTCAGTCACCTTCTCAAAGAACTCAATAAGGTTTGTGAGGCATGACCTACCCTTCACAAAGCCATGCTGACTATCCCTGATCATATTATTCCTATCTAGAAGATTATAAATCTTGTCTCTTATAATCCCCTCCAAGACTTTACCCACTACAGACGTGAGGCGCACCGGTCTATAGTTGCCGGGGTTGTCTCTGTTCCCCTTTTTGAACAAAGGGACCACATTTGCTGTCCTCCAGTCCTCTGGCACTATTCCTGTAGCCAATGATGACATAAAAATCAAAGCCAAAGGTCCAGCAATCTCTTCCCTGGCCTCCCAGAGAATCCTAGGATAAATCCCATCAGGTCCCGGGGACTTATCTATTTTCAGCCTGTCCAGAATTGCCAACACCTCTTCCCTACGTACCTCAATGCCATCTATTCTATTAGCCTGGGGCTCAGCATTCTCCTCCACAACATTATCTTTTTCCTGAGTGAATACTGACGAAAAATATTCATTTAGTATCTCGCCTATCTCTTCAGACTCCACACACAACTTCCCATCCCTGTCCTTGACTGGTTCTACTCTTTCCCTAGTCATTCGCTTATTCCTGACATACCTATAGAAAGCTTTTGGGTTTTCCTTGATCCTTCCTGCCAAATACTTCTCATGTCCCCTCCTTGCTCGTCTTAGCTCTCTCTTTAGATCCTTCCTCGCTACCTTGTAACTATCCATCGCCCCAACCGAAACTTCACACCTCATCTTCACATAGGCCTCCTTCTTCCTCTTAACAAGAGATTCCACTTCCTTGGTAAACTACGGTTCCCTCGTTCGACGCCTTCCTCCCTGTCTGACCGGTACATACTTATCAAGAACACGCAGTAGCTGATCCTTGAACAAGCCCCACTTATCCAGTGTGCCCAACACTTGCAGCCTACTTCTCCACCTTATCCCCCCCAAGTCACGTCTAATGGCATCATAATTGCCCTTCACCCAGCTATAACTCTTGCCCTGCGGTGTATACTTATCCCTTTCCATCATTAACGTAAACGTCACCGAATTGTGGTCACTGTCCCCAAAGTGCTCTCCTACCTCCAAATCCAACACCTGGCCTGGTTCATTACCCAAAACCAAATCCAACGTGGCCTCGCCTCTTATTGGCCTGTCAACATATTGTTTCAGGAAACCCTCCTGCACACACTGTACAAAAAACGACCCATCTATTGTACTCGAACTATATCTTTTCCAGTCAATATTTGGAAAGTTAAAGTCTCCCATAATAACTACCCTGTTACTTTCGCTCTTATCCAGAATCATCTTCGCCATCCTTTCCTCTACATCCCTAGAACTATTAGGAGGCCTATAAAAAACTCCCAACAGGGTGACCTCTCCTTTCCTGTTTCTAACTTCAGCCCATACTACCTCGGAAGAAGAGTCCCCATCTAGCATCCTCTCCGCCACCGTAATACTGCTCTTGACTAGCAGCGCCACACCTCCCCCTCTTTTGCCTCCTTCTCTGAGCTTACTAAAACACCTAAACCCCGGAACCTGCAACATCCATTCCTGTCCCTGCTCTATCCATGTCTCCGAAATGGCCACAACATCGAAGTCCCAGGTACCAACCCATGCTGCCAGTTCCCCTACCTTGTTTCGTATACTCCTGGCATTGAAGTAGACACACTTCAAACCACCTATCTGAACACTGGCCCCCTCCTGCGATGTCAAATCTGTGCTCCTGACCTCTATACTCTCATTCTCCCTTACCCTAAAACTACAATCCAGGTTCCCATGCCCCTGCTGCATTAGTTTAAACCCCCCCCCAAAGAGCACTAACAAATCTCCCCCCCAGGATATTTGTGCCCCTCAGGTTCAGATGTAGACCATCCTGTCTGTAGAGGTCCCACCTTCCCCAGAAAGAGCCCCAGTTATCCCGAAATCTGAATCCCTCCCGCCTGCACCATCCCTGTAGCCACGTGTTTAAATGCTCTCTCTCCCTATTCCTCATCTCACTATCACGTGGCACGGGCAACAACCCAGAGATAACAACTCTGTTTGTTCTAGTTCTGAGCTTCCATCCTAGCTCCCTGAAAGCCTGCCTGACATCCTTGTCCCCTTTCCTACCTATGTCGTTAGTGCCAATGTGGACCACGACTTGGGGCTGCTCCCCCTCCCCCCTAAGGACCCGGAAAACACGATCCAAGACATCACGTACCCTTGCACCTGGGAGGCAACATACCAAACGTGAGTCTCTCACGCTCCCACAAAATCTCCTATCTGTGCCCCTGACTATAGAGTCCCCAATTACTAATGCTCTGCTCCTCTCCCCCCTTCCCTTCTGAGCAACAGGGACAGACTCCGTGCCAGAGGCCCGTACCCCATGGCTTACCCCTGGTAAGTCCCCCCCCCCCACAAGTATCCAAAGCGGTATACTTGTTTCTCAGGGGAACGACCGCAGGGGATCCCTGCACTGACTGTTTTTTCCCAGTCCCTCTTACAGTTACCCATCTATCTCCAATCGTTGGTGTAACTAATTCCCTGAAGCTGCTATCTATGACCCCCTCTGCCTCCCGAATGATCCGAAGTTCTTCCAACTCCAGCTCCAGTTCCCTAACTCCGTCTTGGAGGAGCTGGAGATGGCAGCACTTCCTGCAGGTAAAATCAGCAGGGACACTAACGGCATCCCTCACCTCAAACATCCTGCAGGAATGTTCCGGATGTTGGGGACGTCCAGAACTCGGGGTCACAGCCGAAGAATAAGGGGTCAGCCAGTCAGGACTGAGATGAGGAAGAACTTCTTCTCTCAGAGAGTTGGGAACTTGTGGAATTCTCTCCCACAGAAAGCTGTTGGGGCCGGTTCATTGGATATATTCAAGAGGCAGCTGGACGTGGCCCTTGCGGCTAAAGGGATCAAGGGGTATGGAGAGAAAGCGGGAGTGGGAAACTGAATTTGCATGGTCAGCCATGGTCAGAATGAATGGGGGAGCAGGCTCAAAGGGCCGAATGGCCGCCTCCTGCAATGAAAAGAGTTTCAATGAAAAGGGCTAAAAATACCCTAGCGGGAGCCACCTTCCGCCTACACACATACCACCACCAGAGGACCCGTTAGACAAGAGATTGAAGGGTTATGAGGGTGTAGACAGGAAAGTACAGCTGAAACCACAACCAGGTCTGATTGAGGGTAGAGCTCAAACCGTCACTAGATTTCTCTTGCTCCTATCACTGGCAGGGTCAGCTCCTGACCTCAGCCTTGGCCCTAACACAGGAAGAAAAGCTGAATGCCAGAGGTGAGAGTGACTGCCCTGGATATCAAGGCAGCATTTTACAGAGTGTGGCATCAAGGAAGCCAATGGATATATGGAGGAAACTCTCCGCTGGGGGGAGTCATACCCGGCACAAAGGAAGATGGTTGTGGTGGTTGGAGGTCAATCATCTCAGCTCCAGGACATCCCTGCAGGAGTTCCTCAGGATAGTGTCCTCGGCCCAACCATCTTCAGATCCTCCATCAATGACCTGCCTTCCATCATAAGGTCAGAAGTGAGGATGGTCGCTAATGATTGTACAACGTACAACAACATTTGTGACTTCTCAGATAATGAAGCAGTCCATGTCCAAATGCAGCAAGACCTTGGCAATATCCAGGCTCGGACTGAAAAATGGCAAATAACATTCGTACCGTATAGTAACAGGCAATGACCATCTCCCACAAGAGAAAATCACCTAACCTGCACATCTTTGGACTGTGGGAGGAAACCGGAGCACCCGAAGGAAACCCATGCAGACACGGGGAGAACATACAGACTCCACACAGACAGCGACCCAGCGGGGAATCGAACCCGGGACCCTGGTGCTGGAAAGCAACAGTGCTAACCACTGTGCTACCCAACTGCACTTTTCTGCCCCCTTCCCATATCCCTGTATTCCCTGAGGTTGCCTTGCTCAGGTATAAATGTTGTCACCAAGGGAGCATTCACACCCCATCAGGTAGAGAATTCCAAATATTATCAACCATTTGAGTGAAGAAATTTCACCTTGAGTCAGTCCTAAAGGATCAGGGCAGCCCCCCTCCCCCTCCCCATCCCCCTCGCCGCCCCCCCCCCCCCCCCCCCCCCCCCCCCCAGTGTGAAGTCACTCTGGTGCGAATCACTACTGGTTCCTAAAATTGGGGACCAGGCGCCATGGACACCGAGTGGGTGAGTTCCCAACTTACACATACCTCCAGGGTGCCGAGGGTGGTCCTTCAAGGCAGGTTAGAGTGGAGAGGATAGAGTGAACGTGGAAAGAATGTTTCGACTTGTCGGAAAAACTAGAAGCAGAGGACACAATCTCAGACTAAATAGACGATCCTTCAAAACAGAGATGAGGAGGAATTTCTTCAGCCAGAGGGTGGTGAATCTGTGGAACTCTTTACCGCAGAAGGCTGTGGAGACCAAATCACTGAGTGTCTTTAAGACAGAAATAGATAGGTTCTTGATTAATCAGGGGTTATGGGGAGAAGGCAGGAGTATGGAGTCATGAGAATGTCGCTTTAAGAAATGTTTGGCTGCTCATAGCATAGACATAGAAAATACAGCACAGAACAGGCCCTTCGGCCCACGATGTTGTGCCGAACCTTTGTCCTAGATTAATCATAGATTATCATTGAATTTACAGTGCAGAAGGAGGCCATTCGGCCCTTTGAGTCAGCACCGGCTCTTGGAAAGAGCACCCTACCCAAACTCAACACCTCCACCCAACACCAAGGGCAATTTATCATTGGCCAATTCACCTAACCCACACATCTTTGGACTGTGGGAGGAAACCGGAGCACCCGGAGGAAACCCACGCAGACACGGGGAGGACGTGCAGACTCCGCACAGACAATGACCCAAGCCGGAATCGAACCTGGGACCATGGAGCTGTGAAGCAATTGTGCTATCCACAATGCTACCGTGCTGCCCTTAAGAACAAATAAATCTACACTATATAATTTTACCGTAATCCATGTACCTATCCAATAGCTGCTTGAAGGTCCCTAATGTTTCCGACTCAACTACTTCCACAGGCAGTGCATTCCATGCCCCCACTACTCTCTGGGTAAAGAACCTACCTCTGATATCCCTCCTATATCTTCCACCTTTCACCTTAAATTTATGTCCCCTTGTAATGGTGTGTTCCACCCGGGGAAAAGGTCTCTGACTGTCTACTCTATCTATTCCCCTGATCATCTTATAAACCTCTATCAAGTCGCCCCTCATCCTTCTCCGCTCTAATGAGAAAAGGCCAGCACCCTCAACCTTTCCTCGTAAGACCTACTCTCCATTCCAGGCAACATCCTGGTAAATCTTCTTTGCACCTTTTCCAGAGCTTCCACATCCTTCCTAAAATGAGGCGACCAGAACTGTACACAGTACTCCAAATGTGGCCGTACCAAGGTTTTGTACAGCTGCATCATCACCTCACGGCTCTTAAATTCAATCCCTCTGTTAATGAACGCGAGCACACCATAGGCCTTCTTCACAGCTCTATCCACTTGAGTGGCAACTTTCAAAGATGTATGAACATAGACCCCAAGATCTCTCTGCTCCTCCACATTGCCAAGAACTCTACCGTTAACCCTGTATTCCGCATTCATATTTGTCCTTCCAAAATGGAAACCTCACACTTTTCAGGGTTAAACTCCATCTGCCACTTCTCAGCCCAGCTCTGCATCCTATCTATGTCTCTTTGCAGCCGACAACAGCCCTCCTTACTATCCAGAACTCCACCAATCTTTGTATCGTCTGCAAATTTACTGACCCACCCTTCAACTCCCTCATCCAAGTCATTAATGAAAATCACAAACAGCAGAGGACCCAGAACTGATCCCTGCGGTACGCCACTGGTAACTGGGATCCAGGCTGAATATTTGCCATCCACCACCACTCTCTGACTTCTATCGGTTAGCCAGTTTGTTATCCAACTGGCCAAATTTCCCACTA
The DNA here is from genome assembly GCF_047496885.1 of Scyliorhinus torazame. NCBI lineage: Eukaryota > Metazoa > Chordata > Chondrichthyes > Carcharhiniformes > Scyliorhinidae > Scyliorhinus > Scyliorhinus torazame. The sequence continues at coordinate 2,048,014 of NC_092709.1, forward strand.
TCCCATGCCTCCTTACTTTCTGCATAAGCCTACCATGGGGAACTTTATCAAATGCCTTACTAAAATCCATGTACACTACATCCACTGCTTTACCTTCATCCACATGCTTGGTCACCTCCTCAAAGAATTCAATAAGATTTGTTAGGCAAGACCTACCCCTCACAAATCCGTGCTGACTATCCCTAATCAAGCAGTGTCTTTCCAGATGCTCAGAAATCCTATCCTTCAGTACCCTTTCCATTACTTTGCCTACCATCGAAGTAAGACTAACTGGCCTGTAATTCCCAGGGTTATCCCTAGTTCCTTTTTTGAGCAAGGGCACGACATTCGCCACTCTCCAATCCCCTGGTACCACCCCTGTTGACAGTGAGGATGAAAAGATAATTGCCAACGGCTCTGCAATTTCATCTCTTGCTTCCTATAGAATCCTTGGATATATCCCGTCAGGCCCGGGGGACTTGTCTATCCTCAAGTTTTTCAAAATGCCCAACACATCTTCCTTCCTAACAAGTATTTCCTCGAGCTTACCAATCTGTTTCACACTGTCCTCTCCAACAATATCGCCCCTCTCATTTGTAAATACAGAAGAAAGGTACTCGTTCAAGACCTCTCCTATCTCTTCAGACTCAATACACAATCTCCCGCTACTGTCCTTGATCGGACCTACCCTCGCTCTAGTCATTCTCATATTTCTCACATATGTGTAAAAGGCCTTGGGGTTTTCCTTGATCCTACCCGCCAAAGATTGTTCATGCCCTCTCTTAGCTCTCCTAATCGCTTTCTTCAGTTCCCTCCTGGCTATCTTGTATCCCTCCAATGCCCTGTCTGAACCTTGTTTCCTCAGCCTTACATAAGTCACCTTTTTCCTCTTAACAAGACATTCAACCTCTCTTGTCAACCATGGTTCCCTCACTCGACCATCTCTTCCCTGCCTGACAGGGACATACATATCAAGAACACGTAGCACCTGTTCCTTGAACAAGTTCCACATTTCACTTGTGTCCTTCCCTGCCAGCCTATGTTCCCAACTTATGCACTTCAATTCTTGTTTGACAACATCGTATTTACCCTTCCCCCAATTGTAAACCTTGCCCTGTTGCACGTACCTATCCCTCTCCATTACTAAAGTGAAAGTCACAGAATTGTGGTCACTATCTCCAAAATGCTCCCCCACTAACAAATCTATCACTTGCCCTGGTTCATTACCAAGTACTAAATCCAATATTGCCCCTCCTCTGGTCGGACAATCTACATACTGTGTTAGAAAAGCTTCCTGGACACACTGCACAAACACCACCCCATCCAAACTATTTGATCTAAAGAGTTTCCACTCAATATTTGGGAAGTTAAAGTCACCCATGACTACTACCCTATGACTTCTGCACCTTTCCAAAATCTGTTTCCCAATCTGTTCCTCCACATCTCTGCTACTATTGGGGGGCCTATAGAAAACTCCTAACAAGGTGACTGCTCCTTTCCTATTTCTGACTTCAACCCATACTACCTCAATAGGGTGATACACCTCGAACTGCCTTTCTGCAGCTGTTATACTATCTCTAATTAATAATGCCATCCCCCCACCTCTTTTACCACCCTCCCTAATCTTATTGAAACATCTATAACCAGGGACCCCCAACAACCATTTCTGCCCCTCTTCTATCCAAGTTTCCGTGATGGCCACCACATCGTAGTCCCATCGTAGTCATGTTACTGCAGTGATGTCAGAGTGTGGGTGGAGCTGAGCTCTGGTTCTGCTTTTTAGTTTCACTTTCAGAAAAGCTTGGGTGTGTCTGTGTCTTTTTGGTTTCGCTTTTCAGTGTTGGAGCTGAAGCCAGACCAAGCGGTGTACTGTAGAGCTCTCTGCCATGAAAGACTATCTCTGGATCATTTGGTGAATTCAGAATTATAAATGTTTTCAGTATTGAATGTAAACCCTGATGTGCTTCTGTTTAAAGGTTTGTTAAGTCTTCTGGGTGTTCAAAGGACAGCATACAGATTACTTAGTGTTGTATTCTTTGGGGGGTGTATTTGATTTACTGGTTGCTAAGATGTTCACTGTTTGTTTTAGAAAGGTTAACTTGAGTTCCTAGAATAAACATTGTTTTGCTGTTTAAAAAAAATACTTGTCCATTTCTGCTGTACCACACCTGTAGAGTGGGCCGTGTGCTCCCCATACCACAATCTATTAAATGTTGTGGGTCAGGTGAACTCCATGATACACTTTGGGGTTCTCTAAACCCTGACCCATAACAATGGGGATGAGAAAGTATCAGCCATGATTGAATGGCGGAGCAGACTCGATGGGCCGAGTGGCCTAATTCTGCTCCCATGTCTTATGGTGTTATAGGTTGGACTGGGCTGGAGGGGCTCAGGTTGGGAGTCTTTCCCAGGGTGGGGGTCATGTGGTAAGTCTTCCATCTGTAGCTTTGAAATATTTACACTCTCTTAAAGCATTTCACAGAGTTGTCAGATGTAGTTAAAAATCTTCTGTCTGGGGAGGCACAGTGGTGAGCACTGCTGCCTTATGGTGCTGAGGACCCGTGTTCGATCCCGGCCCCGGGTCACTGTCCGTGTGGAGTTTGCACATTCTTTCCATGTTTCCGTGAGTCTCACGTCCACAACCAAAAGATGTGCAGGACAAGCCTCTGGGCTTGCTGAGAAGCCTTAAAGGTTTGGACTGCTTTGCTTACATTAGATTTCACGGTCCATTGCCTTTTACTAGTTTCTTGATTGACATGTCCAGGCTATTTCAAAGGAAGGTTTGGCTTTGTTTGTTTTAATAGCTCCTCACTGCCCATTAACTCTGAAATGTTGTTTCTAGCCGCAGTTTTTTAATCAAAGGATTTTCCTTGTTCTGAAATGCTTCCGAGGAAGAACAGGTGCTCTGTCTGACTGTTTTTCTTCATAGTGGGTATTATTCAATCTCTGTTGGCAGACCGGGTTGACCACACTGGGGGTTGTTTTCAGCCATTGAAGAAATTGGCACTACTCAGAAATTAAAGTTCAAGGTTTCCTCAACGAGGACCTCGCAGACACCTTTTAATTCTCTGAATACACGTTATGTCCACTCTGGGGGTTCCGAGGTCTTTGGGGCGCCCAGGTGTTCGAGGACATGGCTGGACAGTGTCCTGGCACTGCGCCCGCAAGGTTGCCACTGCCAAGGGGTGGGTCCTGAAGGGGGCGGGCCTTTGGTGGCTCCACAGCAGAATGTCTCTCTCTTGTGGGAGGGGGAATGACGCCTCTGACTAAATGGGAGGTCGGGTCACCTTCCTGCTTGCCTGGTTTGGGTGGGGGTGCGGGGAGTCTGCCCCTCTGTCGTGAAGGGTTGGGGGTATTTCCCTGGACTGCAGGGAGTCGTGATGTCCTGAAAGGTGGGGGTAGGTGGGCCTTGTCACTCTACTCTGAGATTGGGGTGCCTTTTAAAAGTGGTGGCCTGATCTCGGAGGAGCCTGACCAGCTAACATGTTTGGGCCTCCCCCTCTCTGAACCAGTGCAGAGCTGTCCCTCCTCCAAAAAAACTGACTAAGTGTGGGTGGTTATGATCGGGATCGCACCCACCCACAGCGGAAAACGTTGAGTCATTTTTTGGGGAGAATTCTGCCCATCATTGTTTCGTAGAAAGTACACAAAACGACATTGACGTTTTCAGCTAATGTGGGATTGTGAGAAGGAAAGTCCAGCAGGTCTTTACGAAGCTCAAACTTTTTCTCGGACTATGTTGTGATGTAACCAATGTACTTAAATGTGAAAAAATATTTTTTTCATATCCTGAACACAGCTTTGCAAAAAGATGCAAATTCACAGGTTCAGATTTCACAAAATTCACAGCCACCTGCATTTAACACAGTTGCAAATTCTGTTCTGTCCTTTTTATCAAGGCTTGTTGATGCAACACACCATTCCCAGTGGTTTTCCAGATTATTCCTGCAACAGCATCATTCTCATTCCTGTTCTAACAGCAGGAACATTTGTGAAAACTGAAACAGTTTCCCCACTCTGACGGTAACTGGGTTATTTCCTCAACCATTGTTCATCTGGGAACACCTGACAAACCTTCTAAAGTTCCTTCCAGCCAAACCGAGGGTGTAAATTAATGATTCCAGCTCCAATCTCAGCTGCCTCATGGAGCTGAACTGCAAACTGCTCACACCCAGAAAACCTTTCTCACAATTGGCATTTTAGATTTCTTAAAAGGTATAATTTACTCGCACGCCATCATCAATCAATTTAACCTCTCCGTATTCTTGTATTATTCACAGAACAAAGAAATCCAAAGAGCTTCTACAGAGAATCCAAAGAGCTTCTACAGATACATAAAGGGAAAAAGAGTAACTAGGGACAGAGTAGGGCCTCTTCAGGATCAACAAGGACATCTATGTCCAGAGCCACAAGAGTTGGGTGAGATCCTGAATGAATATTTCTCATCAGTATTCACGGTGGAGAAAGGCATGGATGTTAGGAAACTAAGGGAAATAAATAGTGATGTCTTGAGAAGTGTGCATATTACAGAGGAGGAGGTGCTGGAAGTCTTAAAGCGCATCAAGGTAGATAAATCCCCGGGACCTGATGAAATGTATCCCAGGATGTTGTGGGAGGCTAGGGAGGAAATTGCGGGTCCCCTAACAGGGATATTTGAATCATCGGCAGCCACAGGTGAGGTGCCTGAAGATTGGAGAGTAGCGAATGTTGTGCCCTTGTTTAAGAAGGGCAGCAGGGAAAGGTCTGGGAACTACAGACCGGTGAGCCTAACGTCTGTAGTAGGTAAGTTGCTAGAAGGTATTCTGAGAGACAGGATCTACAAGCATTTAGAGAGGCAAGGACTGATTCGGGGCAGTCAGCATGGCTTTGTGCGTGGAAAATCATGTCTCACAAATTTGATTGAGTTTTTTGAGGGGGTGACCAAGAAGGTAGATGAGGGCAGTGCAGTAGACGTTGTCTACATGGACTTTAGCAAAGCCTTTGACAAGGTACCACATGGTAGGTTGTTGCAGAAGGTTAAAGCTCACGGGATCCAGGGTGAGGTTGCCAATTGGATTCAAAATTGGCTGGACGACAGAAGGCAGAGGGTGGTTGTAGAGGGTTGTTTTTCAAACTGGAGGCCTGTGACCAGTGGTGTGCCTCAGGGATCGGTGCTGGGTCCACTGTTATTTGTGATTTATATTAATGATTTGGATGAGAATTTAGGAGGCATGGTTAGTAAATTTGCAGATGACACCAAGATTGGTGGCACAGTGGATAGTGAAGAAGGTTATCTAGGATTGCAACGGGATCTTGATCAATTAGGCCAGTGGGCCAACGAATGGCAGATGGAGTTTAATTTAGGTAAATGTGAGGTGATGCATTTTGGCAGATCGAATCAGGCCAGGACCTACTCAGTTAATGGTATGGCGTTGGGGAGAGTTATAGAACAAAGAGATCTAGGAGTACAGGTTCATAGCTCCTTGAAGGTGGAGTCGCAGGTGGACAGGGTGGTGAAGAAGGCATTCGGCATGCTTGGTTTCATTGGTCAGAACATTGAATACAGGAGTTGGGACGTCTTGTTGAAGTTGTACAAGACATTGGTACGGCCACACTTGGAATACTGTGTGCAGTTCTGGTCACCCTATTATAGAAAGGATATTATTAAACTAGAAAGAGTGCAGAAAAGATTTACTAGGATGTTACCGGGACTTGATGGTTTGAGTTATAAGGAGAGGCTGGATAGACTGGGACTTTTTTCCCTGGAGCGTAGGAGGCTTAGGGTTGATCTTATAGAGGTCTATAAAATAATGAGGGGCATAGATAAGGTAGACAGTCAACATCTTTTCCCAAAGGTAGGGGAGTCTTAAACTAGAGGGCATAGGTTTAAGGTGAGAGGGGAGAGATTCAGAAGGGCCCAGAGGGGCAATTTCTTCACTCAGAGGGTAGTGAGTGTCTGGAATGGGCTGCCAGAGGTAGTGGTAGAGGCGGGTATAATTGTGTCTTTTAAAAAGCATTTAGATAGTTACATGGGTAAGATGGGTATAGAGGGTTATGGGCCAAGTGCGGGCAACTGGGACTAGCTTAATGGTAAAAACTGGGCGGCATGGACTGGTTGGGCCGAAGGGCCTGTTTCCATGCTGTAAACCTCTATGATTCTAAATGTACAGCACAGGAACAGGCCCTTCGGCCCTCCAAGCCTGTGCCGACCATGCTGCCCGTCTAAACTAAAATCTTCTACACTTCCGAGGTCCGTATCCCTCTATTCCCATCCTAAATGAAAATTCATTGAGATAAAATAATTATTGATCAATAAATCAATGAGTTTTGGCAATATTTATCAGCCAAATCACCTGTTTTCTTTGGAATTTCTATGTAATGATATTTCTTGTGAAAATAATGCAACAAAATAATTTACCCTGGCTGGATTTACATTGTCCTGCTGACGAAATTCCGCACCACCCCCGATTTTCTGAAATTTCACAGGGAGGGGGAACGTGACAGGCAGTTCCCTCCTGAGGACATTAAATGCCCAATGAATGGCCAAGCAGGCTGCCCGACACAGACTGGTGTGGCCATTCTGTGCCTCCAACATTTTTGCCAAAAAGAACAAACAGAATAAATACATATAATGTTGCTACAGGTCCACAGCCTGTTGCCAGAGGCTTATAGCTCGAGGGGCATCATTCCCACATCAGCCTGGGCTGCCCCGGAGTTTGTCCCACTCTGACCGTCTGCCACTGGAAGGTTGGAAGGATTTTGCAGATTGAAACTCCACCTGTTGGCCCCGTTATGATCGCACCTTCCTTATTACCCACCCAACCTGCTCTTGAACTGCTGCAGTCTGTGTGGTGTAGATACATCCACCGTGCTGTTAGGGAGGGAGTTCCAGGATTTTGACCCAGTGACAGGGAAGGAACAGTGATATATTTCCCAGTCAGGGTGGTGAGTGACTTGGAGGGGAACCTCCAGGTGGTGGGGTTCCCAGGTATCTGCTGCTCTTGTCCTTCTAGATGGTAATGGTCGTGGGTTTGGAAGGTGCTGTCTGAGGAACCTTGGTGAGTTGCTTTACATACACATGCAGTGAAGAAGGAGGCCATTCGGCCTATCTAGTCTGCACCGACTCACTTAAGCCCTCACTTCCATCCTATCCCCGTAACCCATGACCCCTCCTAACCTTTTTTTTTATAACACTAAGGGTAATTTATCATGGCCAATCCACCTAACCTGCATGTCTTTGGACTGTGGGAAGAAACCGGAGCACCCGGAGGAAACCACGCAGACACGGGGAGAACGTGCCGACTCCGCACAGACGGGGAATCGAACTTGGGACCCTGGCGCTGTGAATCCACAGGGCTAGCCACTTGTGCTACCATGTTTCCCTTGAGTGCCTGAGTGCATTTTGTAGATGGTACACACAGCTGCCATTGTTCATGGGTGGGAGAGGCTGTGGATGTTGAAGGTGGTTTGCCAATCAAGCGGACCGCTTTATCCTGGATGGTGTTGAACTTCTTGAGTGTTATTGGAGCTGCAGGCAAGTGGAGAGTATTCCATCACACTCCTGACTTGTGCCTTGTAGATGGTGGACAGGCTTTCGGGGGTCTGAAGGTGAGTTACTCGCTGTACGATTCCTAGCCTTTGACCTGCCCTGGTAGCCACAGTATTAATGTGGTTAGTCCAGTTCAGTTCCTGATCAATGATAACCCCCAGGATATTGACTGTGGGTGATTCAACGATGGTAATGCCATTGAATGTCAAGGGGCGGTGGTTAGATCCTCTCTTGTAGGAGATGGTCATTGCCTGGCACTTGTGTGGCGCGAATGTAACTTGCCCCTCATCAGCCCAAGCCTGGGTATTGTCCAGGTCTTGCTGCATGTAAGGGACCGGTCAGTGAGGGAGACTCTGCCTGGGTTAGACAGAGACTGAGTATATTTGGTTCAATGTGGAAATTCGGTGCTTCGGGGAACGGTTCCTGCAATAAGTAACTTGTGCTGAGTGGGGAGTTCACTGAAGGGGGGGGGGGGGGGGGGGGGGAGCTGCTTTTTCAGCCCCAATGGTGCAGCAGGAGGAACAGATAGAAACTGTGAAGTTTCCTCACTGTTGTAATGTTTACTGGCAGTGCCACAGCCTGTTGGGGGGTGTCTGCTTTATTAATGATTCATTAATTAACACATATTACAGATGACACGGCAGCTGAAGTGCTGAGATTACACGATGTGGGTTTGGATACCCGTGTGGCCCAGAACACACAGGGGCGAGGGGAGGCGACTGGGGGCGAGGGGAGGCGGCTGGGGGCGAGGGGAGGCGGCTGGGGGCGAGGGGAGGCGGCTAGGGGAGACGGGAGGCGGCTGGGGGAGAGGGGCGGCGGCTGGGGGCGAGGGGAGGCGGCTGGGGGAGACGGGAGGCGGCTGGGGGAGAGGGGCGGCGGCTGGGGGCGAGGGATGGCGGCTGGGGGCGAGGGGAGGCAGCTGTGGGCGAGGGGAGGAGGCTGTGGACGAGGGGAGGCGGCTGGGGGAGCGGGATGGCGGCTGGAGGCGGCTGGGGGCGTGGGGAGGCGGCTGGGGGCGTGGGGAGGCGGCTGGGGGCGTGGGGAGGCGGCTGGGGGTGTGGGGAGGCGGCTGGGGGCGAGGGGAGGCGGCTGGGGGCGTGGGGAGGCGTCTGGGGGCGTGGGGAGGCGTCTGGGGGCGAGGGGAGGCGGCTGGGGGTCTGGGGAGGCGGCTGGGGGTGAGGGACAGCGGCTGGGGGCGTGGGGAGGCGGCTGGGGGCGTGGGGAGGCGGCTGGGGGTGAGGGACAGCGGCTGGGGGCGAGGGGAGGCGTCTGGGGGCGAGGGGGGGCGTCTGGGGGCGAGGGGAGGCGTCTGGGGGCGAGGGGAGGAGGCTGGGGGCGTGGGGAGGAGGCTGGGGGCGTGGGGAGGCGTCTGGGGGTGAGGGGAGGAGGCTGGGGGCGTGGGGAGGCGTCTGGGGGTGAGGGGAGGCGGCTGGGGGCGAGGGGAGGCGGCTGGGGGCGAGGGGAGGCAGCTGGGGGTGAGGGACGGCGGCTGGGGGAGAGGGACGGCGGCTGGGGGAGAGGGGAGGCGGCTAGGGGGCGAGGGTAGGTGGCTGTGGGTGAGGGGAGGTGGCTGGGGGCGAGGGGAGGCGGCTAGGGGGCGAGGGTAGGTGGCTGCGGGTGAGGGGAGGTGGCTGGGGGCGAGGGGAGGCGGCTGGGGGCGAGGGGAGGCGGCTGGGGGCGAGGGGAGGCGGCTGGGGGAGAGGGACGGCGGCTGGGGGCGAGGGGAGGCGGCTAGGGGGCGAGGGTAGGTGGCTGCGGGTGAGGGGAGGTGGCTGGGGGCGAGGGGAGGCGGCTGGGGGCGAGGGGAGGCGGCTGGGGGCGAGGGGAGGCGGCTGGGGGCGAGGGGAGGCGGCTGGGGGCGAGGGGAGGCGGCTGGGGGCGAGGGGCGGCGGCTGGAGGAGAGGGGCGGCGGCTGCGGGAGCGGGAGCGGGACGGGGGCGGGGGGGGCAAAGTTACCCGGACACTTCATTCCAGAGGCAATCACTCTGGATAGGATCTGTGATCTGGTCAGGGCTCAGCCACGGTGTCGCTACAAGTGAGGCGAGTAAAGGGACCCAGGGAGCAGGAACCTTTTCCTTTTCAACTGTCCAACAGATTTGAGGTTATTTCAGTTTGTTGAGATGAGAGTGGGGCTGGTGAGCTAACGACTGTGACACCGCGATTCCGGAATCTATTCGAGCAGGGAGAATAACAGGAAGGGCAACAGAGGGCAGTACAGTCGGGGGGATTGATACCACTCTCCGCAGTAAAGTGTGACAGGCCAGCCAGGTGGGCCCCAAGCCTGGGTTTGGCACATCTGCTCAGGGCTGGAGAGGAATTTGCAGGGGGGTGAAGAGACGGGGGGGGGGGGGGGGGGTGGGGGGAGGGGGGAGGGGGGAGGAGAGACGGTGGGGGGGGAGGGGAGCCGGGGGTGAGGAGACAGGGTGGGGGGCAGGGGGGGAGGAGACGGGGGGGGGGGCAGGGGGGGAGGAGACGGGGGGGGGGGGGGGGTGAGGACCCAGTCGTTTTAGTACATGTCGGTAGCAACAAGATAGACAAAGTGGAGATTGGGCAGAGTCAGTGGGAGGAACTGGGCCCCAAAGACAGAAGCCAAACCTCAAAGGTCATAACCTCTGAATCATTATCTGAGCCACAAGAAACATGGCAAAGGATAAATCAGATTAGAGCGTCTAATGTGCGGCTCAAAGACTCGGAAAGTGGGTTTCAGTTAATTGCCACTGGCACCAGTACTGGGGAAAGTGGCATCTGTACCACTGGGACGGTCTATACTGGGACCCTGCTGGGTCCGGTGTTCTGTGAGACGAGGGAAGTTGGGAATACATAGTGGGGCGAGGGATCAAATTTGAGAAAATTGGTCTGTCCTTGGACTTTTTCTTATTCGTTGGAATGTATCGATTGTGTTATATTATTTCTTATGTCCGAATAATGCTCGTGGTCTTCCAGTTGAAGTAAATGCTTTATTGAGTAAGTTTGTTCTCTCTCCAGAGCTTAAACTAGATGTTACATGAACATAACTGATTAAGAAGTCCACCTGTGCTGAGCTGTCTGTCTGTGTCTTGTCACTAGCTGCTGGTCCTGTGAAGAGCCTGATCCTGGCTTCCGTCTGTCTATTTATACATCTCTAGTGCTCCCTCTAGTGATTAGTTAGTTGTCGTGTATTTACATTAACCCCTTGTGTACATGCAGATATGCAGATCACTACATCCCCCCTTTATTCTTTTTACATATTTTATATACTGTGATAAGGAAAATTGTACAAAACAGGTAGATGAATGATATGTATATCTGTATAAGTTATGATATTGATAATTATACAAAGCCAATTAATATTCATGAGTCCAATCTTTATTTAAAAAATTTTATGAGTCCAAACTTTATAAATTTAGTTGGTTGAATTTCTTTCTTCTGTTGTTGAAATGGTGATTTGCATATTGCAATGTCTTTGTGAACGTCGTCAGTGTTCTTGTGGTTAAGTAACCAACAAGTCATCATGAGGTGTTTGAATGGTCGAATCACTTTTGTTGTCTGACCTGGACTTTTTCCTGTGTTTACGGTATTGATTCTGTATGTCAGCTGCCTTGAAAGCTGGTGTGCTTGTTTGTAGTGGAGCAAATGTGAATTTGTGAGATTCGTTGTCGTGCCGTGGTATGTTTGTACTCTTGTCATTGTTTTGAGCTGTGCTGTGGCATTGTCCTTCGTGTGCAGAGTTGTACCGTGTCGTACAGGCCGTTGTTTCATTGTTGTTTTTGTTGTTTCTCTCTTTGTTGTTTTTGTTTTTGTTTTTGTCGTGCTTCTTGTTGTTGTTTTTGTTCTTGTTGTTGCTTTTGTTGTGCTTCTTGTGGTTTTTGTTGTTCTTGTTGTGCTCAATGACTGTTCCTTGTGGATAATTTGAGTCATTCTCAAAGTTATTGGTGTCTGTCTTTTGTAGTATCTGATGTTTCATTGAACGTTTTGATTTGAGGATTGTGAGAATGATCTGATGTTGTATTGATCTTGGGGACATTTGTGGTGGATTTGCTTCGTCTTTGATTCCTTGGTGCTCCTCTTCTGGAGTCAACATCGTCAAGATTTCAGTTTCTTGTAGGTTGTCGGGTTTTAATGATGCGATCTCGCTGGATTCATGAGTAGTTCTACTTTGATTGTTGAGTGCTTCTGTACAGACGAGCTGAGATCTGTCAGTCTCGCTGTGATCTTGCACATCGTAAATGCTGATTGTGATCACTGTCACTATTTTTACAGACAGTGGGGAGACTTTCATCGTCTGCGTCTGGTTGCTCAGATAAGGTGGATAGACGGTCATAGTCTTCTTCATGTATGGTTGTCTCTCTGGAGTCTTTAATTGCTTCATTCTGGAGTCTGTCAGCGAGCTCTCTGTGGAGTCTTTCATCGCTCTCTGTGTGGAGTCGTGCAGTGTTCTCTCTTTGGAGTCGATCTGTCCTCTCTCAATGGAATCGGTCAGTACTCACTGTGTGGCGTCGTGTTCTTCGTGGGTATTTGACAGGTTGCTGTCATCCAATGTATCGACGATCTGCCATGGCTTCATAGTATTGGATTCATCTCCCATGAGTAGAGTCGTGTTGAGCTTTGCAACCGTGGCGCTGATGCAATGATGATCATTTTCGAATAACGCAGCCAAATCTGAGTAGTATTCTTTGATAAACAAATCATCTTCTGTGGTTTTGGATTTGTTAATGTGCTCTTCACTTTGGTTGCTGCAAACTGCTTGTTCCAGAGTGCTGTGGAAGTTCAGGCAATTTTGTGTCTTTTGAGGTTACATTTTTGGGTTTTGTACCTTTAAGAGTCTTATTTGTGATTTTTGGGCATTTCCCCTTTAAATGGGCATGGTCTGAGTCCACTGACGTCATGACGCTTGTGACATGTGTACTGATCGATTGCACATGCGCAGATCGATCATCGGGCGTTGTGCACTTTTTCTTCAACTGCGCATGCGCAGCAGGCACACACGCAGTTCAATCTTCGAATTGTGTGCGATCTTTTTCCAACTGCGAAAGCACAGCATGTGCAGATCGATCTTTGAATGATGTGCGATTTGTTTTCAACTGCGCATGCGCGGGAAACCGAAGCCGCGCATGCGCAGTTGAGAAAAGATACATTGCACGAAGATCGTTCTGCGCAGGCACAAACCTCGCTGCCTGGGCCTCCTGGTGGGCTCGGTCTGCCTGCAAATGGATATATTGATCCACCTGGGCATATAGGGCCCTGCGCAGAGCTCTGTGAAATCCCGGTCAGGTCCCCACTCGGTCCCTGGAAGGAGCCCGTCGTGTAAATGTTAGGGCGACCATCGCCTTGATGTGCCGCACTGTCTGCCCGCTCAGCCGGAGTCTCCGACAGCATGCCCGGCTCGGCAGGTCCACAAATGACAGGCGCTACTGGTACACACGAGGCCGACTGCGGATCCTCCTTCGCACCTCCATGTCCTCGGCCTGTTGGGCGGCCAGCTGTCCATCCTGGGCGGCTGCCACCTGTTCCTCTGCTGCCCGCTCCGCTGCTGCCGGCTCCACTGCTGCCCGCTCCACTGCTGCCCGCTCCACTGCTGCTCGCTCCACTGCTGCTCGCTCCACTGCTGCTCGCTCCACTGCTGCCCGCTCCCCTGCTGCCGGCTCCACTGCTGCCCGCTCCACTGCTGCCCGCTCCACTGCTGCCCGCTCCCCTGCTGCCCGCTCCACTGCTGCCCGCTCCACTGCTGCCCGCTCTGCTTGTGCCCCCTTTGCTGCTGCCCCCTTTGCTGCTGCCCGCTCCACTGCTGCCCGCTCCACTGCTGCCCGCTCTGCTGCTGCCCACTCAGCTGCTGCCCGCTCCGCTGCTGCCCACTCCACTGCTGCCCGCTCTGCTGCTGCCCGCTCTGCTGCTGCCCGCTCTGCTGCTGCCCGCTCCGCTGCTGCCCGCTCCGCTGCTGCCCGCCCTGCTTGCTGCCCGCTCCGCTGCTGCCCGCTCTGCTTGCTGCCCGCTCCGCTGCTGCCCGCTCCGCTGCTGCCCGCTCTGCTTGCTGCTCGCTCCACTGCTGCCCGCTCCACTGCTGCCCGCTCCACTGCTGCTCGCTCCACTGCTGCTCGCTCCGCTGCTGCCCGCTCCGCTGCTGCCCGCTCCGCTGCTGCCCGCTCTGCTTGCTGCCCGCTCCACTGCTGCCCGCTCTGCTGCCCGCTCCACTGCTGCCCGCTCTGCTGCTGCCCGCTCCGCTGCTGCCCGCTCCACTGCTGCCCGCTCTGCTGCTGCCCGCTCCGCTGCTGCCCGCTCCGCTGCTGCCCGCTCTGCTGCTGCCCGCTCTGCTGCTGCCCGCTCCGCTGCTGCCCGCTCTGCTGCCCGCTCCACTGCTGCCCGCTCCGATGCTGCCCGCTCCACTGCTGCCCGCTCCGCTGCTGCCCGCTCCGCTGCTGCCCGCTCTGCTTGCTGCCCGCTCCACTGCTGCCCGCTCCGCTGCTGCCCGCTCTGCTGCTGCCCGCTCTGCTGCTGCCCGCTCCGCTGCTGCCCGCTCCGCTGCTGCCCGCTCTGCTGCTGCCCGCTCCGCTGCTGCCCGCTCTGCTGCCCGCTCCACTGCTGCCCGCTCTGCTGCTGCCCGCTCCACTGCTGCCCGCTCCGCTGCTGCCCGCTCCGCTGCTGCCCGCTCTGCTTGCTGCCCGCTCCACTGCTGCCCGCTCCACTGCTGCCCGCTCCGCTGCTGCCCGCTCTGCTGCTGCCCGCTCTGCTGCTGCCCGCTCCACTGCTGCCCGCTCCACTGCTGCCCGCTCCGCTGCTGCCCGCTCCGCTGCTGCCCGCTCTGCTTGCTGCCCGCTCCACTGCTGCCCGCTCCGCTGCTGCCCACTCCGCTGCTGCCCGCTCCGCTGCTGCCCGCTCTGCTGCTGCCCGCTCCGCTGCTGCCCACTCCACTGCTGCCCGCTCTGCTGCTGCCCACTCAGCTGCTGCCCGCTCTGCTGCTGCCCGCTCTGCTGCTGCCCGCTCTGCTGCTGCCCGCTCTGCTGCTGCCCGCTCTGCTTGCTGCCCGCTCCGCTGCTGCCCGCTCTGCTTGCTGCCCGCTCCGCTGCTGCCTGCTCCGCTGCTGCCCGCTCAGCTGCTGCCCGCTCAGCTGCTGCCCGCTCTGCTGCTGCCCGCTCCGCTGCTGCCCGCTCTGCTGCTGCCCGCTCCCCTGCTGCCCGCTCCGCTGCTGCCCGCTCCGCTGCTGCCCGCTCCGCTGCTGCTCGCTCCGCTGCTGCCCGCTCCGCTTCTGCCACCTTTGCTGCTGCCCCCTTCGCTGCTGCCCACTCCGCTGCTGCCCGCTCCGCTGCTGCCCGCTCCACTGCTGCCCGCTCTGCTGCTGCCCGCTCCGCTGCTGCCCACTCCGCTGCTGCCCGCTCCGCTGCTGCTCGCTCCGCTGCTGCCCGCTCTGCTGCTGCCCACTCCGCTGCTGCCCGCTCTGCTGCTGCCCACTCCGTTGCTGCCCGCTCTGCTGCTGCCCGCTCCGCTGCTGCTCGCTCCACTGCTGCCCGCTCTGCTTGCTGCCCGCTCTGCTTGCTGCCCGCTCCGCTGCTGCCCGCTCCGCTGCTGCCCGCTCCTCTGCTGCTCGCTCCACTGCTGCCCGCTCCACTGCTGCTCGCTCCACTGCTGCTCGCTCCAATGCTGCCCGCTCCGCTGCTGCCCGCTCTGCTTGCTGCCCGCTCCACTGCTGCCCGCTCTGCTGCCCGCTCCACTGCTGCCCGCTCTGCTGCTGCCCGCTCCGCTGCTGCCCGCTCCGCTGCTGCCCGCTCTGCTGCTGCCCGCTCTGCTGCTGCCCGCTCCGCTGCTGCCTGCTCCACTGCTGCCTGCTCTGCTGCTGCCCGCTCCGCTGCTGCCCGCTCCGCTGCTGCCCGCTCGACTGCTGCCCGCTCTGCTGCCCGCTCCACTGCTGCCCGCTCTGCTGCTGCCCGCTCTGCTGCTGCCCGCTCCGCTGCTGCCCGCTCCACTGCTGCCCGCTCTGCTGCCCGCTCCACTGCTGCCCGCTCCACTGCTGCCCGCTCTGCTGCTGCCCGCTCCGCTGCTGCCCGCTCCACTGCTGCCCGCTCTGCTTGCTGCCCGCTCCACTGCTGCCCGCTCTGCTGCCCGCTCCACTGCTGCCCGCTCCGCTGCTGCCCGCTCCGCTGCTGCCCACTCCGCTGCTGCCCGCTCCGCTGCTGCCCACTCAGCTGCTGCCCACTCCACTGCTGCCCACTCCACTGCTGCCCACTCCACTGCTGCCCACTCAGCTGCTGCCCACTCAGCTGCTGCCCGCTCCGCTGCTGCCCGCTCTGCTGCTGCCCGCTCTGCTGCTGCCCGCTCCGCTGCTGCTCGCTCCACTGCTGCCCGCTCTGCTTGCTGCCCGCTCTGCTTGCTGCCCGCTCCGCTGCTGCCCGCTCCGCTGCTGCCCGCTCCTCTGCTGCTCGCTCCACTGCTGCCCGCTCCACTGCTGCTCGCTCCACTGCTGCTCGCTCCACTGCTGCCCGCTCCGCTGCTGCCCGCTCTGCTTGCTGCCCGCTCCACTGCTGCCCGCTCTGCTGCCCGCTCCACTGCTGCCCGCTCTGCTGCTGCCCGCTCCGCTGCTGCTCGCTCCGCTCTTGCCCGCTCCACTGCTGCCTGCTCTGCTGCTGCCCGCTCCGCTGCTGCCCGCTCCGCTGCTGCCCGCTCCACTGCTGCCCGCTCTGCTGCCCGCTCCACTGCTGCCCGCTCTGCTGCTGCCCGCTACGCTGCTGCCCGCTCCACTGCTGCCCGCTCTGCTGCCCGCTCCACTGCTGCCCGCTCTGCTGCTGCCCGCTCCGCTGCTGCCCGCTCCACTGCTGCCCGCTCTGCTGCCCGCTCCACTGCTGCCCGCTCTGCTGCTGCCCGCTACGCTGCTGCCCGCTCCACTGCTGCCCGCTCTGCTGCCCGCTCCACTGCTGCCCGCTCTGCTGCTGCCCGCTCCGCTGCTGCCCGCTCCACTGCTGCCCGCTCTGCTTGCTGCCCGCTCCACTGCTGCCCGCTCTGCTGCCCGCTCCGCTGCTGCCCGCTCCGCTGCTGCCCTCTCCGCTGCTGCCCACTCCGCTGCTGCCCACTCCGCTGCTGCCCGCTCCGCTGCTGCCCACTCAGCTGCTGCCCACTCCGCTGCTGCCCACTCCACTGCTGCCCACTCCACTGCTGCCCACTCAGCTGCTGCCCGCTCTGCTGCTGCCCGCTCTGCTGCTGCCCGCTCCGCTGCTGCCCACTCCGCTGCTGCCCACTCAGCTGCTGCCCGCTCTGCTGCTGCCCACTCTGCTGCTGCCCACTCCACTGCTGCCCACTCAGCTGCTGCCCGCTCTGCTGCTGCCCGCTCTGCTGCTGCCCGCTCTGCTGCTGCCCGCTCCGCTGCTGCCCACTCCACTGCTGCCCACTCAGCTGCTGCCCGCTCCGCTGCTGCCCGCTCTGCTGCTGCCCGCTCTGCTGCTGCCCGCTCCGCTGCTGCCCACTCCGCTGCTGCCCACTCAGCTGCTGCCCGCTCTGCTGCTGCCCGCTCTGCTGCTGCCCGCTCTGCTGCTGCCCGCTCCGCTGCTGCCCACTCCACTGCTGCCCGCTCCGCTGCTGCCCGCTCCGCTGCTGCCCACTCCGCTGCTGCCCGCTCTGCTGCTGCCCGCTCTGCTGCTGCCCGCTCTGCTGCTGCCCGCTCTGCTGCTGCCCACTCCGTTGCTGCCCGCTCTGCTGCTGCCCGCTCCGCTGCTGCTCGCTCCACTGCTGCCCGCTCTGCTTGCTGCCCGCTCTGCTTGCTGCCCGCTCCGCTGCTGCCCGCTCCGCTGCTGCCCGCTCCTCTGCTGCTCGCTCCACTGCTGCCCGCTCCACTGCTGCTCGCTCCACTGCTGCTCGCTCCAATGCTGCCCGCTCCGCTGCTGCCCGCTCTGCTTGCTGCCCGCTCCACTGCTGCCCGCTCTGCTGCCCGCTCCACTGCTGCCCGCTCTGCTGCTGCCCGCTCCGCTGCTGCCCGCTCCGCTGCTGCCCGCTCTGCTGCTGCCCGCTCTGCTGCTGCCCGCTCCGCTGCTGCCTGCTCCACTGCTGCCTGCTCTGCTGCTGCCCGCTCCGCTGCTGCCCGCTCCGCTGCTGCCCGCTCGACTGCTGCCCGCTCTGCTGCCCGCTCCACTGCTGCCCGCTCTGCTGCTGCCCGCTCTGCTGCTGCCCGCTCCGCTGCTGCCCGCTCCACTGCTGCCCGCTCTGCTGCCCGCTCCACTGCTGCCCGCTCCACTGCTGCCCGCTCTGCTGCTGCCCGCTCCGCTGCTGCCCGCTCCACTGCTGCCCGCTCTGCTTGCTGCCCGCTCCACTGCTGCCCGCTCTGCTGCCCGCTCCACTGCTGCCCGCTCCGCTGCTGCCCGCTCCGCTGCTGCCCGCTCCGCTGCTGCCCACTCCGCTGCTGCCCGCTCCGCTGCTGCCCACTCAGCTGCTGCCCACTCCACTGCTGCCCACTCCACTGCTGCCCACTCCACTGCTGCCCACTCAGCTGCTGCCCGCTCCGCTGCTGCCCGCTCTGCTGCTGCCCGCTCTGCTGCTGCCCGCTCCGCTGCTGCTCGCTCCACTGCTGCCCGCTCTGCTTGCTGCCCTCTCTGCTTGCTGCCCGCTCCGCTGCTGCCCGCTCCGCTGCTGCCCGCTCCTCTGCTGCTCGCTCCACTGCTGCCCGCTCCACTGCTGCTCGCTCCACTGCTGCTCGCTCCACTGCTGCCCGCTCCGCTGCTGCCCGCTCTGCTTGCTGCCCGCTCCACTGCTGCCCGCTCTGCTGCCCGCTCCACTGCTGCCCGCTCTGCTGCTGCCCGCTCCGCTGCTGCTCGCTCCGCTCTTGCCCGCTCCACTGCTGCCTGCTCTGCTGCTGCCCGCTCCGCTGCTGCCCGCTCCGCTGCTGCCCGCTCCACTGCTGCCCGCTCTGCTGCCCGCTCCACTGCTGCCCACTCTGCTGCTGCCCGCTACGCTGCTGCCCGCTCCACTGCTGCCCGCTCTGCTGCCCGCTCCACTGCTGCCCGCTCTGCTGCTGCCCGCTCCGCTGCTGCCCGCTCCACTGCTGCCCGCTCTGCTGCCCGCTCCACTGCTGCCCGCTCTGCTGCTGCCCGCTACGCTGCTGCCCGCTCCACTGCTGCCCGCTCTGCTGCCCGCTCCACTGCTGCCCGCTCTGCTGCTGCCCGCTCCGCTGCTGCCCGCTCCACTGCTGCCCGCTCTGCTTGCTGCCCGCTCCACTGCTGCCCGCTCTGCTGCCCGCTCCGCTGCTGCCCGCTCCGCTGCTGCCCGCTCCGCTGCTGCCCACTCCGCTGCTGCCCACTCCGCTGCTGCCCGCTCCGCTGCTGCCCACTCAGCTGCTGCCCACTCCGCTGCTGCCCACTCCACTGCTGCCCACTCCACTGCTGCCCACTCAGCTGCTGCCCGCTCTGCTGCTGCCCGCTCTGCTGCTGCCCGCTCCGCTGCTGCCCACTCCGCTGCTGCCCACTCAGCTGCTGCCCGCTCTGCTGCTGCCCACTCTGCTGCTGCCCACTCCACTGCTGCCCACTCAGCTGCTGCCCGCTCTGCTGCTGCCCGCTCTGCTGCTGCCCGCTCTGCTGCTGCCCGCTCCGCTGCTGCCCACTCCACTGCTGCCCACTCAGCTGCTGCCCGCTCCGCTGCTGCCCGCTCTGCTGCTGCCCGCTCTGCTGCTGCCCGCTCCGCTGCTGCCCACTCCGCTGCTGCCCACTCAGCTGCTGCCCGCTCTGCTGCTGCCCGCTCTGCTGCTGCCCGCTCTGCTGCTGCCCGCTCCGCTGCTGCCCACTCCACTGCTGCCCGCTCCGCTGCTGCCCGCTCCGCTGCTGCCCACTCCGCTGCTGCCCGCTCTGCTGCTGCCCGCTCTGCTGCTGCCCGCTCTGCTGCTGCCCGCTCTGCTGCTGCCCGCTCTGCTGCTGCCCGCTCCGCTGCTGCCCGCTCTGCTTGCTGCCCGCTCCGCTGCTGCCCGCTCTGCTTGCTGCCCGCTCCGCTACTGCCCGCTCCGCTGCTGCCCGCTCAGCTGCTGCCCGCTCCGCTGCTGCCCGCTCAGCTGCTGCTCGCTCCGCTGCTGCCCGCTCCGCTGCTGCTCGCTCCGCTGCTGCCCGCTCCGCTGCTGCTCGCTCCGCTGCTGCCCGCTCCGCTGCTGCTCGCTCCGCTGCTGCCCGCTCTGCTGCTGCCCACTCTGCTGCTGCTCGCTCCGCTGCTGCTCGCTCTACTGCTGCCCGCTCTGCTGCTGCCCGCTCTGCTGCTGCCCGCTCCCCTGCTGCCCGCTCTGCTGCTGCCCGCTCCGCTGCTGCCCGCTCTGCTGCTGCCCGCTCCCCTGCTGCCCGCTCTGCTGCTGCTCGCTCCGCTGCTGCCCACTCCGCTGCTGCTCGTTCCGCTGCTGCTCGCTCTGCTGCTGCCCACTCCGCTTCTGCCCCCTTTGCTGCTGCCCCCTTCGCTGCTGCCCACTCCGCTGCTGCCCGCTCCGCTGCTGCCCGCTCCACTGCTGCCCGCTCTGCTGCTGCCCGCTCCGCTGCTGCCCGCTCCGCTGCTGCCCGCTCCGCTGCTGCTCGCTCCGCTGCTGCCCGCTCTGCTGCTGCCCACTCCGCTGCTGCCCGCTCTGCTGCTGCCCACTCCGCTGCTGCCCGCTCTGCTGCTGCCCGCTCCGCTGCTGCCCGCTCTGCTGCTGCCCACTCCGCTGCTGCCCGCTCTGCTGCTGCTTGCTCCCCTGCTGCCCGCTCCGCTGCTGCCCGCTCTGCTGCTGCCCACTCCACTGCTGCCCGCTTCGCTGCTGCCCCCTTCGCTGCTGCCCGCTCCGCTGCTGCCCGCTCCGCTGCTGCCCGCTCCGCTGCTGCCCGCTCTGCTGCTGCCCCCTTCACTGCTGCCCGCTTCGCTGCTGCCCGCTCCGGTGCTGCCCGCTCCGCTGCTGCCCGCTCCGCTGCTGCCCGCTCCGCTGCTGGTCGCCCCGCTGCTGCCCCCTTTGCTGCTGCCCGCTCCGCTGCTGCCCGCTCCGCTGCTGCCCGCTCCGCTGCTGGTCGCCCCGCTGCTGCCCGCTCCGCTGCTGCCCGCCCCGCTGCTGCCCGCCCCGCTGCTGCCCGCTCCGCTGCTGCCCGCTCCGGTGCTGCCCGCTCCGGTGCTGCCCGCTCCGGTGCTGCCCGCTCCGCTGCTGCCCGCTCCGCTGCTGCCCGCTCCGCTGCTGGTCGCCCCGCTGCTGCCCCCTTCGCTGCTGCCCGCTCCGCTGCTGCCCGCTCCGCTGCTGCCCGTTCCGCTGCTGCCCGCTCCGCTGCTGGTCGCCCCGCTGCTGCCCACTCCGCTGCTGCCCGCTCCGCTGCTGCCCGCTCCGCTGCTGCCCGCTCCGCTGCTGCCCGCTCCGCTGCTGCCCGCTCTGCTGCTGCCCGCTGCGCTGCTGCCCCCTTCGCCTGCTGCCCGCTCTGCTGCTGCCCGCTGCGCTGCTGCCCCCTTCGCTGCTGCCCGCTCCGCTGCTGCCCGCTCCGCTGCTGCCCGCTCCGCTGCTGCCCGCTCTGCTGCTGCCCGCTCCGCTGCTGCCCGCTCCGCTGCTGCCCCGCTCCACTGCTGCCCGCTCCGCTGCTGCCCGCTCCGCTGCTGCCCGCCCCGCTGCTGCCCGCTCCGCTGCTGCCCGCTCTGCTTGCTGCCCGCTCCGCTGCTGCCCGCTCCGCTGCTGCCCGCTTCGCTGCTGCCCCCTTCGCTGCTGCCCGCTCCGCTGCTGCCCCCTTCGCTGCTGCCCGCTCCGCTACTACCCCGCTCTGCTGCTACCCCGCTCTGCTGCTGCCCACTCCACTGCTGCCCGCTTCGCTGCTGCCCGCTCTGCTGCTACCCCGCTCTGCTGCTGCCCCCTTCGCTGCTGCCTGCTCTGCTGCTGCCCCCTTCGCTGCTGCCCACTCCACTGCTGCCCGCTTCGCTGCTGCCCGCTCTGCTGCTGCCCACTCCACTGCTGCCCGCTTCGCTGCTGCCCGCTCTGCTGCTGCCCGCTTCGCTGCTGCCCGCTCTGCTGCTGCCCACTCCACTGCTGCCCGCTTCGCTGCTGCCCGCTCTGCTGCTGCCCAATCTGCTGATGCCCGCTTCGCTGCTGCCCACTTCGCTGCTGCCCGCTCTGCTGCTGCCCACTCCACTGCTGCCCGCTTCTCTGCTGCCCGCTCTGCTGCTGCCCGCTCTGCTGCTGCCCCGCTCCGCTGCTACCCCGCTCTGCTGCTGCCCCCTTCGCTGCTGCCCCCTTCGCTGCTGCCCGCTCTGCTGCTGCCCGCTCTGCTGCTGCCCCCTTCGCTGCTGCCCCCTTCGCTGCTGCCCGCTTCGCTGCTGCCCCCTTCGCTGCTGCCTGCTCTGCTGCTGCCCACTCCGCTGCTGCCCGCTCTGCTGCTGCCCGCTTCGCTGCTGCCCGCTCCGCTGCTGCCCCCTTCGCTGCTGCCCGCTCCGCTGCTGCCCCGCTCTGCTGCTGCCCACTCTGCTGCTGCCCGCTCTGCTGCT
Source organism: Scyliorhinus torazame (assembly GCF_047496885.1). NCBI lineage: Eukaryota > Metazoa > Chordata > Chondrichthyes > Carcharhiniformes > Scyliorhinidae > Scyliorhinus > Scyliorhinus torazame. Next base: position 2,069,924 of record NC_092709.1, read on the forward strand.
GCCCACTCCGCTGCTACCCGCTCCGCTGCTGCCCGCTCCGCTGCTGCCCACTCCGCTGCTGCCCCCTTCGCTGCTGCTCACTCCGCTGCTGCCCACTCCGCTGCTGCCCACTCCGCTGCTGCCCCCTTCGCTGCTGCTCACTCCGCTGCTGCCCACTCCGCTGCTGCCCGCTCCGCTGCCGCCCGCTCCGCTGCTGCCCACTCCGCTGCTGCTCACTCCGCTGCTGCCCACTCCGCTGCTGCCCGCTCCGCTGCTGCCCGCTCCGCTGCTGCCCGCTCCGCTGCTGCCCACTCCGCTGCTGCAGCTTCCTCCTCCTCGAGCAGCTCGTACAGCCGCAGGGCAACCCCCAGGGCTGCGAAGACCAGCAGGAAGGCCACCATTGCTGGTTGTATTCCAATATCCATTGTCTGCAGGGGACGAAAGGCCCCTTAGTGTGTTAGTGTGGTGCATATCCCCGTGCCCAACTAGGTCCACTGGGCTACATGACCCAGTTGGCACTGTGGGATCCTCCCCCTCATCTCCCCGCCCCCCATCCCCCTCACCCCATCCCCCTCACCCCATCCCCCTCACCCCATCCCCCTCACCCCATCCCCCTCACCCCATCCCCCTCACCCCTGGCCCCATCAGTGGCCGGCACTGTGGGGGCCCCTGGCCCTGGCGCCCGTCCCTGATGCCAGGGGTACCGTTGGCTGGCACTGCCCTTGTTAGGGGCTACTACGGCTGATGCCCTGAGTGATCCATCAGTGGCTGGCAGCCAGTTGGGCAGGGGAGGGGGGGGGGCACCTATACAGCCGGTGACAAAGTTCAGAACTGGTGCCAAGGTGGGTGGTCAGTGGGTGGCAGCCGTAATAGCGATCGGTGCCTGAACACTGATTAAAAATCTGTCTATCGCAGCCTTGAACATACTTGCTGAGTCAGCATCTACAGCTCTCTGCGGTGAAAAATTCCACACATTCATTACTCACAGAGAGAAGAAATTTGTTCTTACCGCTGTCTTCTCTCTGGTCCTAGACTCTCCCACAAGAGGAAACACTCACTCGGCATCGACCCTGTCAAACCCCCTGAGAATCCTGTAAGTCTCAATAATGTCGCCTCTCATTCTTCTAAACTCCAGTGAGTACAGACCCAATTTACTCAACCTCTCCTCATTAGAAAATCCTTCCGGACTCGGGATCAACGTAGTCATGTGAGGAATACACCTTTCCACGGTGCACGGTTCTTGCTGCCCACGAGGACAGTGGAAGCAAAAACAACCAATGATTCCAAAAGGATAACTGAAAGGTACTTGAAGGAAATAAACTTTGTACAGAGTGTGAGACGGACTGGACAGCTCTATGGAGAAGCAACATGCTCCAAACCGCGCTCCAAACCGCACTCACGCTCCAAACCGCACTCTCGCTCCAAACCGCACTCCAAACCGCACTCGCGCTCCAAACTGCACTCACGCTCCAAACCGCGCTCCAAACCACGCTCCAAACCGCGCTCCAAACCGCGCTCCAAACCGCGCTCAAAACCGCACTCGCGCTCCAAACCGCACTCCAAACCGCACTCACGATCCAAACCACGCTTCAAAACGCACTCCAAACCGCACTCGAGCTCCAAACCGCGCTCCAAACCGCACTCGAGCTCCAGACCGCACTCCAAACCGCACTGCAAACCGCACTCCAAACCGCACTCGCACTCCAAACCGCGCTCCAAACCGCACTCGAGCTCCAAACCACACTCCAAACCGCACTCGAGCTCCAAACCACACTCCAAACCGCACTCGAGCTCCAAACTGCGCTCCAAACCGCACTCGAGCTCCAGGCCGCACTCCAAACCGCACTGCAAACCGCACTCCAAACCGCACTCGCACTCCAAACCACACTCCAAACGGCACTCGAGCTCCAAACCACACTCCAAACCGCACTCGAGCTCCAAACCACACTCCAAACCGCACTCTAGCTCCAAACCACACTCCAAACCGCACTCGAGCTCCAAACCGCGCTCCAAACCGCACTCGAGCTCCAAACCGCACTCGCACTCCAAACCGTGCTCCAAACCGTGCTCCAAACCACGCTCCAAACCGCACTCGAGCTCCAAACCGCACTCGCAGTCCAAACCCCACTCCAAACTCCAAACCGCACTCGCACTCCAAACCGTGCTCCAAACCACGCTCCAAACCGCACTCCAAACCGCACTCGCACTCCAAACCGCGCTCCAAACCGCGCTCCAAACCGCACTCGCGCTCCAAACCGCACTCGCGCTCCAAACCGAATTCGCGCTCCAAACCGCACTCGCGCTCCAAACGCACTCGCGCTCCAAACGCACTCGCGCTCCAAACGCACTCGCGCTCCAAACGCACTTGCGCTCCAAACGCACTCGCGCTCCAAACCGCACTCGCGCTCCAAACCGCACTCGCGCTCCAAACCGCACTCGCGCTCCAAACCGCACTCGCGCTCCAAACCGCACTCACGCTCCAAACCGCACTCGCGCTCCAAACCGCACTCACGCTCCAAACCGCACTCGCGCTCCAAACCGCACTCGCTCTCCAAACCGCACTCCAAACCCCACTCCAAACCGCACTCGCACTCCAAACCGCGCTCCAAACCGCGCTCCAAACCGCGCTCCAAACCGCGCTCCAAACCACGCTCCAAACCGCACTCCAAACCGCACTCGCACTCCAAAGCGCACTCCAAACCCCACTCCAAACCGCACTCGCACTCCAAACCGCGCTCCAAACCGCGCTCCAAACTGCGCTCCAAACTGCGCTCCAAACCGCGCTCCAAACCGCGCTCCAAACCGCGCTCCAAACCGCGCTCCAAACCGCGCTCCAAACCGCGCTCCAAACCGCACTCGCACTCCAAACCGCGCTCCAAACCGCACTCGCACTCCAAACCGCACTCCAAACCGCACTCCAAACCGCACTCCAAACCGCGCTCCAAACCGCGCTCCAAACCGCACTCGCACTCCAAACTGCGCTCCAAACCGCACTCGCACTCCAAACCGCGCTCCAAACCGCACTCGCGCTCCAAACCGCACTCCAAACCGCACTCGCGCTCCAAACCGCGCTCCAAACCGCACTCGCACTCCAAACCGCGCTCCAAACCGCACTCGCACTCCAAACCGCACTCCAAACCGCACTCGCACTCCAAACCGCACTCCAAACCGCACTCGCACTCCAAACCGCACTCCAAACCGCACTCGCGCTCCAAACCGCACTCGCGGCCCAAACCGCACTCCAAACCGCACTCACGCTCCAAATCGCACTCCAAACCACACTCACGCTCCAAACCGCAGTGCAAACCGCACTCACGCTCCAAACTCCGCTCCAAACCCCGCTCCAAACCGCGCTCTCGCTCCAAACCACGCTCCAAACCCCACTCCAAACCGCACTCCAAACCGCACTCGCGCTCCAAACCGCGCTCCAAACCGCGCTCCAAACCGCACTCCAAACCGCACTCGCGCTCCAAACCGCGCTCCAAACCGCGCTCCAAACCGCGCTCCAAACCGCGCTCCAAACCGCGCTCCAAACCGCGCTCCAAACCGCGCTCCAAACCGCGCTCCAAACCGCGCTCCAAACCGCACTCGCGCTCCAAACCGCACTACAAACCGCACTCGCGCTCCAAACCGCACTCACGCTCCAAACCGCACTCACGATCCAAACCACGCTTCAAACCGCACTCCCGCTCAAAACCGCACTCACGCTTCAAACCGCACTCGCGCTCCAAACCGCACTCGAGCTCCAAACCGCGCTCCAAACCGCGCTCGAGCACCAAACCGCGCTCGAGCTGCAAACCGCGCTCCAAACCGCACTCGCGCTCCAAACCGCACTCGCGCTCCAAACCGCACTCACGATCTAAACCACGCTTCAAAACGCACTCCAAACCGCGCTCGAGCTCCAAACCGCGCTCCAAACCGCCCTCGAGCTCCAGACCGCATTCCAAACCGCCCTCGAGCTCCAGACCGCACTCCAAACCGCACTGCAAACCGCACTCCAAACCGCACTCGCACTCCAAACCGCGCTCCAAACCGCGCTCCAAACCGCGCTCAAAACCGCGCTCCAAACCGCACTCCAAACCGCACTCGCGCTCCAAACCGCACTCCAAACCGCACTCACGATCCAAACCACGCTTCAAAACGCACTCCAAACCGCGCTCGAGCTCCAAACCGCGCTCCAAACCGCACTCGAGCTCCAAACCACACTCCAAACCGCACTCGAGCTCCAAACCACACTCCAAACCGCACTCGAGCTCCAAACCACACTCCAAACCGCACTCGAGCTCCAAACTGCGCTCCAAACCGCACTCGAGCTCCAAACCGCGCTCCAAACCGCACTCGAGCTCCAGGCCGCACTCCAAACCGCACTCCAAACCGCACTCGCACTCCAAACCGCGCTCCAAACCGCACTCGAGCTCCAAACCACACTCCAAACCGCACTCGAGCTCCAAACCACACTCCAAACCGCACTCTAGCTCCAAACCACACTCCAAACCGCACTCGAGCTCCAAACCGCGCTCCAAACCGCACTCGCACTCCAAACCGTGCTCCAAACCGTGCTCCAAACCACGCTCCAAACCGCACTCGAGCTCCAAACCGCACTCGCAGTCCAAACCCCACTCCAAACTCCAAACCGCACTCGCACTCCAAACCGTGCTCCAAACCGTGCTCCAAACCGCACTCCAAACCGCACTCACACTCCAAACCGCATTCGCGCTCCAAACCGCACTCGCGCTCCAAACGCACTCGCGCTCCAAACGCACTCGCGCTCCAAACGCACTCGCGCTCCAAACGCACTCGCGCTCCAAACCGCACTCGCGCTCCAAACCGCACTCGCGCTCCAAACCGCACTCGCGCTCCAAACCGCACTCGCGCTCCAAACCGCACTCGCGCTCCAAACCGCACTCGCGCTCCAAACCGCACTCACGCTCCAAACCGCACTCGCGCTCCAAACCGCACTCGCACTCCAAACCGCGCTCCAAACCGCGCTCCAAACCACGCTCCAAACCGCACTCCAAACCGCACTCGCGCTCCAAACCGCGCTCCAAACCGCGCTCCAAACCGCGCTCCAAACCGCACTCGCACTCCAAACCGCACTCCAAACCGCACTCGCGCTCCAAACCGCACTCCAAACCGCACTCGCGGCCCAAACCGCACACCAAACCGCACTCACGCTCCAAATCGCACTCCAAACCACACTCGCGCTCCAAACCGCACTCCAAACCGCACTCGCGGCCCAAACCGCACACCAAACCGCACTCACGCTCCAAATCGCACTCCAAACCGCACTCGCGCTCCAAACCACGCTCCAAACCCCACTCCAAACCGCACTCCAAACCGCACTCGCGCTCCAAACCGCACTCACGCTCCAAACCGCACTCACGATCCAAACCACGCTTCAAACCGCACTCGCGCTCCAAACCGCACTCACGCTTCAAACTGCACTCGCGCTCCAAACCGCACTCGAGCTCCAAACCGCGCTCCAAACCGCGCTCGAGCACCAAACCGCGCTCGAGCTCCAAACCGCACTCCAAACCGCACTCGCGCTCCAAACCGCACTCACGATCCAAACCACGCTTCAAAACGCACTCCAAACCGCGCTCGAGCTCCAAACCGCGCTCCAAACCGCCCTCGAGCTCCAGACCGCATTCCAAACCGCCCTCGAGCTCCAGACCGCACTCCAAACCGCACTGCAAACCGCACTCCAAACCGCACTCGCACTCCAAACCGCGCTCCAAACCGCGCTCCAAACCGCACTCCAAACCGCACTCGCGCTCCAAACCGCATTCGCGCTCCAAACCGCACTCGCGCTCCAAACGCACTCGCGCTCCAAACGCACTCGCGCTCCAAACGCACTCGCGCTCCAAACGCACTCGCGCTCCAAACCGCACTCGCGCTCCAAACCGCACTCGCGCTCCAAACCGCACTCGCGCTCCAAACCGCACTCACGCTCCAAACCGCACTCGCGCTCCAAACCGCACTCGCGCTCCAAACCGCACTCACGCTCCAAACCGCACTCGCGCTCCAAACCGCACTCGCACTCCAAACCGCGCTCCAAACCGCGCTCCAAACCACGCTCCAAACCGCACTCCAAACCGCACTCGCGCTCCAAACCGCGCTCCAAACCGCGCTCCAAACCGCGCTCCAAACCGCACTCGCACTCCAAACCGCACTCCAAACCGCACTCGCGCTCCAAACCGCACTCCAAACCGCACTCGCGGCCCAAACCGCACACCAAACCGCACTCACGCTCCAAATCGCACTCCAAACCACACTCGCGCTCCAAACCGCACTCCAAACCGCACTCGCGGCCCAAACCGCACACCAAACCGCACTCACGCTCCAAATCGCACTCCAAACCGCACTCGCGCTCCAAACCACGCTCCAAACCCCACTCCAAACCGCACTCCAAACCGCACTCGCGCTCCAAACCGCACTCACGCTCCAAACCGCACTCACGATCCAAACCACGCTTCAAACCGCACTCGCGCTCCAAACCGCACTCACGCTTCAAACTGCACTCGCGCTCCAAACCGCACTCGAGCTCCAAACCGCGCTCCAAACCGCGCTCGAGCACCAAACCGCGCTCGAGCTCCAAACCGCACTCCAAACCGCACTCGCGCTCCAAACCGCACTCACGATCCAAACCACGCTTCAAAACGCACTCCAAACCGCGCTCGAGCTCCAAACCGCGCTCCAAACCGCCCTCGAGCTCCAGACCGCATTCCAAACCGCCCTCGAGCTCCAGACCGCACTCCAAACCGCACTGCAAACCGCACTCCAAACCGCACTCGCACTCCAAACCGCGCTCCAAACCGCGCTCCAAACCGCACTCCAAACCGCACTCGCGCTCCAAACCGCATTCGCGCTCCAAACCGCACTCGCGCTCCAAACGCACTCGCGCTCCAAAAGCACTCGCGCTCCAAACCGCACTCGCGCTCCAAACCGCACTCGCGCTCCAAACCGCACTCGCGCTCCAAACCGCACTCGCGCTCCAAACCGCACTCGCGCTCCAAACCGCACTCGCTCTCCAAACCGCACTCCAAACCCCACTCCAAACCGCACTCGCACTCCAAACCGCGCTCCAAACCGCGCTCCAAACCGCACTCGCGCTCCAAACGCACTCGCGCTCCAAACGCACTCGCGCTCCAAACGCACTCGCGCTCCAAACCGCACTCGCGCTCCAAACCGCACTCGCGCTCCAAACCGCACTCGCGCTCCAAACCGCACTCGCGCTCCAAACCGCACTCGCGCTCCAAACCGCACTCCAAACCCCACTCCAAACCGCACTCGCACTCCAAACCGCGCTCCAAACCACGCTCCAAACCGCACTCCAAACCGCACTCGCGCTCCAAACCGCGCTCCAAACCGCGCTCCAAACCGCGCTCCAAACCGCGCTCCAAACCGCGCTCCAAACCGCGCTCCAAACCGCACTCGCACTCCAAACCGCACTCCAAACCGCACTCGCGCTCCAAACCGCGCTCCAAACCGCACTCCAAACCGCGCTCCAAACCGCGCTCCAAACCGCACTCGCACTCCAAACCGCACTCCAAACCGCACTCGCGGCCCAAACCGCACTCCAAACCGCACTCGCGCTCCAAACCGCACTCCAAACCGCACTCACGCTCCAAACCGCACTCCAAACCGCACTCACGCTCCAAACCGCACTCCAAACCACACTCACGCTCCAAACCGCAGTGCAAACCGCACTCACGCTCCAAACTCCGCTCCAAACCCCGCTCCAAACCGCGCTCTCGCTCCAAACCACGCTCCAAACCCCACTCCAAACCGCACTCCAAACCGCACTCGCGCTCCAAACTGCACTCGCGCTCCAAACCGCACTCGCTCTCCAAACCGCACTCCAAACCGCACTCGCGCTCCAAACCGCACTCGCGCTCCAAACCGCACTCGCGCTCCAAACCGGACTCCAAACCACACTCACGCTCCAAACCGCAGTGCAAACCGCGCTCGCGCTCCAAACCGCGCTCCAAACCGCGCTCCAAACCGCGCTCCAAACCGCACTCCAAACCGCACTCACGCTCCAAATCGCACTCCAAACCACACTCACGCTCCAAACCGCAGTGCAAACCGCACTCACGCTCCAAACCCCGCTCCAAACCGCGCTCTCGCTCCAAACCACGCTCCAAACCCCACTCCAAACCGCACTCCAAACCGCACTCGCGCTCCAAACCGCGCTCCAAACCGCGCTCCAAACCGCGCTCCAAACCGCACTCCAAACCGCACTCGCGCTCCAAACCGCGCTCCAAACCGCGCTCCAAACCGCGCTCCAAACCGCGCTCCAAACCGCGCTCCAAACCGCGCTCCAAACCGCGCTCCAAACCGCGCTCCAAACCGCGCTCCAAACCGCGCTCCAAACCGCACTCGCGCTCCAAACCGCACTCCAAACCGCACTCGCGCTCCAAACCGCACTCACGCTCCAAACCGCACTCACGATCCAAACCACGCTTCAAACCGCACTCCCGCTCAAAACCGCACTCACGCTTCAAACCGCACTCGCGCTCCAAACCGCACTCGAGCTCCAAACCGCGCTCCAAACGGCGCTCGAGCACCAAACCGCGCTCGAGCTGCAAACCGCGCTCCAAACCGCACTCGCGCTCCAAACCGCACTCGCGCTCCAAACCGCACTCACGATCTAAACCACGCTTCAAAACGCACTCCAAACCGCGCTCGAGCTCCAAACCGCGCTCCAAACCGCCCTCGAGCTCCAGACCGCATTCCAAACCGCCCTCGAGCTCCAGACCGCACTCCAAACCGCACTGCAAACCGCACTCCAAACCGCACTCGCACTCCAAACCGCGCTCCAAACCGCGCTCCAAACCGCACTCCAAACCGCACTCGCGCTCCAAACTGCACTCACGCTCCAAACCGCGCTCCAAACCACGCTCCAAACCGCACTCCAAACCGCACTCGCACTCCAAACCGCGCTCCAAACCGCGCTCCAAACCGCGCTCAAAACCGCGCTCCAAACCGCACTCCAAACCGCACTCGCGCTCCAAACCGCACTCCAAACCGCACTCACGATCCAAACCACGCTTCAAAACGCACTCCAAACCGCGCTCGAGCTCCAAACCGCGCTCCAAACCGCACTCGAGCTCCAGACCGCACTCCAAACCGCACTGCAAACCGCACTCCAAACCGCACTCGCACTCCAAACCGCGCTCCAAACCGCACTCGAGCTCCAAACCACACTCCAAACCGCACTCGAGCTCCAAACCACACTCCAAACCGCACTCGAGCTCCAAACTGCGCTCCAAACCGCACTCGAGCTCCAAACCGCGCTCCAAACCGCACTCGAGCTCCAGGCCGCACTCCAAACCGCACTCCAAACCGCACTCGCACTCCAAACCGCGCTCCAAACCGCACTCGAGCTCCAAACCACACTCCAAACCGCACTCGAGCTCCAAACCACACTCCAAACCGCACTCTAGCTCCAAACCACACTCCAAACCGCACTCGAGCTCCAAACCGCGCTCCAAACCGCACTCGAGCTCCAAACCGCACTCGCACTCCAAACCGTGCTCCAAACCGTGCTCCAAACCACGCTCCAAACCGCACTCGAGCTCCAAACCGCACTCGCAGTCCAAACCCCACTCCAAACTCCAAACCGCACTCGCACTCCAAACCGTGCTCCAAACCGTGCTCCAAACCGCACTCCAAACCGCACTCGCACTCCAAACCGCATTCGCGCTCCAAACCGCACTCGCGCTCCAAACGCACTCGCGCTCCAAACCGCACTCGCGCTCCAAACCGCACTCGCGCTCCAAACCGCACTCGCGCTCCAAACCGCACTCACGCTCCAAACCGCACTCGCACTCCAAACCGCACTCGCGCTCCAAACCGCACTCACGCTCCAAACCGCACTCGCGCTCCAAACCGCACTCGCACTCCAAACCGCGCTCCAAACCGCGCTCCAAACCACGCTCCAAACCGCACTCCAAACCGCACTCGCGCTCCAAACCGCGCTCCAAACCGCGCTCCAAACCGCGCTCCAAACCGCGCTCCAAACCGCACTCGCACTCCAAACCGCGCTCCAAACCGCACTCGCGGCCCAAACCGCACTCCAAACCGCACTCGCGCTCCAAACCGCACTCCAAACCGCACTCGCGGCCCAAACCGCACACCAAACCGCACTCACGCTCCAAATCGCACTCCAAACCACACTCACGCTCCAAACCGCAGTGCAAACCGCACTCACGCTCCAAACTCCGCTCCAAACCCCGCTCCAAACCGCGCTCTCGCTCCAAACCACGCTCCAAACCCCACTCCAAACCGCACTCCAAACCGCACTCGCGCTCCAAACCGCACTCACGCTCCAAACCGCACTCACGATCCAAACCACGCTTCAAACCGCACTCGCGCTCCAAACCGCACTCACGCTTCAAACTGCACTCGCGCTCCAAACCGCACTCGAGCTCCAAACCGCGCTCCAAACCGCGCTCGAGCACCAAACCGCGCTCGAGCTCCAAACCGCACTCCAAACCGCACTCGCGCTCCAAACCGCACTCACGATCCAAACCACGCTTCAAAACGCACTCCAAACCGCGCTCGAGCTCCAAACCGCGCTCCAAACCGCCCTCGAGCTCCAGACCGCATTCCAAACCGCCCTCGAGCTCCAGACCGCACTCCAAACCGCACTGCAAACCGCACTCCAAACCGCACTCGCACTCCAAACCGCGCTCCAAACCGCGCTCCAAACCGCACTCCAAACCGCACTCGCGCTCCAAACCGCATTCGCGCTCCAAACCGCACTCGCGCTCCAAACGCACTCGCGCTCCAAAAGCACTCGCGCTCCAAACCGCACTCGCGCTCCAAACCGCACTCGCGCTCCAAACCGCACTCGCGCTCCAAACCGCACTCGCGCTCCAAACCGCACTCGCGCTCCAAACCGCACTCGCGCTCCAAACCGCACTCGCTCTCCAAACCGCACTCCAAACCCCACTCCAAACCGCACTCGCACTCCAAACCGCGCTCCAAACCGCGCTCCAAACCGCACTCGCGCTCCAAACGCACTCGCGCTCCAAACGCACTCGCGCTCCAAACGCACTCGCGCTCCAAACCGCACTCGCGCTCCAAACCGCACTCGCGCTCCAAACCGCACTCGCGCTCCAAACCGCACTCGCGCTCCAAACCGCACTCACGCTCCAAACCGCACTCGCGCTCCAAACCGCACTCGCTCTCCAAACCGCACTCCAAACCCCACTCCAAACCGCACTCGCACTCCAAACCGCGCTCCAAACCACGCTCCAAACCGCACTCCAAACCGCACTCGCGCTCCAAACCGCGCTCCAAACCGCGCTCCAAACCGCGCTCCAAACCGCGCTCCAAACCGCACTCGCACTCCAAACCGCACTCCAAACCGCACTCGCGCTCCAAACCGCACTCCAAACCGCACTCGCGGCCCAAACCGCACTCCAAACCGCACTCACGCTCCAAATCGCACTCCAAACCACACTCACGCTCCAAACCCCGCTCCAAACCGCGCTCTCGCTCCAAACCACGCTCCAAACCCCACTCCAAACCGCACTCCAAACCGCACTCGCGCTCCAAACCGCACTCACGCTCCAAACCGCACTCACGATCCAAACCACGCTTCAAACCGCACTCGCGCTCCAAACCGCACTCACGCTTCAAACCGCACTCGCGCTCCAAACCGCACTCGAGCTCCAAACCGCGCTCCAAACCGCGCTCGAGCACCAAACCGCGCTCGAGCTCCAAACCGCGCTCCAAACCGCACTCACGCTCCAAACCGCACTCACGATCCAAACCACGCTTCAAAACGCACTCCAAACCGCCCTCGAGCTCCAGACCGCATTCCAAACCGCCCTCGAGCTCCAGACCGCACTCCAAACCGCACTGCAAACCGCACTCCAAACCGCACTCGCACTCCAAACCGCGCTCCAAACCGCGCTCCAAACCGCACTCCAAACCGCACTCGCGCTCCAAACCGCATTCGCGCTCCAAACCGCACTCGCGCTCCAAACGCACTCGCGCTCCAAAAGCACTCGCGCTCCAAACCGCACTCGCGCTCCAAACCGCACTCGCGCTCCAAACCGCACTCGCGCTCCAAACCGCACTCGCGCTCCAAACCGCACTCGCGCTCCAAACCGCACTCGCGCTCCAAACCGCACTCGCTCTCCAAACCGCAGTCCAAACCCCACTCCAAACCGCACTCGCACTCCAAACCGCGCTCCAAACCGCGCTCCAAACCGCACTCGCGCTCCAAACGCACTCGCGCTCCAAACGCACTCGCGCTCCAAACGCACTCGCGCTCCAAACCGCACTCGCGCTCCAAACCGCACTCGCGCTCCAAACCGCACTCGCGCTCCAAACCGCACTCGCGCTCCAAACCGCACTCGCGCTCCAAACCGCACTCGCGCTCCAAACCGCACTCGCGCTCCAAACCGCACTCGCTCTCCAAATCGCACTCCAAACCCCACTCCAAACCGCACTCGCACTCCAAACCGCGCTCCAAACCGCGCTCCAAACCACGCTCCAAACCGCACTCCAAACCGCACTCGCGCTCCAAACCGCGCTCCAAACCGCGCTCCAAACCGCGCTCCAAACCGCGCTCCAAACCGCACTCCAAACCGCACTCGCGCTCCAAACCGCACTCCAAACCGCACTCGCGGCCCAAACCGCACTCCAAACCGCACTCACGCTCCAAATCGCACTCCAAACCACACTCACGCTCCAAACCCCGCTCCAAACCGCGCTCTCGCTCCAAACCACGCTCCAAACCCCACTCCAAACCGCACTCCAAACCGCACTCGCGCTCCAAACCGCACTCACGCTCCAAACCGCACTCACGATCCAAACCACGCTTCAAACCGCACTCGCGCTCCAAACCGCACTCACGCTTCAAACCGCACTCGCGCTCCAAACCGCACTCGAGCTCCAAACCGCGCTCCAAACCGCGCTCGAGCACCAAACCGCGCTCGAGCTCCAAACCGCGCTCCAAACCGCGCTCCAAACCGCACTCGCGCTCCAAACCGCATTCGCGCTCCAAACCGCACTCGCGCTCCAAACGCACTCGCGCTCCAAACCGCACTCGCGCTCCAAACCGCACTCGCGCTCCAAACCGCACTCGCGCTCCAAACCGCACTCGCGCTCCAAACCGCACTCGCGCTCCAAACCGCACTCGCTCTCCAAACCGCACTCCAAACCCCACTCCAAACCGCACTCGCACTCCAAACCGCGCTCCAAACCGCGCTCCAAACCGCGCTCCAAACCGCGCTCCAAACCGCGCTCCAAACCGCGCTCCAAACCGCGCTCCAAACCGCGCTCCAAACCGCACTCGCACTCCAAACCGCACTCCAAACCGCACTCCAAACCGCACTCGCGCTCCAAACCGCACTCCAAACCGCACTCACGCTCCAAATCGCGCTCCAAACCGCACTCGCGGCCCAAACCGCGCTCCAAACCGCACTCACGCTCCAAATCGCGCTCCAAACCGCACTCCAAACCGCGCTCCAAACCGCGCTCCAAACCGCACTCACGCTCCAAATCGCGCTCCAAACCGCACTCCAAACCGCACTCCAAACCGCACTCGCGCCCCAAACCGCGCTCCAAACCGCACTCACGCTCCAAATCGCGCTCCAAACCGCACTCGCACTCCAAACCGCACTCCAAACCGCACTCGCGCTCCAAACCGCACTCCAAACCGCACTCGCGCCCCAAACCGCGCTCCAAACCGCACTCACGCTCCAAATCGCGCTCCAAACCGCACTCGCACTCCAAACCGCACTCCAAACCGCACTCACGCCCCAAATCGCACTCCAAACCACACTCACGCTCCAAATCGCACTCCAAACCGCACTGGCGCCCCAAACCGCACTCACGATCCAAACCACGCTTCAAAACGCACTCCAAACCGCACTCGAGCTCCAAACCGCGCTCCAAACCGCACTCGAGCTCCAGACCGCACTCCAAACCGCACTGCAAACCGCACTCCAAACCGCACTCGCACTCCAAACCGCGCTCCAAACCGCACTCGAGCTCCAAACCACACTCCAAACCGCACTCGAGCTCCAAACTGCGCTCCAAACCGCACTCGAGCTCCAGGCCGCACTCCAAACCGCACTGCAAACCGCACTCCAAACCGCACTCGCACTCCAAACCGCGCTCCAAACCGCACTCGAGCTCCAAACCACACTCCAAACGGCACTCGAGCTCCAAACCACACTCCAAACCGCACTCGAGCTCCAAACCACACTCCAAACCGCACTCTAGCTCCAAACCACACTCCAAACCGCACTCGAGCTCCAAACCGCGCTCCAAACCGCACTCGAGCTCCAAACCGCACTCGCACTCCAAACCGTGCTCCAAACCGTGCTCCAAACCACGCTCCAAACCGCACTCGAGCTCCAAACCGCACTCGCAGTCCAAACCCCACTCCAAACTCCAAACCGCACTCGCACTCCAAACCGTGCTCCAAACCACGCTCCAAACCGCACTCCAAACCGCACTCGCACTCCAAACCGCGCTCCAAACCGCGCTCCAAACCGCACTCGCGCTCCAAACCGCACTCGCGCTCCAAACCGCATTCGCGCTCCAAACCGCACTCGCGCTCCAAACGCACTCGCGCTCCAAACGCACTCGCGCTCCAAACGCACTCGCGCTCCAAACGCACTCGCGCTCCAAACCGCACTCGCGCTCCAAACCGCACTCGCGCTCCAAACCGCACTCGCGCTCCAAACCGCACTCGCGCTCCAAACCGCACTCACGCTCCAAACCGCACTCGCGCTCCAAACCGCACTCACGCTCCAAACCGCACTCGCGCTCCAAACCGCACTCGCTCTCCAAACCGCACTCCAAACCCCACTCCAAACCGCACTCGCACTCCAAACCGCGCTCCAAACCGCGCTCCAAACCGCACTCCAAACCGCGCTCCAAACCGCGCTCCAAACCACGCTCCAAACCGCACTCCAAACCGCACTCGCACTCCAAAGCGCACTCCAAACCCCACTCCAAACCGCACTCGCACTCCAAACCGCGCTCCAAACCGCGCTCCAAACCGCGCTCCAAACCGCGCTCCAAACCGCGCTCCAAACCGCGCTCCAAACCGCGCTCCAAACCGCGCTCCAAACCGCACTCGCACTCCAAACCGCGCTCCAAACCGCACTCGCACTCCAAACCGCACTCCAAACCGCGCTCCAAACCGCACTCCAAACCGCACTCCAAACCGCGCTCCAAACCGCGCTCCAAACCGCACTCGCACTCCAAACTGCGCTCCAAACCGCACTCGCACTCCAAACCGCACTCCAAACCGCACTCGCGCTCCAAACCGCGCTCCAAACCGCACTCGCACTCCAAACCGCGCTCCAAACCGCACTCGCACTCCAAACCGCACTCCAAACCGCACTCGCACTCCAAACCGCACTCCAAACCGCACTCGCACTCCAAACCGCACTCCAAACCGCACTCGCGCTCCAAACCGCACTCGCGGCCCAAACCGCACTCCAAACCGCACTCACGCTCCAAATCGCACTCCAAACCACACTCACGCTCCAAACCGCAGTGCAAACCGCACTCACGCTCCAAACTCAGCTCCAAACCCCGCTCCAAACCGCGCTCTCGCTCCAAACCACGCTCCAAACCCCACTCCAAACCGCACTCCAAACCGCACTCGCGCTCCAAACCGCACTCGCTCTCCAAACCGCACTCCAAACCGCACTCGCGCTCCAAACCGCACTCGCGCTCCAAACCGCACTCGCGCTCCAAACCGCACTCCAAACCGCACTCGCACTCCAAACCGCACTCCAAACCGCACTCGCGCTCCAAACCGCACTCGCGGCCCAAACCGCACTCGCGCTCCAAACCGCGCTCCAAACCGCGCTCCAAACCGCGCTCCAAACCGCGCTCCAAACCGCGCTCCAAACCGCGCTCCAAACCGCGCTCCAAACCGCGCTCCAAACCGCGCTCCAAACCGCGCTCCAAACCGCGCTCCAAACCGCGCTCCAAACCGCGCTCCAAACCGCACTCGCGCTCCAAACCGCACTCCAAACCGCACTCGCGCTCCAAACCGCACTCGCGGCCCAAACCGCACTCCAAACCGCACTCACGCTCCAAATCGCACTCCAAACCACACTCACGCTCCAAACCGCAGTGCAAACCGCACTCACGCTCCAAACTCCGCTCCAAACCCCGCTCCAAACCGCGCTCTCGCTCCAAACCACGCTCCAAACCCCACTCCAAACCGCACTCCAAACCGCACTCGCGCTCCAAACCGCACTCACGCTCCAAACCGCACTCACGATCCAAACCACGCTTCAAACCGCACTCCCGCTCAAAACCGCACTCACGCTTCAAACCGCACTCGCGCTCCAAACCGCACTCGAGCTCCAAACCGCGCTCCAAACCGCGCTCGAGCACCAAACCGCGCTCGAGCTGCAAACCGCGCTCCAAACCGCACTCGCGCTCCAAACCGCACTCACGATCTAAACCACGCTTCAAAACGCACTCCAAACCGCGCTCGAGCTCCAAACCGCGCTCCAAACCGCCCTCGAGCTCCAGACCGCATTCCAAACCGCCCTCGAGCTCCAGACCGCACTCCAAACCGCACTGCAAACCGCACTCCAAACCGCACTCGCACTCCAAACCGCGCTCCAAACCGCGCTCCAAACCGCACTCCAAACCGCACTCGCGCTCCAAACTGCACTCACGCTCCAAACCGCGCTCCAAACCACGCTCCAAACCGCACTCCAAACCGCACTCGCACTCCAAACCGCGCTCCAAACCGCGCTCCAAACCGCGCTCAAAACCGCGCTCCAAACCGCACTCCAAACCGCACTCGCGCTCCAAACCGCACTCCAAACCGCACTCACGATCCAAACCACGCTTCAAAACGCACTCCAAACCGCGCTCGAGCTCCAAACCGCGCTCCAAACCGCACTCGAGCTCCAGACCGCACTCCAAACCGCACTGCAAACCGCACTCCAAACCGCACTCGCACTCCAAACCGCGCTCCAAACCGCACTCGAGCTCCAAACCACACTCCAAACCGCACTCGAGCTCCAAACCACACTCCAAACCGCACTCGAGCTCCAAACTGCGCTCCAAACCGCACTCGAGCTCCAAACCGCGCTCCAAACCGCACTCGAGCTCCAGGCCGCACTCCAAACCGCACTCCAAACCGCACTCGCACTCCAAACCGCGCTCCAAACCGCACTCGAGCTCCAAACCACACTCCAAACCGCACTCGAGCTCCAAACCACACTCCAAACCGCACTCTAGCTCCAAACCACACTCCAAACCGCACTCGAGCTCCAAACCGCGCTCCAAACCGCACTCGAGCTCCAAACCGCACTCGCACTCCAAACCGTGCTCCAAACCGTGCTCCAAACCACGCTCCAAACCGCACTCGAGCTCCAAACCGCACTCGCAGTCCAAACCCCACTCCAAACTCCAAACCGCACTCGCACTCCAAACCGTGCTCCAAACCGTGCTCCAAACCGCACTCCAAACCGCACTCGCACTCCAAACCGCATTCGCGCTCCAAACCGCACTCGCGCTCCAAACGCACTCGCGCTCCAAACGCACTCGCGCTCCAAACGCACTTGCGCTCCAAACGCACTCGCGCTCCAAACCGCACTCGCGCTCCAAACCGCACTCGCGCTCCAAACCGCACTCGCGCTCCAAACCGCACTCACGCTCCAAACCGCACTCGCGCTCCAAACCGCACTCGCGCTCCAAACCGCACTCATGCTCCAAACCGCACTCGCGCTCCAAACCGCACTCGCACTCCAAACCGCGCTCCAAACCGCGCTCCAAACCACGCTCCAAACCGCACTCCAAACCGCACTCGCGCTCCAAACCGCGCTCCAAACCGCGCTCCAAACCGCGCTCCAAACCGCGCTCCAAACCGCACTCGCACTCCAAACCGCACTCCAAACCGCACTCGCGCTCCAAACCGCACTCCAAACCGCACTCGCGGCCCAAACCGCACACCAAACCGCACTCACGCTCCAAATCGCACTCCAAACCACACTCACGCTCCAAACCGCAGTGCAAACCGCACTCACGCTCCAAACTCCGCTCCAAACCCCGCTCCAAACCGCGCTCTCGCTCCAAACCACGCTCCAAACCCCACTCCAAACCGCACTCCAAACCGCACTCGCGCTCCAAACCGCACTCACGCTCCAAACCGCACTCACGATCCAAACCACGCTTCAAACCGCACTCGCGCTCCAAACCGCACTCACGCTTCAAACTGCACTCGCGCTCCAAACCGCACTCGAGCTCCAAACCGCGCTCCAAACCGCGCTCGAGCACCAAACCGCGCTCGAGCTCCAAACCGCACTCCAAACCGCACTCACGATCCAAACCACGCTTCAAAACGCACTCCAAACCGCGCTCCAAACCGCACTCCAAACCGCACTCCAAACCGCGCTCCAAACCGCGCTCCAAACCGCACTCGCACTCCAAACTGCGCTCCAAACCGCACTCGCACTCCAAACCGCACTCCAAACCGCACTCGCGCTCCAAACCGCGCTCCAAACCGCACTCGCACTCCAAACCGCGCTCCAAACCGCACTCGCACTCCAAACCGCACTCCAAACCGCACTCGCACTCCAAACCGCACTCCAAACCGCACTCGCACTCCAAACCGCACTCCAAACCGCACTCGCGCTCCAAACCGCACTCGCGGCCCAAACCGCACTCCAAACCGCACTCACGCTCCAAATCGCACTCCAAACCACACTCACGCTCCAAACCGCAGTGCAAACCGCACTCACGCTCCAAACTCAGCTCCAAACCCCGCTCCAAACCGCGCTCTCGCTCCAAACCACGCTCCAAACCCCACTCCAAACCGCACTCCAAACCGCACTCGCGCTCCAAACCGCACTCGCTCTCCAAACCGCACTCCAAACCGCACTCGCGCTCCAAACCGCACTCGCGCTCCAAACCGCACTCGCGCTCCAAACCGCACTCCAAACCGCACTCGCACTCCAAACCGCACTCCAAACCGCACTCGCGCTCCAAACCGCACTCGCGGCCCAAACCGCACTCGCGCTCCAAACCGCGCTCCAAACCGCGCTCCAAACCGCGCTCCAAACCGCGCTCCAAACCGCGCTCCAAACCGCGCTCCAAACCGCGCTCCAAACCGCGCTCCAAACCGCGCTCCAAACCGCGCTCCAAACCGCACTCGCGCTCCAAACCGCACTCCAAACCGCACTCGCGCTCCAAACCGCACTCGCGGCCCAAACCGCACTCCAAACCGCACTCACGCTCCAAATCGCACTCCAAACCACACTCACGCTCCAAACCGCAGTGCAAACCGCACTCACGCTCCAAACTCCGCTCCAAACCCCGCTCCAAACCGCGCTCTCGCTCCAAACCACGCTCCAAACCCCACTCCAAACCGCACTCCAAACCGCACTCGCGCTCCAAACCGCACTCACGCTCCAAACCGCACTCACGATCCAAACCACGCTTCAAACCGCACTCCCGCTCAAAACCGCACTCACGCTTCAAACCGCACTCGCGCTCCAAACCGCACTCGAGCTCCAAACCGCGCTCCAAACCGCGCTCGAGCACCAAACCGCGCTCGAGCTGCAAACCGCGCTCCAAACCGCACTCGCGCTCCAAACCGCACTCACGATCTAAACCACGCTTCAAAACGCACTCCAAACCGCGCTCGAGCTCCAAACCGCGCTCCAAACCGCCCTCGAGCTCCAGACCGCATTCCAAACCGCCCTCGAGCTCCAGACCGCACTCCAAACCGCACTGCAAACCGCACTCCAAACCGCACTCGCACTCCAAACCGCGCTCCAAACCGCGCTCCAAACCGCACTCCAAACCGCACTCGCGCTCCAAACTGCACTCACGCTCCAAACCGCGCTCCAAACCACGCTCCAAACCGCACTCCAAACCGCACTCGCACTCCAAACCGCGCTCCAAACCGCGCTCCAAACCGCGCTCAAAACCGCGCTCCAAACCGCACTCCAAACCGCACTCGCGCTCCAAACCGCACTCCAAACCGCACTCACGATCCAAACCACGCTTCAAAACGCACTCCAAACCGCGCTCGAGCTCCAAACCGCGCTCCAAACCGCACTCGAGCTCCAGACCGCACTCCAAACCGCACTGCAAACCGCACTCCAAACCGCACTCGCACTCCAAACCGCGCTCCAAACCGCACTCGAGCTCCAAACCACACTCCAAACCGCACTCGAGCTCCAAACCACACTCCAAACCGCACTCGAGCTCCAAACTGCGCTCCAAACCGCACTCGAGCTCCAAACCGCGCTCCAAACCGCACTCGAGCTCCAGGCCGCACTCCAAACCGCACTCCAAACCGCACTCGCACTCCAAACCGCGCTCCAAACCGCACTCGAGCTCCAAACCACACTCCAAACCGCACTCGAGCTCCAAACCACACTCCAAACCGCACTCTAGCTCCAAACCACACTCCAAACCGCACTCGAGCTCCAAACCGCGCTCCAAACCGCACTCGAGCTCCAAACCGCACTCGCACTCCAAACCGTGCTCCAAACCGTGCTCCAAACCACGCTCCAAACCGCACTCGAGCTCCAAACCGCACTCGCAGTCCAAACCCCACTCCAAACTCCAAACCGCACTCGCACTCCAAACCGTGCTCCAAACCGTGCTCCAAACCGCACTCCAAACCGCACTCGCACTCCAAACCGCATTCGCGCTCCAAACCGCACTCGCGCTCCAAACGCACTCGCGCTCCAAACGCACTCGCGCTCCAAACGCACTTGCGCTCCAAACGCACTCGCGCTCCAAACCGCACTCGCGCTCCAAACCGCACTCGCGCTCCAAACCGCACTCGCGCTCCAAACCGCACTCACGCTCCAAACCGCACTCGCGCTCCAAACCGCACTCGCGCTCCAAACCGCACTCATGCTCCAAACCGCACTCGCGCTCCAAACCGCACTCGCACTCCAAACCGCGCTCCAAACCGCGCTCCAAACCACGCTCCAAACCGCACTCCAAACCGCACTCGCGCTCCAAACCGCGCTCCAAACCGCGCTCCAAACCGCGCTCCAAACCGCGCTCCAAACCGCACTCGCACTCCAAACCGCACTCCAAACCGCACTCGCGCTCCAAACCGCACTCCAAACCGCACTCGCGGCCCAAACCGCACACCAAACCGCACTCACGCTCCAAATCGCACTCCAAACCACACTCACGCTCCAAACCGCAGTGCAAACCGCACTCACGCTCCAAACTCCGCTCCAAACCCCGCTCCAAACCGCGCTCTCGCTCCAAACCACGCTCCAAACCCCACTCCAAACCGCACTCCAAACCGCACTCGCGCTCCAAACCGCACTCACGCTCCAAACCGCACTCACGATCCAAACCACGCTTCAAACCGCACTCGCGCTCCAAACCGCACTCACGCTTCAAACTGCACTCGCGCTCCAAACCGCACTCGAGCTCCAAACCGCGCTCCAAACCGCGCTCGAGCACCAAACCGCGCTCGAGCTCCAAACCGCACTCCAAACCGCACTCACGATCCAAACCACGCTTCAAAACGCACTCCAAACCGCGCTCGAGCTCCAAACCGCGCTCCAAACCGCCCTCGAGCTCCAGACCGCATTCCAAACCGCCCTCGAGCTCCAGACCGCACTGCAAACCGCACTCCAAACCGCACTCGCACTCCAAACCGCGCTCCAAACCGCGCTCCAAACCGCACTCCAAACCGCACTCGCGCTCCAAACCGCATTCGCGCTGCAAACCGCACTCGCGCTCCAAACGCACTCGCGCTCCAAAAGCACTCGCGCTCCAAACCGCACTCGCGCTCCAAACCGCACTCGCGCTCCAAACCGCACTCGCGCTCCAAACCGCACTCGCGCTCCAAACCGCACTCGCGCTCCAAACCGCACTCGCTCTCCAAACCGCACTCCAAACCCCACTCCAAACCGCACTCGCACTCCAAACCGCGCTCCAAACCGCGCTCCAAACCGCACTCGCGCTCCAAACGCACTCGCGCTCCAAACGCACTCGCGCTCCAAACGCACTCGCGCTCCAAACCGCACTCGCGCTCCAAACCGCACTCGCGCTCCAAACCGCACTCGCGCTCCAAACCGCACTCACGCTCCAAACCGCACTCGCGCTCCAAACCGCACTCGCTCTCCAAACCGCACTCCAAACCCCACTCCAAACCGCACTCGCACTCCAAACCGCGCTCCAAACCACGCTCCAAACCGCACTCCAAACCGCACTCGCGCTCCAAACCGCGCTCCAAACCGCGCTCCAAACCGCGCTCCAAACCGCGCTCCAAACCGCGCTCCAAACCGCGCTCCAAACCGCACTCGCACTCCAAACCGCACTCCAAACCGCACTCGCGCTCCAAACCGCACTCCAAACCGCACTCGCGGCCCAAACCGCACTCCAAACCGCACTCACGCTCCAAATCGCACTCCAAACCACACTCACGCTCCAAACCCCGCTCCAAACCGCGCTCTCGCTCCAAACCACGCTCCAAACCCCACTCCAAACCGCACTCCAAACCGCACTCGCGCTCCAAACCGCACTCACGCTCCAAACCGCACTCACGATCCAAACCACGCTTCAAACCGCACTCGCGCTCCAAACCGCACTCACGCTTCAAACCGCACTCGCGCTCCAAACCGCACTCGAGCTCCAAACCGCGCTCCAAACCGCGCTCGAGCACCAAACCGCGCTCGAGCTCCAAACCGCGCTCCAAACCGCACTCACGCTCCAAACCGCACTCACGATCCAAACCACGCTTCAAAACGCACTCCAAACCGCCCTCGAGCTCCAGACCGCATTCCAAACCGCCCTCGAGCTCCAGACCGCACTCCAAACCGCACTGCAAACCGCACTCCAAACCGCACTCGCACTCCAAACCGCGCTCCAAACCGCGCTCCAAACCGCACTCCAAACCGCACTCGCGCTCCAAACCGCATTCGCGCTCCAAACCGCACTCGCGCTCCAAACGCACTCGCGCTCCAAAAGCACTCGCGCTCCAAACCGCACTCGCGCTCCAAACCGCACTCGCGCTCCAAACCGCACTCGCGCTCCAAACCGCACTCGCGCTCCAAACCGCACTCGCGCTCCAAACCGCACTCGCGCTCCAAACCGCACTCGCGCTCCAAACCGCACTCGCGCTCCAAACCGCACTCGCTCTCCAAACCGCAGTCCAAACCCCACTCCAAACCGCACTCGCACTCCAAACCGCGCTCCAAACCGCACTCGCGCTCCAAACCGCACTCGCGCTCCAAACGCACTCGCGCTCCAAACGCACTCGCGCTCCAAACGCACTCGCGCTCCAAACCGCACTCGCGCTCCAAACCGCACTCGCGCTCCAAACCGCACTCGCGCTCCAAACCGCACTCGCGCTCCAAACCGCACTCGCGCTCCAAACCGCACTCGCTCTCCAAATCGCACTCCAAACCCCACTCCAAACCGCACTCGCACTCCAAACCGCGCTCCAAACCGCGCTCCAAACCACGCTCCAAACCGCACTCCAAACCGCACTCGCGCTCCAAACCGCGCTCCAAACCGCGCTCCAAACCGCGCTCCAAACCGCGCTCCAAACCGCACTCGCACTCCAAACCGCACTCCAAACCGCACTCGCGCTCCAAACCGCACTCCAAACCGCACTCGCGGCCCAAACCGCACTCCAAACCGCACTCACGCTCCAAATCGCACTCCAAACCACACTCACGCTCCAAACCCCGCTCCAAACCGCGCTCTCGCTCCAAACCACGCTCCAAACCCCACTCCAAACCGCACTCCAAACCGCACTCGCGCTCCAAACCGCACTCACGCTCCAAACCGCACTCACGATCCAAACCACGCTTCAAACCGCACTCGCGCTCCAAACCGCACTCACGCTTCAAACCGCACTCGCGCTCCAAACCGCACTCGAGCTCCAAACCGCGCTCCAAACCGCGCTCGAGCACCAAACCGCGCTCGAGCTCCAAACCGCGCTCCAAACCGCGCTCCAAACCGCACTCGCGCTCCAAACCGCATTCGCGCTCCAAACCGCACTCGCGCTCCAAACGCACTCGCGCTCCAAACCGCACTCGCGCTCCAAACCGCACTCGCGCTCCAAAAGCACTCGCGCTCCAAACCGCACTCACGCTCCAAACCGCACTCACGCTCCAAATCGCGCTCCAAACCGCACTCCAAACCGCACTCACGCCCCAAACCGCACTCCAAACCGCACTCGCGCCCCAAACCGCACTCCAAACCGCACTCGCGCCCCAAATCGCGCTCCAAACCGCACTCGCGCCCCAAACCGCGCTCCAAACCGCACTCACGCTCCAAATCGCGCTCCAAACCGCACTCGCACTCCAAACCGCACTCCAAACCGCACTCGCGCTCCAAACCGCACTCCAAACCGCACTCGCGCCCCAAACCGCACTCCAAACCACACTCACGCTCCAAACCGCAGTGCAAACCGCACTCACGCTCCAAACCCCGCTCCAAACCCCGCTCCAAACCGCGCTCTCGCTCCAAACCCCGCTCCAAACCGCGCTCTCGCTCCAAACCGCGCTCCAAACCGCGCTCCAAACCGCGCTCCAAACCGCGCCCCAAACCGCGCTCCAAACCGCGCTCCAAACCGCGCTCCAAACCGCACTCGCGCTCCAAACCGCGCTCCAAACCGCACTCGCGCTCCAAACGCACTCGCGCTCCAAACGCACTCGCGCTCCAAACGCACTCGCGCTCCAAACCGCACTCGCGCTCCAAACCGCACTCGCACTCCAAACCGCACTCGCGCTCCAAACCGCACTCGCGCTCCAAACCGCACTCGCGCTCCAAACCGCACTCGCGCTCCAAACCGCACTCGCTCTCCAAATCGCACTCCAAACCCCACTCCAAACCGCACTCGCACTCCAAACCGCGCTCCAAACCGCGCTCCAAACCACGCTCCAAACCACGCTCCAAACCGCACTCCAAACCGCACTCGCGCTCCAAACCGCGCTCCAAACCGCGCTCCAAACCGCGCTCCAAACCGCGCTCCAAACCGCGCTCCAAACCGCACTCGCACTCCAAACCGCACTCCAAACCGCACTCGCGCTCCAAACCGCACTCCAAACCGCACTCGCGGCCCAAACCGCACTCCAAACCGCACTCACGCTCCAAATCGCACTCCAAACCACACTCACGCTCCAAACCCCGCTCCAAACCGCGCTCTCGCTCCAAACCACGCTCCAAACCCCACTCCAAACCGCACTCCAAACCGCACTCGCGCTCCAAACCGCACTCACGCTCCAAACCGCACTCACGATCCAAACCACGCTTCAAACCGCACTCGCGCTCCAAACCGCACTCACGCTTCAAACCGCACTCGCGCTCCAAACCGCACTCGAGCTCCAAACCGCGCTCCAAACCGCGCTCGAGCACCAAACCGCGCTCGAGCTCCAAACCGCGCTCCAAACCGCGCTCCAAACCGCACTCGCGCTCCAAACCGCATTCGCGCTCCAAACCGCATTCGCGCTCCAAACCGCACTCGCGCTCCAAACGCACTCGCGCTCCAAAAGCACTCGCGCTCCAAACCGCACTCGCGCTCCAAACCGCACTCGCGCTCCAAACCGCACTCGCGCTCCAAACCGCACTCGCGCTCCAAACCGCACTCGCGCTCCAAACCGCACTCGCGCTCCAAACCGCACTCGCTCTCCAAACCGCACTCCAAACCCCACTCCAAACCGCACTCGCACTCCAAACCGCGCTCCAAACCGCGCTCCAAACCGCGCTCCAAACCGCGCTCCAAACCGCGCTCCAAACCGCGCTCCAAACCGCGCTCCAAACCGCGCTCCAAACCGCGCTCCAAACCGCACTCGCACTCCAAACCGCACTCCAAACCGCACTCCAAACCGCACTCGCGCTCCAAACCGCACTCCAAACCGCACTCACGCTCCAAATCGCGCTCCAAACCGCACTCGCGGCCCAAACCGCGCTCCAAACCGCACTCACGCTCCAAATCGCGTTCCAAACCGCACTCCAAACCGCGCTCCAAACCGCACTCGCGCCCCAAACCGCGCTCCAAACCGCACTCACGCTCCAAATCGCGCTCCAAACCGCACTCCAAACCGCGCTCCAAACCGCACTCGCGCTCCAAACCGCACTCCAAACCCCACTCCAAACCGCACTCCAAACCGCACTCCAAACCGCGCTCCAAACCGCACTCGCGCCCCAAACCGCGCTCCAAACCGCACTCACGCTCCAAATCGCGCTCCAAACCGCACTCCAAACCGCGCTCCAAACCGCGCTCCAAACCGCACTCACGCTCCAAATCGCGCTCCAAACCGCACTCCAAACCGCACTCCAAACCGCACTCGCGCCCCAAACCGCGCTCCAAACCGCACTCACGCTCCAAATCGCGCTCCAAACCGCACTCGCACTCCAAACCGCACTCCAAACCGCACTCGCGCTCCAAACCGCACTCCAAACCGCACTCGCGCCCCAAACCGCGCTCCAAACCGCACTCACGCTCCAAATCGCGCTCCAAACCGCACTCGCACTCCAAACCGCACTCCAAACCGCACTCACGCCCCAAATCGCACTCCAAACCACACTCACGCTCCAAATCGCACTCCAAACCGCACTGGCGCCCCAAACCGCACTCGCGCCCCAAACCGCACTCCAAACCGCACTCACGCCCCAAATCGCACTCCAAACCGCACTCGCGCCCCAAACCGCGCTCCAAACCGCACTCACGCTCCAAATCGCACTCACGCTCCAAATCGCGCTCCAAACCGCACTCCAAACCGCACTCCAAACCGCACTCACGCTCCAAACCGCACTCACGCTCCAAATCGCGCTCCAAACCGCACTCCAAACGGCACTCACGCCCCAAACCGCACTCCAAACCGCACTCGCGCCCCAAACCGCACTCCAAACCGCACTCGCGCCCCAAATCGCGCTCCAAACCGCACTCGCGCCCCAAACCGCGCTCCAAACCGCACTCACGCTCCAAATCGCGCTCCAAACCGCACTCGCACTCCAAACCGCACTCCAAACCGCACTCGCGCTCCAAACCGCACTCCAAACCGCACTCGCGCCCCAAACCGCACTCCAAACCACACTCACGCTCCAAACCGCAGTGCAAACCGCACTCACGCTCCAAACCCCGCTCCAAACCCCGCTCCAAACCGCGCTCTCGCTCCAAACCCCGCTCCAAACCGCGCTCTCGCTCCAAACCGCGCTCCAAACCGCGCTCCAAACCGCGCTCCAAACCGCGCTCCAAACCGCGCCCCAAACCGCGCCCCAAACCGCGCTCCAAACCGCGCTCCAAACCGCACTCGCGCTCCAAACCGCGCTCCAAACCGCGCTCCAAACCGCGCTCCAAACCCCGCTCCAAACCGCGCTCTCGCTCCAAACCACGCTCCAAACCGCGCTCCAAACCGCGCTCCAAACCCCGCTCCAAACCGCGCTCTCGCTCCAAACCACGCTCCAAACCGCGCTCCAAACCGCGCTCCAAACCGCACTCCAAACCGCGCCCCAAACCGCGCTCCAAACCGCGCTCCAAACCGCGCTCCAAACCGCGCTCCAAACCGCACTCCAAACCGCACTCCAAACCGCGACCCCAAACCGCGCTCCAAACCGCGCTCCAAACCGCGCTCCAAACCGCACTCGCGCTCCAAACCGCACTCCAAACCGCGCCCCAAACCGCGCTCCAAACCGCAGTCGCGCTCCAAACCGCGCTCCAAACCGCGCTCCAAACCGCACTCCAAACCGCGCTCCAAACCGCGCTCCAAACCGCACTCCAAACCGCGCTCCAAACCGCGCTCCAAACCGCGCTCCAAACCGCGCTCCAAACCGCGCTCCAAACCGCGCTCCAAACCGCGCTCTCGCTCCAAACCCCGCTCCAAACCGCGCTCTCGCTCCAAACCGCGCTCCAAACCGCGCTCCAAACCGCGCTCCAAACCGCGCTCCAAACCGCGCCCCAAACCGCGCCCCAAACCGCGCTCCAAACCGCGCTCCAAACCGCACTCGCGCTCCAAACCGCGCTCCAAACCGCGCTCCAAACCGCGCTCCAAACCCCGCTCCAAACCGCGCTCTCGCTCCAAACCACGCTCCAAACCGCGCTCCAAACCGCGCTCCAAACCCCGCTCCAAACCGCGCTCTCGCTCCAAACCACGCTCCAAACCGCACTCCAAACCGCGCCCCAAACCGCGCTCCAAACCGCGCTCCAAACCGCGCTCCAAACCGCACTCCAAACCGCACTCCAAACCGCGACCCCAAACCGCGCTCCAAACCGCGCTCCAAACCGCGCTCCAAACCGCACTCGCGCTCCAAACCGCACTCCAAACCGCGCCCCAAACCGCGCTCCAAACCGCAGTCGCGCTCCAAACCGCGCTCCAAACCGCGCTCCAAACCGCACTCCAAACCGCGCTCCAAACCGCACTCCAAACCGCGCTCCAAACCGCGCTCCAAACCGCGCTCCAAACCGCGCTCCAAACCGCGCTCCAAACCGCGCTCCAAACCGCGCTCCAAACCGCGCTCCAAACCGCGCTCCAAACCGCGCTCCAAACCGCGCTCCAAACCGCGCCCCAAACCGCGCTCCAAACCGCACTCGCGCTCCAAACCGCGCTCCAAACCGCACTCGCGCTCCAAACCGCACTCACGCTTCAAACCGCACTCGCGCTCCAAACCGCACTCGAGCTCCAAACCGCGCTCCAAACCGCACTCGCGCTCCAAACCGCGCTCCAAATCGCGCTCCAAATCGCGCTCCAAACCGCGCTCCAAACCGCACTCGAGCTCCAAACCGCGCCCAAACCGCGCTCCAAACCGCGCTCCAAACCGCGCTCCAAATCGCGCTCCAAACCGCGCTCCAAACCGCACTCGAGCTCCAAACCGCGCCCAAACCGCGCTCCAAACCGCGCTCCAAACCGCGCCCAAACCGCGCTCCAAACCGCGCTCCAAACCGCGCTCCAAACCGCGCTCCAAACCGCACTCGAGCACCAAACCGCGCTCCAAACCGCGCTCCAAACCGCGCTCACGCTCCAAACCGCTCTCACTGTCTACAATACCGTCTTCACTCGGCCAAAAGCTGCTCGCCGCTTTGCCAGTTCCACTGTCAATTCCTGATAAATGCAAACCTTAGCGTCAGACCAGTGTAGCTGCTGCTCCTTGTTTGACCAGTTCAATATCTTCTTCTTCATGCGATATCTGTGAAAACAGAAGGAATACAACCAGCAATGGTGGCCTTCCTGCTGGTCTCTGCAGCCCTGGGTGATGCCCTGCGGCTGTACGAGCCGGAGCTGCTCGAGGAGGAGGAAGCTGCAGCAGCGGAGCGGGCAGCAGCGGAGCGGGCAGCAGCGGAGCGGGCAGCAGCGGCGCGAGCAGCAGTGGAGCGGGCAGCAGCAGAGCGGGCAGCAGGGGAGCGGGCAGCAGCGGAGTGGGCAGCAGGGGAGCGGGCAGCAGCGGAGTGGGCAGCAGCAGAGCGGGCAGCAGCGGAGCGGGCAGCAGCGGAGCGGGCAGCAGGGGAGCGGGCAGCAGGGGAGCGAGCAGCAGCAGAGCGGGCAGCAGCGGAGGGGGCAGCAGCGGAGCGGACAGCAGCGGAGCGGGCAGCAGCGGAGCGAGCAGCAGCAGAGCGGGCAGCAGCGGAGCGGTCAGCAGCGGAGGGGGCAGCAGCGGAGCGGGCAGCAGCGGAGCGGGCAGCAGGGGAGCGGGCAGCAGGGGAGCGGGCAGCAGGGTCGCGGGCAGCAGGGTCGCGGGCAGCAGCGGAGCGGGCAGCAGCGAAGGGGACAGCAGCGGAGCGGGCAGCAGCGGAGCGGGCAGCAGCGGAGCGGGCAGCAGCGGCGCGGGCAGCAGCGGAGCGGGCAGCAGCGGCGCGAGCAGCAGCAGAGCGGGTAGCAGCGAAGCGGGCAGCAGCGGAGCGGGCAGCAGCGGAGCGGGCAGCAGCGGAGCGGGCAGCAGCGGCGCGGGCAGCAGCGGAGTGGGCAGCAGCGGCGCGGGCAGCAGCGGAGCGGGCAGCAGCGGAGCGGGCAGCAGCGGAGCGGGCAGAAGCGGCGCGGGCAGCAGCGGCGCGGGCAGCAGCGGAGCGGGCAGCAGCGGAGCGGGCAGCAGCGGCGCGGGCAGCAGCGGAGCGGGCAGCAGCGGAGCGGGCAGCAGCGGCGCGAGCAGCAGCAGAGCGGGTAGCAGCAAAGCGGGCAGCAGCGAAGGGGACAGCAGCGGAGCGGGCAGCAGCGGCGCGGGCAGCAGCGGCGCGAGCAGCAGCAGAGCGGGTAGCAGCGGAGCGGGCAGCAGCGGCGCGAGCAGCAGCAGAGCGGGTAGCAGCGAAGCGGGCAGCAGCGGAGCGGGCAGCAGCGGCGCGGGCAGCAGCGGCGCGGGCAGCAAGCAGCCGCACAGGATGGAGAGCCGGCCGCCCACCAGGCTGAGGAGTAGGAGGCACCGAGGAGGCGCTACATGAGGCCTGATTTGTACCGGCGCCGCCTCTCGTTCGAGGAACTGCTGGACCGGGCGTGTCGTCGCAGACTCCGGCTGAACAGGGAGACAGGGCAACATGTCTGCCGAATGATGGCACACTTGGTACCCTGGGGAATGGGGGAGGAACCTGCTCCTGGTGCCGTCAAGGTGACGGTCGCCCTGAACCTCGACGTAACGGGGTCCTTCCAGGCGGCGAGTGGGGACCTGTCCAGGATCTCGCAGAGCTCGGTGCACAGGTGCATCCGCACTGTCACAGAGGCCGATATACCCAGGTGGATCATTACATCTGCTTTAATGTGGACCGGGCCCACCAGGATGCCCGGGCAGCGGGGTTCGCTGCCATCGCCGGGATGTCCCGGGACGGGGGGTGATCGATGGTATGCCCCGGGTCCAGGGGGTGATCGATGGTATGCCCCGGGTCTGGGGGGTGATCGATGGTATGCCCCTGTCCAGGGGGTAATCGATGGGGTGCCCCGGGTACGGGGGGTGATCGATGGTATGCCCCGGGTCCGGGGGGTGATCGATGGTATGCCCCAGGTCCGGGGGGTGATCGATGGTATGCCCCGGGTACGGGGGGTGATCGATGGTATGCCCCGGGTCCGGGGGGTGATCGATGGTATGCCCCGGGTACGGGGGGTGATCGATGGTATGCCCCGGGTCCGGGGGGTGATCGATGGTATGCCCCGGGTCCGGGGGGTGATCGATGGGATGTCCCGGGTCCGGGGGGTGATCGATGGGATGTCCCGGGTCCGGGGGGTGATCGATGGTATCCCCCGGGTCCAGGGGGTGATCGATGGGGTGTCCCGGGTCCGGGGGGTGATCGATGGGATGGTCCGGGTCTGGGGGGTGATCGATGGGGTGTTCCGGGTCCGGGGGGTGATCGATGGTATGCCCCAGGTCCGGGGGGTGATCGATGGGGTGTCCCGGGTCTGGGGGGTGATCGGTGGGGTGCCCCGGGTCCGGGGGGTGATCGATGGGGTGTCCCGGGTCTGGGGGTGATCGATGGCATGGTCCGGGTCCGGGGGGTGATCGATGGGATGCCCCGGGTCCGGGGGGTGATCGATGGGATGGTCCAGGTCTGGGGGGTGATCGATGGGGTGTCCCGGGACCAGGGGGTGATCGATGGCATGGTCCGGGTCCAGTGGGTGATCGATGGGATGGTCCAGGTCTGGGGGGTGATCGATGGGATGGTCCAGGTCTGGGGGGTGATCGATGGGGTGTCCCGGGTCCGGGGGGTGATCGATGGGATGGTCCGGGTCTGGGGGGTGATCGATGGGGTGTTCCGGGTCCGGGGGGTGATCGATGGTATGCCCCGGGTCCGGGGGGTGATCGATGGGGTGTTCCGGGTCCGGGGGGTGATCGATGGTATGCCCCGGGTCCGGGGGGTGATCGATGGGGTGTCCCGGGTCTGGGGGGTGATCGGTGGGGTGCCCCGGGTCCGGGGGGTGATCGATGGGATGCCCCGGGTCCGGGGGGTGATCGATGGTATGCCCCAGGTCTGGGGGGTGATCGATGGGGTGTCCCGGGTCCGGGGGGTGATCGATGGGATGCCCCGGGTCCGGGGGGTGATCGATGGAATGCCCCGGGTCCGGGGGGTGATCGATGGGATGCCCCGGGTCCGGGGGGTGATCGATGGGATGGTCCGGGTCCGGGGGGTGATCGATGGGATGGTCCGGGTCCGGGGGGTGATCGATGGAATGCCCCGGGTCCGGGGGGTGATCGATGGGGTGTCCCGGGTCTGGGGGGTGATCGATGGAATGCCCCGGGTCCGGGGGGTGATCGATGGGGTGTCCCGGGTCCGGGGGGTGATCGATGGGATGCCCCGGGTCCGGGGGGTGATCGATGGGATGCCCCGGGTCCGGGGGGTGATCGATGGGATGGTCCGGGTCCGGGGGGTGATCGATGGGATGGTCCGGGTCCGGGGGGTGATCGATGGGATGGTCCGGGTCCGGGGGGTGATCGATGGAATGCCCCAGGTCCGGGGGGTGATCGATGGAATGCCCCGGGTCCGGGGGGTGATCGATGGGATGCCCCGGGTCCGGGGGGTGATCGATGGGATGCCCCGGGTCCGGGGGGTGATCGATGGGATGCCCCGGGTCCGGGGGGTGATCGATGGGATGGTCCGGGTCCGGGGGGTGATCGATGGGATGGTCCGGGTCCGGGGGGTGATCGATGGGATGCCCCGGGTCCGGGGGGTGATCGATGGTATGCCCCGGGTACGGGGGGTGATCGATGGGCTGCCCCGGGTCTGGGGGGTGATCGATGGGATGCCCCGGGTCCGGGGGGTGATCGATGGGATGTCTGCCCCCCTATGAGCACCTGTAGATGACAGGCCGCTCGACACAAACTGAAAGGGGTTCCACTCGATGAATGTGTAGCTGATATTTGACCATCAGATGCACTTTGTGCATGTCTGTGCCCGATACCCGGTCGCGTACACAACTCCTTCATCCTGGTACACTCGACAATTCCCAATCTCTTCATGACGCCCCCCACCCCGGCTGGGGATTGGCTCCTGAGTGACGGGGGCTATCCGTTGTGATCATGGCTGATGATGTCTATCCGGAGGCCACAGAGTAATCCGGAGACCCGCGACAATGCCGCCCACGCAGCGACCAGGGGCTTGATCGAGCAGTGCCTGGACCGCCCTGCTGGGGCCGCCCAATATGACGCTGGAAGGGTTGCTCGCATAGTGCTGGCCTGCTGTGTCCTCCGCAACATCGCGCAGCAGAGGGACGGCGTCTTGGAGGAGGAGGAATAAGTCAATTAGAGGGGTGCAGTGCTCTGACTGTGAGATGTGGCAGTGGGGTGGACACGGGAGCAATAGGTCAGAAGGTGAGAGCATTGAGGGAGAACTAGGGAATAGGGACAGTGTGGCTCTGAGGCAGAGCAGACAGGGAGACGTTGCTGAACACAGCGGGTCTGGTGGCCTGAAGTGCGTATGTTTTAATGCAAGGAGCATTACGGGTAAGGCAGATGAACTTAGAGCTTGGATTACTACTTGGAACTATGATGTTGTTGCCATTACAGAGACCTGGTTGAGGGAAGGATAGGATTGACAGCTAAACGTTCCAGGATTTAGATGTTTCAGGCGGGATAGAGGGGGTTGTAAAAGGGGTGGCGGAGTTGCGCTACTGGTTAGGGAGAATATCACAGCTGTACTACGGGAGGTCACCTCAGAGGGCAGTGAGGCTATATGGATAGAGATCAGGAATAAGAAGGGTGCAGTCACAATGTTGGGGGTTTACTACAGGCCTCCCAACAGCCAGCGGGAGATAGAGGAGCAGATAGGTAGACAGATTTTGGAAAAGAGTAAAAACAACAGGATTGTGGTGATGGGAGACTTCAACTTCCCCAATATTGACTGGGACTCACTTAGTGCCAGGGGCTTAGACGGGGCGGAGTTTGTAAGGAGCATCCAGGAGGGCTTCTTAAAACAATATGTAGACAGTCCAACTAGGGAAGGGGCGGTACTGGACCTGGTATTGTGGAATGAGCCCGGCCAGGTGGTACAAGTTTCAGTCGGGGAGCATTTCGGGAACAGTGACCACAATTCAGTACGTTTTAAAGTACTGGTGGACAAGGATAAGAGTGGTCCTAGGGTGAATGTGCTAAATTGGGGGAAGGCTAATTATAACAATATTAGGCGGGAACTGAAGAACATAGATTGGGGGCGGATGTTTGAGGGCAAACCAACATCTGACATGTGGGAGGCTTTCAAGTGTCAGTTGAAAGGAATTCAGGCCCGGCATGTTCCTGTGAGGAAGAAGGATAAATACGGCAAATTTCGGGAACCTTGGATAACGAGAGATATTGAAGGCCTCATCAAAAAGAAAAAGGAGGCATTTGTCAGGGCTAGAAGGCTGGGAACAGACAAAGCCTGTGTGGAATATAAGGAAAGTAGGAAGGAACTTAAGCAAGGAGTCAGGAGGGCTAGAAGGGGTCACGAAAAGTCATTGGCAAATAGGGTTAAGGAAAATCCCAAGGCTTTTTACACATACATAAAAAGCAAGAGGGTAGCCAGGGAAAGGGTTGGCCCACTGAAGGATAGGCAAGGGAATCTATGTGTGGAGCCAGTGGAAACGGGCGAGGTACTAAATGAATACTTTGCATCAGTATTCACAAAAGAGAAGGAATTGGTGGATGTTGAGTCTGGAGAAGGGTCACATTGAGATCCAAGAAGACGAGGTGTTGGGCATCTTGAAAAATATTAAGGTAGATAAGTCCCCAGGGCCAGAGGAACATAAGAACTAGGAACAGGAGTAGGCCATCTGGCCCCTCGAGCCTGCTCCGTCATTTAATGAGATCATGGCTGATCTTTGTGGACTCAGCTCCACTCTCCGGCCCGTACACCATATCCCCGAATCCCTTTATTCTTTAGAAAGGCATCTATCTTTTTCTTAAAAACGTTTAAAGAAGGAGCCTCAACTGCTTCACTGGGCAAGGAATTCCAGAGATTCACAACCCTTTGGGTGAAGAAGTTCCTCCTACACTCCATCCTAAATCTACTTCCCCTTATTTTGAGGCTATGCCCCCTAGTTCTGCTTTCACCCGCCAGTGGAAACAATCTGCCCGCATCTATCCTATCTATTCCCTTCATAATTTTATATGTTTCAATAAGATCCCCCCGCATCCTTCTAAACTCCAATGAGTACAGTCCCAGTCTACTCAACCTCTCGTCATAATCTAATCCCTTCAACTCTGGGATCAACCTAGTGAATCTCCTCTGCACTCCCTCCAGTGCCAATATGTCCTTTCTCAGGTAAGGAGACCAAAACTGAACACAATACTCCAGATGTGGTCTCACTAACACCCTATACAATTGCAGCATAACCTCACTAGTCTTGAACTCCATCCCTCTAGCAATGAAAGACAAAACTCGATTAGACTTCTTAATCACCTGTTGCACCTGCACACCAACTTTTTGCGACTCGTGCACCAGCACACCCAGGTCCCTCTGCACAGCAGCATGTTTTAACATCTTACCGTTTAAATAATAATCCATTCTGCTGTTATTCCTCCCAAAATGGATAGCCTCACACTTGGCAACATTGAATTCCATCTGCCAGATCCTAGCCCATTCACCTAACCTATCCAAATCCTTCTGCAGACTTCCGGTATCCTCTGCACTTTTTGCTTTACCACTCATCTTAGTGTCGTCTGCAAACTTTGACACATTGCACTTGGTCCCCAACTCCAAATCGTCTATGTAAATTGTGAACAACTGCGGGCTCAACACTGATCCTTGAGGGACCCCGCTAGTTACAGGTTGCCAACCAGAGAAACACCCATTTATCCCCACTCTCTGCTTTCTGTTAGTTAACCAATCCTCTACCCATGCTACCACTTTACCCTCAATGCCATGAATCTTTAGTTTATGCAGCAACCTTTTGTGTGGCACCTTGTCAAAAGCTTTCTGGAAATCCAGATATACCACATCCATTGGCTCCCCGTTATCTACTGCACTGGTAACGGCCTCAAATAATTCTACCAAATTAGTCAGACACGACCTACCCTTTGTGAACCCATGCTGCGTCTGCCCAATGGGACAATTTCCCTCCAGGTGCCCCGCTATTTCCTCCTTAATGATAGATTCCAGCATTTTCCCTACAACCGAAGTTAAGCTTACCGACCTATAATTACCCGCTTTCTGACGACCTCCTTTTTTAAACAGTGGTGTCACGTTTGCTAATTTCCAATCCTCTGGGACCACCCCAGAGTCCAGTGATTTTTGATAAATTATCACTAGTGCGTTTACAATTTCCCTAGCCATCTCTTTTAACACTCTGGGATGCATCCCATCAGGGCCAGGAGACTTGTCTACCTTTAGCCCCATTAGCTTGCCCAATACTGCCTCCTTAGTGATTACAATCATCTCAAGGTCCTCACCTATCATATCTTTATTTCCATCAGTCACTGGCATGTTATTTGTGTCCTCCACTGTGGAGACTGACCCAAAAAACCTGTTCAGCTCGTCAGCCATTTCCCCGTCTCCTATTATTAAATCTCCCTTCTCATCTTCCAAAGGACCAATATTTACCTTAGCCACTCTTTTTTGTCTTATATATTTGTAGAAGCTTTTACTATCTGCTTTTATGTTCTGAGCCAGTTTACTTTCATAGTCTACCTTACTCTTCTTTATGGCTTTTTTAGTAGCTTTCTGTTGTCCCCTAAAGACTTCCCAGTCCTCTAGTCTCCCACTAATTTTTGCCACTTTGTATGTTTTTTCCTTCAATTTGATACTCTCCCTCACCTCCTTAGATATCCACGGTCGATTTTTCCCCTTTCTACCGTCTTGCTTTTTTGTCGGTATGAACCTTTTCTGAACACTGTGAAAGATCGCTCGGAAGGTTCTCCACTGTTCCTCAACTGTTTCACCATGAAGTCTTTGCTCCCAGTCTACCTTAGCTAGTTCTTCTCTCATCCCATTGTAATCGCCTTTGTTTAAGCACAAAACACTAGTATTTGATTTTACCTTGTCATCCTCCAACTGTATTTTGGCCTGATGGGATCTACCCCAGAATACTGAAGGAGGCTGGAGAGGAAATTGCTGAGGCCTTGACAGAAATCTTTGGATCCTCACTGTCTTCAGGTGATGTCCCGGAGGACTGGAGAATAGCCAATGTTGTTCCTTTGTTTAAGAAGGGTAGCAAGGATAATCCAGGGAACTACAGGCCGGTGAGCCTTACATCAGTGGTAGGGAAATTACTGGAGAGAATTCTTCGAGACAGGATCTACTCCCATTTGGAAGCAAATGGACGTATTAGTGAGAGGCAACATGGTTTTGTGACTTCCGGGTGCGGCGATGACCAGCTGAGTCGCACGTTTCGGCAGCTCCCGGTGAAACAGACTTTTGGGCTCTTGATAGGAGCCCCAACGGCAA
The DNA here is from genome assembly GCF_047496885.1 of Scyliorhinus torazame. Classification (NCBI taxonomy): domain Eukaryota; kingdom Metazoa; phylum Chordata; class Chondrichthyes; order Carcharhiniformes; family Scyliorhinidae; genus Scyliorhinus; species Scyliorhinus torazame. Next base: position 2,107,179 of record NC_092709.1, read on the forward strand.
TTTTGACGGCTAAAAACACTGTGCGGTAAACCAGAAGGGAATCCCCCCTGGATACGGATGAAAAAAGGAGGAGAAAGTGGCCGGATTGCAGTGGATCCTTTAGAACAGCGGCAAGGAAGGCAAGCAAAAACCAAGATGGCGTCGGAAGGTGGCAGTTTAACATGGGGCCCTGAACAACAAGAGTTCTTGAAATGCTGTGTGGAAGAGCTCAAAAAGGAAATGAAGAAAGAGCTGTTGGCCCCGATACTACAGGCGATCGAAGGGCTAAAGGAGGAACAAAAGACCCAGGAACGGGAGCTTCGGGTCGTGAAGGCAAAGGCAGCCGAGAATGAGGACGATATACAGGGCCTGGTGGTGAAGACGGAGACGCAGGAGGCACATCAGAAACAATGTGTGGAAAGGTTGGAGGCACTGGAGAACAACGCAAGGAGGAACAACCTGAGGATTCTTGGTCTTCCTGAAGGTGCGGAGGGAGCGGACGTCGGGGCATATGTGAGCACGATGCTGCACTCGTTAATGGGAGCGGAGGCCCCGGCGGGTCCGTTGGAGGTGGAGGGAGCATACCGAGTGATGGCGCGAGGACCGAGAGCAGGAGAAATTCCCAGAGCCATAGTGGTGAGATTCCTCCGTTTTAAGGATAGAGAAATGGTCCTTAGATGGGCAAAGAAAACTCGGAGCAGTAAATGGGTGCTTTAATCGGGCCAAGGCGGTGCTTCATAAAAAGAAGATAAAATTTGGAATGCTGCAACCGGCAAGACTGTGGGTCACATATCGAGGGAGGCACCACTACTTTGAGACGGCGGATGAAGCGTGGACTTTTATTGTGGAAGAAAAACTGGAATGAGCGGGTTATTAAAAAGAACGTTTGAACAAAGTGGTGGGGTGAATGTGGGGGGCGAAGAGGGGGGTTAAAAAGGGGGGAAAGAGGAGTTTTATGTACTAATCCTGCGATGTGGTAACTTTTCTCTCTTCCACAGGTGGTGATGGGGGGAGGAGGGGAGGTGGAGGAGATGGGGCATTGGCCATTGGGGGCGGGGCCAAGGGAGAAGCGCGGGCTTGGTTCCCGCGCTATGATAATCATGGCGGGAATAGAGAAGCAGGAAGGAGGGGGCGTCGCACGGTGCGAGCCGAGGTCACGGGGGGAAGCCGAGGTCAGCCAGAGTTTGCTGACTTCTGGGAGCAACATGGGGGGAGTAATTACGCTAGCGGGGGATCTAGCGGGGGGGTGGGGGGGTGGGAGGGGGGTATTACTGGGTTGCTGCTGCTGGGGAGAGGGGGGAGCTGGTATGGGAGGGGATGGGTGGGGGGGGCACCGCCTGGGGGAGATACAGCTGCGTGGGAACCGGGTGACGAGCTGGAAAAAGGTGATGGCTAATCGACAAGGGGGGGGGGGGGGGAGTAGGAAGCCCCCCAACCCGGCTGATCACGTGGAACGTGAGAGGGCTGAACGGGCCGATAAAGAGGGCACGGGTACTCGCACACCTTAAGAAACTTAAGGCAGATGTGGTTATGCTACAGGAAACGCACCTGAAACTGATAGACCAGGTTAGGCTATGCAAAGGATGGGTGGGACAGGTGTTCCATTCGGGGCTAGATGCGAAAAACAGGGGGGTGGCTATATTAGTGGGGAAGCGCATAGTGTTCGAGGCAAAGACTATAGTGGCGGATAACGGGGGCAGATACGTGATGGTGAGTGGCAAACTACAGGGGGAGACGGTGGTTTTGGTAAACGTATATGCCCCGAACTGGGATGATGCCAATTTTATGAGGCGGATGCTAGGACGCATTCCGGACCTAGAGATGGGAAAGCTGATAATGGGGGGAGATTTTAATACGGTGTTGGAACCAGGGCTGGATAGGTCGAAGTCCAGGACTGGAAGGAGGCCGGCAGCAGCCAAGGTACTTAAAGATTTTATGGAGCAGATGGGAGGTGTAGACCCGTGGAGATTTAGCAGACCTAGGAGTAAGGAGTTCTCGTTTTTCTCCTATGTCCATAAAGTCTACTCGCGAACAGACTTTTTTGTGCTGGGAAGGGCATTGATCCCGAAGGTGAGGGGAACGGAGTATACGGCTATAGCCATTTCGGATCACGCTCCACACTGGGTGGACTTGGAGATAGGGGAGGAAACAGGAGGGCGCCCACCCTGGAGAATGGACATGGGACTAATGGCAGATGAGGGTGTGTGTCAAAGGGTGAGGGGGTGCATTGAAAAGTACTTGGAACTCAATGATAATGGAGAGGTCCAGGTGGGAGTGGTCTGGGAGGCGTTGAAGGCGGTGGTTAGAGGGGAGCTAATATCAATAAGGGCACATAAAGGGAAGCAGGAGAGTAAGGAACGGGAGCGGTTGCTGCAAGAACTTTTGAGGGTGGACAGACAATATGCGGAAGCACCGGAGGAGGGACTGTACAGGGAAAGGCAAAGGCTACATGTAGAATTTGACTTGCTGACTACGGGCACTGCAGAGGCACAATGGAGGAAGGCACAGGGTGTACAGTACGAATATGGGGAGAAGGCGAGCAGGTTGCTGGCACACCAATTGAGGAAAAGGGGAGCAGCGAGGGAAATAGGGGGAGTGAGGGATGAGGAAGGAGAGATGGAGCGGGGAGCGGAGAGAGTGAATAGAGTGTTCAAGACATTTTATAAAAAATTATATGAAGCTCAACCCCCGGATGGGAGGGAGAGAATGATGGGCTTCTTGGATCGGCTGGAATTTCCCAAGGTGGAAGAGCAGGAAAGGGTGGGACTGGGAGCACAGATCGAGGTAGAAGAAGTGGTGAAAGGAATTAGGAGCATGCAGGCGGGAAAGGCCCCAGGACCGGATGGATTCCCAGTCGAATTCTATAGGAAATATGTGGACTTGCTCGCCCCGGTATTGATGAGGACCTTTAATGAGGCAAAGGAAAGGAGACAACTGCCCCCGACTATGTCTGAAGCAACGATATCGCTTCTCTTAAAGAAGGAAAAGGACCCGCTACAATGCGGGTCCTATAGACCTATTTCCCTCCTAAATGTAGATGCCAAGATCCTGGCCAAGGTAATGGCAATGAGAATAGAGGAATGTGTCCCGGGGGTGGTCCACGAGGACCAAACTGGGTTTGTGAAGGGGAGACAGCTGAACACGAATATACGGAGGCTGTTAGGGGTAATGATGATGGCCCCACCAGAGGGGGAAACGGAGATAGTAGTGGCGATGGATGCCGAGAAAGCATTTGATAGAGTGGAGTGGGATTATTTGTGGGAGGTGTTGAGGAGATTTGGTTTTGGAGAGGGGTATGTTAGATGGGTGCAGCTGTTTTATAGGGCCCCGATGGCGAGCGTGGTCACGAATGGACGGGGATCTGCATATTTTCGGCTCCATAGAGGGACAAGGCAGGGATGCCCTCTGTCCCCATTATTGTTTGCACTGGCGATTGAGCCCCTGGCGATAGCGTTGAGGGGTTCCAAGAAGTGGAGGGGAGTACTTAGAGGAGGAGAAGAACACCGGGTATCTTTGTATGCGGACGATTTGCTACTATACGTGGCAGACCCGGCGGAGGGGATGCCAGAAATAATGTGGATACTTGGGGAGTTTGGGGATTTTTCAGGGTATAAATTGAACATGGGGAAAAGTGAGTTGTTTGTGGTGCATCCAGGGGAGCAGAGTAGAGAAATAGAGGACCTACCGTTAAGGAAGGTAACAAGGGACTTTTGTTACCTGGGGATCCAGATAGCCAAGAATTGGGGCACATTGCATAGGTTAAATTTAACGCGGTTGGTGGAACAAATGGAGGAGGATTTCAAGAGATGGGATATGGTATCCCTGTCACTGGCAGGGAGGGTGCAGGCGGTTAAGATGGTGGTCCTCCCGAGATTCCTCTTTGTGTTTCAGTGCCTCCCGGTGGTGATCACGAAGGCTTTTTTTAAAAGGATTGAAAAGAGCATCATGGGTTTTGTGTGGGCCGGGAAGACCCCGAGAGTGAGGAAGGGATTCTTACAGCGTAGCAGGGATAGGGGGGGCTGGCACTACCGAGCCTAAGTGAGTATTATTGGGCCGCTAATACTTCAATGGTGAGTAAGTGGATGGGAGAGGAGGAGGGAGCGGCGTGGAAGAGATTAGAGAGGGCGTCCTGTAGGGGGACTAGCCTACAGGCTATGGTGACAGCCCCATTGCCGTTCTCACCGAGGAACTACACCACAAGCCCGGTGGTGGTGGCTACACTGAAGATTTGGGGACAGTGGAGACGGCATAGGGGAAAGACTGGAGCCTTGGGGGGGTCCCCGATAAGAAACAACCATAGGTTTGCCCCGGGGGAATGGGTGGGGGATATGGAATGTGGCAAAGAGCAGGAATAACGCAACTGAAAGATCTGTTTGTGGATGGGAAGTTCGCGAGTCTGGGTGCGCTGACCGAGAAATATGGGTTGCCCCAAGGGAATGCATTCAGGTATATGCAACTGAGGGCTTTTGCGAGGCAACAGGTGAGGGAATTCCCGCAGCTCCCGACACAAGAGGTGCAGGACAGAGTGATCTCAAAGACATGGGTGGGGGATGGTAAGGTGTCAGATATGTATAGGGAAATGAGGGACGAAGGGGAGACTATGGTAGATGAACTAAAAGGGAAATGGGAAGAAGAGCTGGGGGAGGAAATCGAGGAAGGGCTGTGGGCAGATGCCCTAAGCAGGGTAAACTCGTCGTCCTCATGTGCCAGGCTAAGCCTGATTCAGTTTAAGGTATTACACAGGGCGCATATGACTGGAGCACGGATCAGTAAATTTTTTGGGGGGGAGGATAGGTGTGCGAGGTGCTCGAGAAGCCCAGCGAATCATACCCATATGTTTTGGTCATGCCCGGCACTACAGGGGTTTTGGATGGGGGTGACAAAGGTGCTTTCAAAAGTAGTAGGAGTCCGGGTCGAACCAAGCTGGGGGTTGGCTATATTTGGGGTTGCACAAGAGCCGGGAGTGCAGGAGGCGAGAGAGGCCGATGTTTTGGCCTTTGCGTCCCTAGTAGCCCGGCGCAGGATATTGTTAATGTGGAAAGAAGCCAAGCCCCCGGGGGTGGAGACCTGGATAAATGACATGGCGGGGTTTATAAAGCTAGAGCGGATTAAGTTTGTTCTAAGGGGGTCGGCTCAAGGGTTCACCAGGCGGTGGCAACCGTTCGTCGAATACCTCGCAGAAAGATAGATGGAATGGAAAAAAGAAGGCAGCAGCAGCAGCCCAGGATCGGGGGGGGGGGGGGGGGGGGGTGGGAGGAGGAACCAGAAGGACTCTCAGGGTTGTTAATATATACTGTATAATATGTCTTGGTCGTTGCGACAGATAATTATATATTGGATTGTTAAATTATATTTTTGGAGAGTGTTACTTGTGACAAGGCAGTTGCCAATTAGGGCTAGTTTTCATTTTTGTTATTTATTATTTATTCATTTTTTGTTTATAAAATAGGTCATTGTTATTTGTGTTGTTATAATATTGTGTAAAGGATGCACAATGTACTGTGTTGGTTGACCAAAAATTTTCAATAAAATATTTATTTAAAAAAAAAAACATGGTTTTGTGAAGGGGAGGTCGTGTCTCACTAACTTGATAGAGTTTTTCGAAGAGGTCACAAAGATGATTGATGCAGGTAGGGCAGTGGATGTTGTCTATATGGACTTCAGTAAGGCCTTTGATAAGGTCCCTCATGGTAGACTGGTACAAAAGGTGAAGTCACACGGGATCAGGGGTGAACTGGCAAGGTGGATACAAAACTGGCTAGGCCATAGAAGGCAGAGGGTAGCAATGGAAGGATGCTTTTCTAATTGGAGGGCTGTGACCAGTGGTGTTCTGCGGGGATCAGTGCTGGGACCTTTGCTGTTTGTAGTATATATAAATGATTTGGAGGAAAATGTAAGTGGTCTGATTAGTAAGTTTGCAGACGACACAAAGGTTGGTGGAATTGCGGATTGCGATGAGGACTGTCTGAGGATACAGCAGGATTTAGATCGTTTGGAGACTTGGGCGGAGAGATGGCAGATGGAGTTTAATCCGGACAAATGTGAGGTAATGCATTTTGTAAGGTCTAATGTAGGTAGGGAATATACAGTGAATGGTAGAACCCTCAAAAGTATTGAAAGTCAGAGAGATCTAGGTGTACAGGTCCACAGGTCACTGAAAGGGGCAACACAGGTGGAGAAGGTAGTCAAGAAGGCATACGGCATGCTTGCCTTCATTGGCCGGGGCATTGTGTATAAGAATTGGCAAGTCATGTTGCAGCTGTATAGAACCTTAGTTAGGCCACACTTGGAGTATAGTGTTCAATTCTGGTCGCCACACTACCAGGCGGATGTGGAGGCTTTAGAGAGGGTGCAGAAGCGTTTTACCAGAATGTTGCCTGGTATGGAGGGCATTAGCTATGAGGAGCGGTTTATTAAACTCGGTTTGTTCTCACTGGAACGAAGGAGGTTGAGGGGCGACCTGATAGAGGTCTACAAAATTATGAGGGGCATAGCCCATCGAGTCTGCACCGACCCACTTAAACCCCGACTTTCCCCCTATCCCCGTAACCCAATAACCCCTCCGTACCTTTTTCGTCACTAAAGGCAATTTCTCGTGGCTAATCCCCCTAACCTGCAGGTCTTTGGACCCGGCGCTGGGTCATAGAATCACGCCCCAAGTCCTCGTTCTGAAGTTCAGAAGCCAGGCTTTATAACTTCAGGTGCAGGGTTTTAAGGGGCGAGAGTTTAACTTCCCTGTTTTGCAACCAAATGATTTCTGGTTCGTTAATTGGAGTGCAGTAGAAAACAGCATTTCGGCCTGCAGCTCAAACCCGTTACTTTGAGACGCTGTGCAAAGTTCTCTGTTAAGAAAAGTAGATGGTAAGACCTCCGGGTGCGGCAATGCGGAGCTGAGCCGCACGATTCGGCAGCTCCTGCTACCACGGACTTTCGGGCTCGCTAGAAGAGCCCCAACGGAACTTTTTTTGTTGCTAACCCGTGGGGAAGGTAAGAGGGAGGTCCCCCTCCAACTTTTATGAAACGGACTCGAAGCGTAACGGCCACAAAAGTGGCATTGGAGCAACGGGAAAAACTGGGGAAAAAAGACAAAATGGCGGCGGCCAGAGACAAAGTGGAGCTGCAGGAGTTTATTCGGCACTGCTTCGAGGAGCAGCGCGAGGAGATGCGCAAGGAAATGCTGGTACCTATACTTTCGGCAATCGAAGGACTAGGGATCACCCAGAAGGCCCACGAGGTTCGGATCCAGGAGGTACAAAAAAGAGTTGGTCAGAACGAGGACGCGATCTCGGGCCTGGTGGTGAGAGTGGAGCAGAACGAGGCGCTACACAGGAGGTGGGCGGGAAGACTCGAATACCTGGAGAACAGGTCGAGGAGAAAGAATCTGCGGATCCTGGGTCTCCCTGAAGGGGCGGAGGGGGCCGATGCCGGGGCATACGCGAGCACGATGCTCGGGGCGATGATGGGCACGAAGGCCCCTTCGAGGCCGCTGGAGTTGTACGGGGCACACCGGGTGCTGGCGAGGAGGCCCAAGGCTAACGAGCCGCCAAGGGCGATGGTGGTGAGGTTCCACCGGTTCACGGACATAGAGAGGGTCCTGAAATGGGCCAAGAAGGAGCGGAGCAGTAAGTGGGACAATGCAGAGATCCGAATATACCCGGACTGGAGCACGGAGGTTGCAAAGCGGAGAGCGGGTTTCAACCGGGCCAAAGCGGTGTTGCACCGGAAAGAAGTGAAATTCGGAATGCTGCAGCCAGCGCGACTGTGGCTCACATACAAGGGCCAACACTATTACTTCGAAACGCCTGAAGAGGCGTGGACCTTTGTACAAGCCGGAAAGTTGGACTCTAACTGAGGGTTTGTGAGGGTGGGGGGGGATATTTGAGGTTTGATGTGTGATGGTTGTTGTATATAGGGGGTCAATCACGCGCAGGAAATGTTACATGGGCTGGAGGAGAGAGACAAGGCCGCGACAGGAGCTGCGCCAGAGGGGGCGGAGCGGGCTTTGGAAAGCGCGGGGTTTCTCCCGCGCGCGGGAGGAAAGGTGGGAGGGGGAACTCCCACACGCGGAGGTCAATGGGATAGCGGGGGTAGCCGGGGTCAGCAGGTGTCAGCTGACTTACGGGAGTGACATGGGGGGAGCAAAAAAGCTAGACAGGGGTCTAGCGGGGGGGGGGGGGGGGGGGGGAGAGGGGGGGGGGGCGGGGAGGGTTGCTGCTGCACTGGCCGAAAGGGAATGGGACACAGAAGAGGTGGTCGGGACGGGGGTCCCCCGTCTTGGGGACTGGAGGGTGAGGGAGGCGTGGACACGGGACTGGCCCAGAAAAGGAGATGGCTAGTCGGCGGGGGGGGGGGGGGGTGGTGAGCCCCTCCAATCCGGCTGATAACGTGGAACGTGAGGGGCCTGAATGGGCCGGTGAAGCGGGCTCGAGTGTTCGCGCACTTAAAGGGACTGAAGGCAGACGTGGTCATGCTTCAGGAGACACACCTGAAGGTGGCGGACCAGGTCAGGTTAAGAAAGGGATGGGTAGGACAGATATTCCACTCTGGACTGGATGCGAAGAATAGAGGGGTGGCAATATTGGTGGGAAAATGGGTGTCATTTGAGGCCAAGACTATTGTAGTGGACAATGGAGGGCGATATGTAATGGTGAGTGGTAGGTTGCAAGTGACGTGGGTGGTGTTGGTAAACGTATACGCCCCGAACTGGGATGATGCAGGATTCATGAAGCGCATGTTGGGGCACATTCCGGACCTGGAGATAGGAGGCCTGATAATGGGAGGGGACATAGAACATAGAACATAGAAAATACAGCACAGAACAGGCCCTTCGGCCCACGATGTTGTGCCGAACCTTTGTCCTAGATTAATCATAGATTATCATTGAATTTACAGTGCAGAAGGAGGCCATTCGGCCCTTTGAGTCTGCACCGGCTCTTGGAAAGAGCACCCTACCCAAACTCAACACCTCCACCCAACACCAAGGGCAATTTGGACATTGAGGGCAATTTTTCATTGGCCAATTCACCTAACCCGCACATCTTTGGACTGTGGGAGGAAACCGGAGCACCCGGAGGAAACCCACGCAGACACGGGGAGGGCGTGCAGACTCCGCACAGACAGTGACCCAAGCCGGAATCGAACCTGGGACCCTGGAGCTGTGAAGCAATTGTGCTATCCACAATGCTACCGTTCTGCCCTTGAGAACAAATAAATCTACACTATATCATTTTGCCGTAATCCATGTACCTATCCAATTGCTGCTTGAAGGTCCCTAATGTTTCTGACTCAACTACTTCCACAGGCAGTGCATTCCATGCCCCCACTACTCTCTGGGTAAAGAACCTACCTCTGATATCCCTCCTATATCTTCCACCTTTCACCTTAAATTTATGTCCCCTTGTAATGGTTTGTTCCACCCGGGGAAAAAGTCTCTGACTGTCTACTCTATCTATTCCCCTGATCATCTTATAAACCTCTATCAAGTCGCCCCTCATCCTTCTCCGTTCTAATGAGAAAAGGCCTAGCACCCTCAACCTTTCCTCGTAAGACCTACTCTCCATTCCAGGCAACATCCTGGTATATCTTCTTTGCACCTTTTCCAAAGCTTCCACATCCTTCCTAAAATGAGGCGACCAAAACTGTACACAGAACTCCAAATGTGGCCTTACCAAAGTTTTGTACAGCTGCATCATCACCTCACGGCTCTTAAATTCAATCCCTCTGTTAATGAACGCGAGCACACCATAGGCCTTCTTCACAGCTCTATCCACTTGAGTGGCAACTTTCAAAGATGTATGAACATAGACCCCAAGATCTCTCTGCTCCTCCACATTGCCAAGAACTCTACCGTTAACCCTGTATTCCGCATTCATATTTGTCCTTCCAAAATGGACAACCTCACACTTTTCAGGGTTAAACTCCATCTGCCACTTCTCAGCCCAGCTCTGCATCCTATCTATGTCTCTTTGCAGCCGACAACAGCCCTCCTTACTATCCACAACTCCACCAATCTTCGTATCGTCTGCAAATTTACTGACCCACCCTTCAACTCCCTCATCCAAGTCATTGATGAAAATCACAAACAGCAGAGGACCCAGAACTGATCCCTGCGGTACACCACTGGTAACTGGGATCCAGGCTGAATATTTGCCATCCACTACCACTCTGACTTCTATCGGTTAGCCAGTTCGTTATCCAACTGGCCAAATTTCCCACTATCCCATGCCTCCTTACTTTCTGCATAAGCCTATCTTGGGGAACTTTATCAAATGCCTTACTAAAATCCATGTACACTACATCCACTGCTTTACCTTCATCCACATGCTTGGTCACCTCCTCAAAGAATTCAATAAGACTAGTAAGGCAAGACCTACCCCTCACAAATCCATGCTGACTATCCCTAATCAAGCAGTGTCTTTCCAGATGCTCAGAAATCCTATCCTTCAGTACCCTTTCCATTACTTTGCCTATCACCGAAGTAAGACTAACTGGCCTGTAATTCCCAGGGTTATCCCTAGTCCCTTTTTTGAACAGGGGCACGACATTCGCCACTCTCCAATCCCCTGGTACCACCCCTGTTGACAGTGAGGACGAAAAGATCATTGCCAATGGCTCTGCAATTTCATCTCTTGCTTCCCATGTCTGAACCTTGTTTCCTCAGCCTTACAGAAGTCACCTTTTTCCTCTTAACAAGACATTCAACCTCTCTTGTCAACCATGGTTCCCTCACTCGACCATCTCTTCCGTGCCTGATGGACATACATCTCAAGGACACGTAGCACCTGTTCCTTGAACAAGTTCCACATTTCACTTGTGTCCTTCCCTGCCAGCCTATGTTCCCAACTTATGCACTTCAATTCTTGTCTGACAACATCGTATTTACCCTTCCCCCAATTGTAAACCTTGCCCTGTTGCACGTACCTATCCCTCTCCATTACTAAAGTGAAAGTCACAGAATTGTGGTCACTATCTCCAAAATGCTCCCCCACTAACAAATCTATCACTTGCCCTGGTTCATTACCAAGTACTAAATCCAATATTGCCCCTCCTCTGGTCGGACAATCTACATACTGTGTTAGAAAAGCTTCCTGGACACACTGCACAAACACCACCCCATCCAAACTATTTGATCTAAAGAGTTTCCACTCAATATTTGGGAAGTTAAAGTCGCCCATGACTACTACCCTATGACTTCTGCACCTTTCCAAAATCTGTTTCCCAATCTGTTCCTCCACATCTCTGCTACTATTGGGGGGCCTATAGAAAACTCCTAACAAGGTGACTGCTCCTTTCCTATTTCTGACTTCAACCCATACTACCTCAGTAGGCTGATACTCCTCGAACTGCCTTTCTGCAGCTGTTATACTATCTCTAATTAATAATGCCACCCCCCCACCTCTTTTACCACCCTCCCTAATCTTATTGAAACATCTAAGGGACTTCAATACAGTGTTGGACCCAGCACTGGACCGCTCCAAATCAAGGACTGGAAAGAGGCCGGCGGCGGCCAAGGTGCTCAGGGGGTTTATGGATCAGATGGGGGGAGTGGACCCATGGCGGTTTGCAAGGCCGCAGGCCAGGGAATTTTCTTTCTTCTCCCATGTACACAAAGCCTCCTCCCGGATAGATTTTTTTGTTCTGGGCAGGGTGCTCATCCCAAGGGTGGAGGGGACAGAGTATTCGGCCATAGTCGTTTCGGACCATGCCCCGCACTGGGTGGAACTGGAGCTGGGAGAGGAGAGGGACCAACGCCCGTTGTGGCGGCTGGATGTGGGACTGCTGGCGGACGAGGTGGTGTGTGGGAAGGTGAGGGGGTGTATCGAAAAGTACTTGGAGGCCAACGACAACGGGGAGGTGCGGGTGGGGGTGGTATGGGAGGCAGTGATCAGTGGAGAGCTAATCTCCATTAGAGCTCATAGGGAGAAGACAGAGGGTATGGAAAGGGAGAGGTTAGTGGGGGAGATTTTGAGAGTGGACAGGAGATACGCAGAGGCCCCGGAGGAAAGATTACTTGGGGAAAGACGACGGCTCCAGACGGAGTTTGACCTGTTGACCACAGGGAAGGCGGAGGCACAGTGGAGGAAAGCGCAGGGGGCGACCTACGAGTATGGGGAAAAGGCTAGTCGGATGCTGGCACACCAGCTCCGTAAGAGGGCGGCAGCGAGGGAAATTGGGGGAGTCAAGGATGGAAGGGGAGTTACGGTTCGGAGTGCGACGAAAATAAACGAGGTATTTTAGGCCTTCTATGAAGAGCTGTACAGATCCCAGCCCCCAGCGGGGGAAGAGGGGATGAGACGATTCCTAGACCAACTGAGATTGCCGAGGGTGGAAGAGCAAGAGGTGGCTGGCTTGGGGGCACCAATTGGGTTGGAGGAGCTGAGCAAGGGTTTGGGGAGTATGCAGGCAGGGAAGGCCCCGGGACCGGATGGATTCCCGGTGGAGTTCTACAGGAAGTATGTAGACCTGTTGGCCCCGTTACTAGTCAGGACCTTTAACGAGGCAAGAGAGGAGGGGACCCTGCCCCTGACAATGTCGGAAGCGACAATTTCTTTGATCTTAAAGCGGGACAAGGACCCACTGCAATGTGGATCGTACAGGCCGATCTCGCTCCTTAATGTGGATGCAAAGTTGCTGGCAAAAGTGCTGGCCACGAGGATCGAGGACTGTGTCCCGGGGGTGATCCATGAAGACCAAACGGGATTTGTAAAGGGCAGGCAATTAAACACAAACGTGCAGCGGCTTTTAAACGTGATAATGATGCCATCGGAGGAGGGAGAGGCGGAGATAGTGGCAGCTATGGATGCGGAGAAGGCCTTTGACCGAGTAGAGTGGGAGTACCTCTGGGAGGTGCTGCGTAGGTTTGGGTTCGGGGGAGGGTTTATTAGTTGGGTTAAGCTCCTTTGCAGAGCCCCGGTGGCGAGCGTAGTGACGAACCGGCGGAGGTCGGAGTACTTTCGACTGTACCGAGGGACGAGGCAGGGGTGCCCCCTGTCCCCCCTGTTGTTCGCATTGGCGATCGAACCATTGGCCATGTCATTGAGGGAGTCTAATAAATGGAGGGGGGTGGTCCGAGGGGGTGAAGAGCATTGGGTGTCGCTATATGCGGATGACCTGTTGCTGTACGTGGCGGATCCAATGGAGGGGATGGTGGAGGTCATGCAGACTCTAAGGGAGTTTGGGGATTTTTCGGGCTATAAGCTCAATGTAGGGAAGAGTGAGCTTTTTGTATTACAGGCGGGGGACCAGGAAAGAGGGATAGGGGACCTACCGCTGAGGAGGGCGGAGGGGAGCTTTCGGTATCTGGGGATCCAGATAGCCAGGAGTTGGGGGGCCCCACATAAACTGAATCTGACGAGATTGGTGGAGCAAATGGAGGGGGACTTCAAAATATGGGACATGCTCCCGCCCTCGCTGGCGGGTAGAGTGCAGTCGGTCAAAATGGTGGTCCTCCCGAGGTTTTTGTTTGTGTTTCAGTGCCTCCCCATCGTGATCCCCAAGGCCTTTTTTAAGAGAGTAGGCAGGAGTATTATGGGGTTTGTGTGGGCAAATAAGACCCCGAGAGTAAGGAGAGGGTTCCTGGAACGCAATAGGGACCGAGGAGGGTTGGCGCTGCCAAATCTAGGGAGCTACAACTGGGCAGAAAATGTGGCGATGATCCGCAAGTGGGTTATGGAGGGAGAGGGGGCGGCATGGAAGAGGATGGAGATGGCGGCCTGTAAAGGAATGAGCCTGGGGGCGTTGGTGACGGCACCGCTGCTGCTCTCGCCGACAAAGTATACCACGAGCCCGGTGGTGGCGGCAACGTTAAGGATCTGGGGCCAGTGGAGACGGCACCGGGGCGCAATGGGAGCATCGGTATGGTCCCCGATCAGGGGTAACCACCAGTTTGTTCCGGGGAAGATGGACGGAGGGGTTCCAGAGCTGGGATCGGGCGGGGATTGGAAGAATGGGGGACCTGTTCATAGACGGGACGTTTGCGAGCTTAGGGGCACTGGAGGAGAAGTTTGAGTTACCCCCGGGAAATGCCTTTAGATATATGCAGGTGAGGGCTTTTGTGAGGCGACAGGTGAGGGAATTCCCGTTGCTCCCGGCACAAGAAGTTCAAGATAGGGTGATCTCGGGTGTATGGGTCGGGGAGAGCAAGGTGTCGGCAATACACCAGGAGTTGAAAGAAGAGGGGGAAGTGCTGGTAGAAGAGTTGAAGGGTAAATGGGAGGAGGAGCTGGGGGAGGAGATCGAGGAAGGTTTGTGGGCTGATGCCCTAGGTAGGGTTAATTCCTCCTCCTCATGTGCCAGGCTCAGCCTGATACAATTTAAGGTGGTTCACAGAGCTCACTTGATGGGGGCGAGGTTGAGCAGGTTCTTTGAGGTAGAGGACAGATGTGGAAGGTGCTCAGGGAGCCCGGCGAACTATGTCCATATGTTTTGGTCATGCCCGGCACTGGAGGGGTTCTGGAGAGGAGTGGCGGGAACAATATCTCAGGTGGTGAAAGTCCGGGTCAAGCCAAGCTGGGGGCTAGCAATATTCGGAGTAGTGGACGAACCGGGAGTGCAGGAGGCGAAAGAGGCCGGCATTCTGGCCTTTGCGTCCCTAGTAGCCCGGCGAAGGATCTTGCTAATGTGGAAGGAGGCGAAGCCCCCCAGCCTGGAGGCCTGGATAAACGATATGGCTGGGTTCATAAAGTTGGAGAGGATTAAGTTCGCCTTGAGAGGGTCTGCGCAGGGGTTCTACAGGCGGTGGCAACCGTTCCTAGACTATCTCGCGGAGCGTTAGAGGAAGGTCGGTCAGCAGCAGCAACCTGGGGGGGACGGGGACGGGACACTGCCTGGGGGGGTGGATGAGCAAGAGATAACATGAAGAGTCGGGGAAACTGGCCCGTACGGGAGAGAGCCAGTGTACAAAACTATGTAAATATACTATTTGGCCATGTATATATCTTGCTCCGCGCAATTTCTCGTTTCTTTTTTTTTGTTACGGGGGGGGGGGGTTATTGTTTGTAAGGGAGAAAAATTGTGTTAAAAACTTTAATAAATATATTTTTTTTAAAAAGAAAAGTAGATGGTAAAATTTCCCATGTATTAAATTGATGTCGAGATTCTACAAGCAACCAGCAGAGGGACGAGATGACCCAGTAGAGGGAGGAGTTGACCCAGTAGAGGGAGGAGTTGACCCAGTAGAGGGAGGAGTTGACCCAGCAGAGGGAGGAGTTGACCCAGCAGAGGGAGGAGTTGACCCAGCAGAGGGAGGAGTTGACCCAGCAGAGGGAGGAGTTGACCCAGCAGAGGGAGGAGTTGACCCAGCAGAGGGAGGAGTTGACCCAGCAGAGGGAGGAGTTGACCCAGCAGAGGGAGGAGCTGCTCCAGCAGAGGGAGGAGCTGCTCCAGCAGAGGGAGGAGCTGCTCCAGCAGAGGGAGGAGCTGACCCAGCAGAGGGAGGAGCTGCTCCAGCAGAGGGAGGAGCTGACCCAGCAGAGGGAGGAGCTGACCCAGCAGAGGGAGGAGCTGCTCCAGCAGAGGGAGGAGGAGGTGACCCAGCAGAGGGAGGAGCTGACCCAGCAGAGGGAGGAGCTGACCCAGCAGAGGGAGGAGCTGCTCCAGCAGAGGGAGGAGCTGACCCAGCAGAGGGAGGAGCTGCTCCAGCAGAGGGAGGAGGAGGTGACCCAGCAGAGGGAGGAGCTGACCCAGCAGAGGGAGGAGCTGCTCCAGCAGGGGGAGGAGCTGACCCAGCAGAGGGAGGAGCTGACCCAGCAGAGGGAGGAGCTGGTTCAGCAGAGGGAGGAGCTGCTGTAGACTAATAACCACTGTTTCAGGTTAAAACTTTTAAGTTATTTTATTATTATATATATTTTTTTCTCTTTTTAAAAGATGCAATCACTGTCTTTACAAAAAAGTAAAAGATCTTGCTTCTGGATCCTTCCGGTTGGTTGAAGGGACCTTCAGGCCCAACTTGACAATCAAGCTCCTTTTTAAAGTCTGGTCTTCTTTAGATGTATTCACTGTTCTGCTCGGTTGCTGTGTCCTATCTTTCCCATGTACCGAGCTGTGAGAGCTGACTCTGCCAGCTGTCCCCTTTCTTCGGGTTTTTATATATTTCTCAGTTATCTAGTTTTTATGACCTTATTGCAAAGTAACTCTTGATTCTCTTTGATTGTAAAAAGTATCTTTGGTCTAAACATTCATTTTGACATAACCTCATCTCATAGATCTGATTACATTGTGTCCTTTGTGATGTTCAAAATGCTTTGACTTCAAGAGGTGTTACTTTTAATTCCTGTCATTTCTATAGTTTTATTTTCCAATTGTGTCCTCAGCTCAATTTTGACTTTGATTTTGGCTTTGAATTATGTTTCTCGTAGACTGATAGTCTCCAGTTTTCTTTAATTTACCTGGTTTAGCAAATTTTCACACTTCGAATTATCACCAAATTCAACTGAACCTCATCCATTCCTTTCCAGCTGCTTACTGAGATAGTTACTTTCAATGAAGGTGTGAACCATTGTTTTTTGCTTCATTCAAAATCCTGTTTGTCTTGTTTGCTAAGCCTGCTTGACCAAGGATATCTGCATTTTACAATCCTTCCCTGGCAGCTGCTGTTAACCCTTTGTGGGATCTTTCCCTGTATCCTCTCATGTTTCTCTCAGACCAGATATTGCCAGACTTCCATGTTTCAAATGACACATCTTTCCATATTATCAATAACAGAGGAGCTGCTCCAGCAGAGGGAGGAGCTGCTCCAGCAGAGGGAGGAGCTGCTCCAGCAGAGGGAGGAGCTGCTCCAGCAGAGGGAGGAGCTGACCCAGCAGAGGGAGGAGCTGCTCCAGCAGAGGGAGGAGCTGCTCCAGCAGAGGGAGGAGCTGCTCCAGCAGAGGGAGGAGCTGACCCAGCAGAGGGAGGAGCTGCTCCAGCAGAGGGAGGAGCTGCTCCAGCAGAGGGAGGAGCTGACCCAGCAGAGGGAGGAGCTGACCCAGCAGAGGGAGGAGCTGCTCCAGCAGAGGGAGGAGCTGACCCAGCAGAGGGAGGAGCTGCTCCAGCAGAGGGAGGAGCTGCTCCAGCAGAGGGAGGAGCTGACCCAGCAGAGGGAGGAGCTGCTCCAGCAGAGGGAGGAGGTGACCCAGCAGAGGGAGGAGGTCTGACAAGTTCGGAAATGTGTTCTGAAAACAGCGCGAGGTAGTGACCTTGAACAAGAGAGCTGAATTTGGTGCATTTGAGTAAAATAGTGAGAGTTTGGTGACTGAGGGAGTGCTGAATTTGGTGCATTTGAGTAAAATAGTGAGAGTTTGGTGACTGAGGGAGTGCTGAATTTGGTGCTTTTTGAGTGCTATAGTGAGAGTTTGGTGACTGAGGGAGTTAGGTGAGGAGGGAGTAAGGTGCTTCTTTCATTTCGTTTCCTACATTTCCACAAAGAGCGAGAAGGGAGCCAGGAATTTACAGAGAGTGCAGCTGACTGGGAGCAGAGTCGGAGGGCGGAGATCCAGTTGGTCCACAGGGCAGCTATATTCTGTAAGGTAAGAGGGGATGGAGGCTAGGCCAGTTGCATGCTCCTCCTGTAGGATGTGGGTGGTGAGGGATACCACCGGTGTCCCCGCTGACTATACCTGCGGGAAGTGCACCCAACTTCAGCTCCTCAAAGACCGTGTTAGGGAACTGGAGCTGAAGCTGGATGAACTTCGGATCATCCGGGAGGCAGAGGGGGTGATAGAGAAGAGTTACAGAGAGGTAACCACACCCAAGGTACAGGACAAGAGTAGCTGGGTTACAGTCAGGGGAAAGAAAACAAACAGGCAGACAGCGCAGGGATCCCTCGTGGCCGTTCCCCTTCAAAACAAACAACAAAAGAACAAAGAAATGTACAGCACAGGAACAGGCCCTTCGGCCCTCCAAGCCCGTGCCGACCATGCTGCCCGACTAAACTACAATCTTCTACACTTCCTGGGTCCGTATCCCTCTATTCCCATCCTATTCATGTATTTGTCAAGATGCCCCTTAAATGTCCCTATCGTCCCTGCTTCCACTACCTCCTCCGGTAGCGAGTTCCAGGCACCCACTACCCTCTGCGTAAAAAACTTGCCTCGTACATCTACTCTAAACCTTGCCCCTCTCACCTTAAACCTATGCCCCCTAGTAGTTGACCCCTCTACCCTGGGGAAAAGCCTCTGACTATCCACTCTGTCTATGCCCCTCATAATTTTGTAGACCTCTATCAGGTCTCCCCTCAACCTCCTTCGTTCCAGTGAGAACAAACCGAGTTTATTCAATCGCTCCTCATAGCTTATGCCCTCCATACCAGGCAACATTCTGGTAAATCTCTTCTGCACCCTCTCTAAAGCCTCCACATCCTTCTGGTAGTGTGGTGACCAGAATTGAACACTATACTCCAAGTGTGGCCTAACTAAGGTTCTATACAGCTGCAACATGACTTGCCAATTCTTATACTCAATGCCCCGGCCAATGAAGGCAAGCATGCCGTATGCCTTCATGACTACCTTCTCCACCTGTGTTGCCCCTTTCAATGACCTGTGGACCTGTACTCCTAGCTCTCTTTGACTTTCAATACTCTTGAGGGTTCTACCATTCACTGTATATTCCCTACCTGCATTAGACCTTCCAAAATGCATTACCTCACATTTGTCCGGATTAAACTCCATCTGCCATCTCTCTGCCCAAGTCTCCAAACAATCTAAATCCTGCTGTATCCTCTGACAGTCCTCATCGCTATCCGCAATTCCACCAACCTTTGTGTCGTCTGCAAACTTACTAATCAGACCAGTTACATTTTCCTCCAAATCATTTATATATACTACAAAGAGCAAAGGTCCCAGCACTGATCCCTGTGGAACCACTGGTCACAGCCCTCCAATTAGAAAAGCATCCTTCCATTGCTACTCTCTGCCTTCTTTGACCTAGCCAGTTCTGTATCCACCTTGCCAGCTCACCCCTGATCCCATGTGACTTCACCTTTTGTACTAGTCTACCATGAGGGACCTTGTCAAAGGCCTTACTTAAGTCCATATAGACAACATCCACTGCCCTACCTGCATCAATCATCTTAGTGACCTCCTCGAAAAACTCGAGCAAGTTAATGAGACACGACCTCCCCTTCACAAAACCATGCTGCCTCTCACTAATACGTCCATTTGCTTCCAAATGGGGGTAGATCCTGTATCGAAGAATTCTCTCCAGTAATTTCCCTACCACTGAAGTAAGGCTCACCGGCCTGTAGTTCCCTGGATTATCCTTGCTATCCTTCTTAAACAGAGGAACAACATTGGCTATTCTCCAGTCCTCCGGGACATCCCCTGAAGACAGTGAGGATCCAAAGATTTCTGTCAAGGCCTCAGCAATTTCCTCTCCAGCCTCCTTCAGTATTCTGGGGTAGATCCCATCAGGCCCTGGGGACTTATCTACCTTAATATTTTTTAAGACACCCAACACCTCGTCTTTTTGGATCTCAATGTGACCCAGGCTATCTACACACCCTTCTCCAGACTCAACATCTACCAATTTCTTCTCTTTGGTGAATACTGATGCAAAGTATTCATTTAGTACCTCGCCGATTTCCTCTGGCTCCACACATAGATTCCCTTGCCTATCCTTCAGTGGGCCAACCCTTTCCCTGGCTACCCTCTTGCTTTTTATGTACGTGTAAAAAGCCTTGGGATTTTCCTTAACCCTATTTGCCAATGACTTTTTGTGACCCCTTCTAGCCCTCCTGACTCCTTGCTTAAGTTCCTTCCTACTTTCCTTATATGCCACGCAGGCTTCGTCTGTTCCCAGCCTTCTAGCCCTGACAAATGCCTCCTTTTTCTTTTTGACGAGGCCTACAATATCTCTCGTTATCCAAGGTTCCCGAAAATTGCCGTATTTATCCTTCTTCCTCACAGGAACATGCCGGTCCTGAATTCCTTTCAACTGACACTTGAAAGCCTCCCACATGTCAGATGTTGATTTGCCCTCAAACATCCGCCCCCAATCTATGTTCTTCAGTTCCCGCCTAATATTGTTATAATTAGCCTTCCCTCAATTTAGCACATTCATCCTCGGACCACTCTTATCCTTGTCCACCAGTACTTTAAAACTTACTGAATTGTGGTCACTGTTACCGAAATGCTCCCCTACTGAAACATCTACCACCTGGCCGGGCTCATTCCCCAATACCAGGTCCAGTACCGCCCCTTCCCTAGTTGGACTGTCTACATATTGTTTTAAGAAGCCCTCCTGGATGCTCCTTACAAACTCCGCCCCGTCTAAGCCCCTGGCACTAAGTGAGTCCCAGTCAATATTGGGGAAGTTGAAGTCTCCCATCACCACAACCCTGTTGTTTTTAATCTTTTCCAAAATCTGTCTACCTATCTGCTCCTCTATCTCCCGCTGGCTGTTGGGAGGCCTGTAGTAAACCCCCAACATTGTGACTGCACCCTTCTTATTCCTGATCTCTACCCATATAACCTCACTGCCCTCTGAGGTGTCCTCCCGCAGTACAGCTGTGATATTCTCCCTAACCAGTAGCGCAACTCCGCCTCCCCTTTTACATCCCCCGCTATCCCGCCTGAAACATCTAAATCCCGGAACGTTTAGCTGCCAATCCTGCCCTTCCCTCAACCAGGTCTCTGTAATGGCAACAACATCATAGTTCCAGGTACTAATCCAAGCTCTAAGTTCATCTGCCTTATCCGTAATACTTCTTGCATTAAAACATATGCACTTCAGGCCACCAGACCCGCTGTGTTCAGCAACGTCTCCCTGTCTGCTCTGCCTCAGAGCCCCACTGTCCCTATTCCCTAGTTCTCCATCAATGCTCTCACCTTCTGACCTATTGCTCCCGTGCCCACCCCCCTGCCATACTAGTTTAAACCCTCCCGTGTGACACTAGCAAACCTCACGGCCAGGATATTTATGCCTCTCCGGTTTAGATGCAACCCGTCCTTCTTATATAGGTCACACCTGCCCCGGAAGAGCTCCCAGTGGTCCAGATAACGGGAACCCTCCCTCCTACACCAGCTGTTTAGCCACGTGTTTAGCTGCTCTATCTTCCTATTTCTAGCCTCACTGGCACGTGGCACAGGGAGCAATCCCAAGATTACAACCCTAGAGGTCCTGTCTTTTAACTTTCTGCCTAGCTCCCTGAACTCCTGCTGCAGGACCTCATGCCCCTTCCTGCCTATGTCGTTAGTACCAATATGTACAACGACCTCTGCCTGTTTGCCCTCCCCCTTCAGGATGCCCTCTACCCGTTCGGAGACATCCTGGACCCTGGCACCAGGGAGGCAACAAGTATACCGTTTTGGATGCTGTTGGGGGGGATGACCTACCGGGGGAAGGCCCAGTGGCCAGGTCTCTGGCACTGAGTCTGGCTCTGGGGCTCAGAAGGGAAGGGGGGAGAATAGAAAAGCAATAGTAGTAGGAGATTCAATGGTTAGGGGAATAGATAGGAGATTCTGTGGTCGCGAGCGAGACTCCCGGAAGGTATGTTGCCTCCCGGGTGCCAGGGCCAGGAATGTCTCGGATCGTGTCTTCAGGATCCTTAAGGGGGAGGGGGAGCAGCCAGAAGTCATGGGCGGCATGGACTGGTTGGGCCGAAGGGCCTGTTTCCATGCTGTAAACTTCTATGATTCTAAGTCGTGGTGCACATTGGTACCAACGACATAGGTAGGAAAAGGGGTGTGGAGGTAATAAACGAGTTTAGGGAGTTACGCTGGAAGTTAAAAGCCAGGACAGACAGAGTTGTCATCTCTGGTTTGTTGCCGGTGCCACGTGATAGCGAGGCTAGGAATAGGGAGAGAGTGCAGCTGAACACGTGGCTGCAGGAATGGTGTAGGAGGGAGGGCTTCAGGTATTTGGATAATTGGAGCGCATTCTGGGGAAGGTGGGACCTGTGCAAGCAGGACGGGTTGCATCTGAACCAGAGGGGCATCAATATCCTGGGAGGGAGGTTTTCTAGTACTCTTCGGGAGGGTTGAAACTAATTTGGCAGGGGAATGGGAACCGGATTTGTAGTCCAGCAACTAAGGTAGCCGATATTCAGGACGCCAAAGCGTGTAGTGAGGCAGTGGGGAAGGGAACACTGACAAAGGAGAGTCCTTGCAGGCACGGAGATGGGTTGAAATGTGTATACTTCAACGCAAGAAGCATCAGGAATAAGGTGGGTGAATTTAAGGCATGGATCGGTACTTGGGACTACGATGTGGTGGCCATCACGGAAACTTGGATAGAAGAGGGGCAGAAATGGTTGTTGGAGGTCCCTGGTTATAGATGTTTCAATAAGATTAGGGAGGGTGGTAAAAGAGGTGGGGGGTGGCATTGTTAATTAGAGATAGTATAACAGCTGCAGAAAGGCAGTTCGAGGAGTATCTGCCTACTGAGGTAGTATGGGTTGAAGTCAGAAATAGGAAAGCAGCAGTCACCTTGTTAGGAGTTTCCTATAGGCCCCCCAATAGTAGCAGAGATGTGGAGGAACAGATTGGGAAACAGATTTTGGAAAGGTGCAGAAGTCACAGGGTAGTATAGTACTCATGGGTGCCTTCAACTTCCCAAACATTGAGTGGAAACTCTTTAGATCAAATAGTTTGGATGGGGTGGTGTTTGTGCAGTGTGTCCAGGAAGCTTTTCTAACACAGTATGTAGATTGTCCGACCAGAAGGGAGGCCATATTGGATTTGATACTTGGTAATGAACCAGGGCAAGTGATAGATTTGTTAGTGGGGGAGCATTTTGGAGATAGTGACCACAATTCTGTGACTTTCACTTTAGTAATGGAGAGGGATAGGTGCGTGCAACAGGGCAAGGTTTACAATTGGGGGAAGGGTAAATACGATGTTGTCAGACAAGAATTGAAGTGCATAAGTTGGGAACGTAGGCTGGCAGGGAAGGACACAAAGAACAAAGAACAAAGAACAAAGAACAAAGAAATGTACAGCACAGGAACAGGCCCTTCGGCCTTCCAAGCCCGTGCCGACCATACTGCCCGACTAAACTACAATCTTCTACACTTCCTGGGTCCGTATCCTTCTATTCCCATCCTATTCATATATTTGTCAAGATGCCCCTTAAATGTCCCTATCGTCCCTGCCTCCACTACCTCCTCCGGTAGTGAGTTCCAGGCACCCACTACCCTCTGCGTAAAAAATTTGCCTCGTACATCTACTCTAAACTTTGCCCCTCTCACCTTAAACCTATGCCCCCTAGTAATTGACCCCTCTACCCTGGGGAAAAGCCTCTGACTATCCACTCTGTCTATGCCCCTCATAATTTTGTATACCTCTATCAGGTCGCCCCTCAACCTCCTTCGTTCCAGTGAGAACAAACCGAGTTTATTCAATCGCTCCTCATAGCTTATGCCCTCCATACCAGGCAACATTCTGGTAAATCTCTTCTGCACCCTCTCTAAAGCCTCCACATCCTTCTGGTAGTGTGGCGACCAGAATTGAACACTATACTCCAAGTGTGGCCTAACTAAGGTTCTATACAGCTGCAACATGACTTGCCAATTCTTATACTCAATGCCCCGGCCAATGAAGGCAAGCATGCCGTATGCCTTCTTGACTACCTTCTCCACCTGTGTAGCCCCTTTCAGTGATCTGTGGACCTGTACTCCTAGATCTCTTTGACTTTCAATACTCATGAGGGTTCTACCATTCACTGTATATTCCCTACCTGCATTAGCCCTTCCAAAATGCATTACCTCACATTTGTCCAGGTTAAACTCCATCTGCCATCTCTCCGCCCAAGTCTCCAGACAATCTAAATCCTGCTGTATCCTCAGACAGTCCTCATCGCTATCCGCAATTCCACCAACCTTTGTGTCGTCTGCAAACTTACTAATCAGACCAGTTACATTTTCCTCCAAATCATTTATATATACTACAAAGAGCAAAGGTCCCAGCACTGATCCCTGTGGAACACCACTGGTCACAGCCCTCCAATTAGAAAAGCATCCCTCCATTGCTACCCTCTGCCTTCTATGGCCTAGCCAGTTCTGTATCCACCTTGCCAGTTCACCCCTGATCCCGTGTGACTTCACCTTTTGTACTAGTCTACCATGAGGGACCTTGTCAAAGGCCTTACTGAAGTCCATATAGACAACATCTACTGCCCTACCTGCATCAATCATCTTAGTGACCTCCTCGAAAAACTCTATCAAGTTAGTGAGACACGACCTCCCCTTCACAAAACCGTGCTGCCTCTCACTAATACGTCCATTTGCTTCCAAATGGGAGTAGATCCTGTCTCGAAGAATTCTCTCCAGTAATTTCCCTACCACTGAAGTAAGGCTCACCGGCCTGTAGTTCCCGGGATTATCCCTGCCACCCTTCTTAAACAGAGGAACAACATTGGCTATTCTCCAGTCCTCCGGGACATCCCCTGAAGACAGCGAGGATCCAAAGATTTCTGTCAAGGCCTCAGCAATTTCCTCTCCAGCCTCCTTCAGTATTCTGGGGTAGATCCCATCCGGCCCTGGGGACTTATCTACCTTAATATTTTTTAAGACACCCAACACCTCGTCTTTTTGGATCACAATGTGACCCAGGCTATCTACACCCCCTTCTCCAGACTCAACATCTACCAATTCCTTCTCTTTGGTGAATACTGATGCAAAGTATTCATTTAGTACCTCGCCCATTTCCTCTGGCTCCACACATAGATTCCCTTGCCTATCCTTCAGTGGGCCAACCCTTTCCCTGGCTACCCTCTTGCTTTTTATGTAAGTGTAAAAAGCCTTGGGATTTTCCTTAACCCTATTTGCCAATGACTTTTTGTGACCCCTTCTAGCCCTCCTGACTCCCTGCTTAAGTTCCTTCCTACTTTCCTTATATGCCACACAGGCTTCGTCTGTTCCCAGCCTTTTAGCCCTGACAAATGCCTCCTTTTTCTTTTTGACGAGGCCTACAATATCATTCGTCATCCAAGGTTCCCGAAAATTGCCGTATTTATCTTTCTTCCTCACAGGAACATGCCTGTCCTGTATTCCTATCAACTGACACTTGAAAGCCTCCCACATGTCAGATGTTGATTTGCCCTCAAACATCCGCCCCCAATCTATGTTCTTCAGTTCCCGCCTAATATTGTTATAATTAGCCTTCCCCCAATTTAGCACATTCATCCTCGGACCACTCTTATCCTTGTCCACCAGTACTTTAAAACTTACTGAATTGTGGTCACTGTTACCGAAATGCTCCCCTACTGAAACATCTACCACCTGGCCGGGCTCATTCCCCAATACCAGGTCCAGTACCGCCTCTTCCCTAGTTGGACTGTTTACATATTGTTTTAAGAAGCCCTCCTGGATGCTCCTTACAAACTCTGCCCCGTCTAAGCCCCTGGCACTAAGTGAGTCCCAGTCAATATTGGGGAAGTTGAAGTCTCCCATCACCACAACCCTGTTGTTTTTACTCTTTTCCAAAATCTGTCTACCTATCTGCTCCTCTATCTCCCGCTGGCTGTTGGGAGGCCTGTAGTATACCCCCAACATTGTGACTGCACCCTTCTTATTCCTGATCTCTACCCATATAGCCTCACTGCCCTCTGAGGTGTCCTCTCGCTGTATAGCTGTGATACTCTCCTGAACAAGTAGCGCAACTCCGCCTCCCCTTTTACATCCCCCTCTATCCCGCCTGAAACATCTAAATCCTGGAACGTTTAGCTGCCAATCCTGCCCTTCCCTCAACCAGGTCTCTGTAATGGCAACAACATCATAGTTCCAAGTAGTAATCCAAGCTCTAAGTTCATCTGCCTTACCCGTAATGCTCCTTGCATTAAAACATATGCACTTCAGGCCACCAGACCCGCTGTGTTCAGCAACTTCTCCCCGTCTGCTCTGCCTCAGAGCCACACTGTCCCTATTCCCTAGTTCTCCCTCAATGCTCTCACCTTCTGACCTATTGCTCCCGTGCCCACCACCCTGCCATACTAGTTTAAACCCTCCCCTGTGACACTAGCAAATCTCGCGGCCAGGATATTTATGCCTCTCCGGTTTAGATGCAACCCGTCCATCTTATACAGGTCACACCTGCCCCGGAAGAGCTCCCAGTGGTCCAGATAACAGAAACCCTCCCTCCTACACCAGCTGTTTAGCCACGTGTTTGTCTGCTCTATCTTCCTATTTCTAGCCTCACTGGCACGTGGCACAGGGAGTAATCCCGAGATTACAACCCTCGAGGTCCTGTCTTTTAACTTTCTGCCTAGCTCCCTGAACTCCTGCTGCAGGACCTCATGCCCCTTCCTGCCTATGTCGTTAGTACCAATATGTACAACGACCTCTACCTGTTTGCCCTCCCCCTTCAGGATTCCCTCTACCCGTTCGGAGACATCCTGGACCCTGGCACCAGGGAGGCAACATACCATCCTGGAGTCTCTTTCACGTCCACAGAAGCGCCTATCTGTTCCCCTGACTATAGAGTCCCCTATAACTATTACTCTTCTGCGCTTTGACCCTCCCTTCTGAACATCAGAGCCAGCCGTGGTGCCACTGCTCTGGCTGCTGCTGTTTTCCCCTGATAGGC
The DNA here is from genome assembly GCF_047496885.1 of Scyliorhinus torazame. Lineage (NCBI taxonomy): Eukaryota > Metazoa > Chordata > Chondrichthyes > Carcharhiniformes > Scyliorhinidae > Scyliorhinus > Scyliorhinus torazame. The sequence continues at coordinate 2,133,653 of NC_092709.1, forward strand.
TATCCCCCCCGACAGTATCCAAAGGGGTATATCTGTTCGAGAGGGGGACAACCACAGGGGATTCCTGCACTGACTGCCTGCCCTTTCTGGTGGTCACCCATTTCTCTGCCTGCACCTTGGGTGTGACCACACTTACATAACTGCGATCTATGACGCTTTCCGCCACCTGCATGCTCCTAAGTGCATCCAATTGCTGCTCCAACCGAACCATGCGGTCTGTGAGGAGCTGCAGTTGGGTGCACTTTCTGCAGATGAAGCCATCCGGGACGCTGGAAGCCTCCCGGACCTGCCACATCTCACAGTCAGAGCACAGCACCCCTCTAACTGACATTGCGTCAATTAATTAAAATTAAAATTTGTCTTTTTTTTTTTTTATAAATACTTTTTTTTTAAATTACAAAGTTACTGTCAACTATCTGTTTCCTAGCACTAGATTTCTAATAGAAATGCGATAGCTAACTATAATATCCTCCGATCTCTGGCTTAGATATCCTCTAAATTATAATTAAGTTATTATGCTTAATTAGTTCCCAAATACTCAAAAAAATTTAGGTTAGAATCCCAACCAGCCACTCAGGTCACAGCTTTTCTGTGATGTCACTTCAGTTTCCCCCCGACACACACAATTTGAAAAAAAGGTATAAAAGTAAAAATCACTTGCTTACCTTCTGAGATGTTCTCAGGTTCTCTCGCTGACAGAGACTGGGCTGCTCCTGTAAAGGTAAGGTTTTTAAACACACTACTCACCTCCCAGAAGGCCCCTGCGCACCGCTGCCGCCGAAATCCAAAGGGCTGCTCCTGTAAAGGTAAGGTTTTTAAACTCACTACTCACCTCCCAGAAGGCCCCTGCGCACCGCTGCCGCCAAAATCCAAAGGGCTGCTCCTGTAAAGGTAAGGTTTTTAAACTCACTACTCACCTCCAAGAAGGCCCCTGCGCACCGCTGCCGCCGAAATCCAAAGGGCTGCTCCTGTAAAGGTAAGAGCTTTTAAACGAACTACTCACCTCCCAGAAGGCCCCTGCGCACCGCTGCCGCCGAAATCCAAAGGGCTGCTCCTGTAAAGGTAAGAGCTTTTAAACTAACTACTCACCTCCCAGAAGGCCCCTGCGCACCGCTGCCGCCGAAATCCAAAGGGCTGCTCCTGTAAAGGTAAGGTTTTTAAACTCACTACTCACCTCCCAGAAGGCCCCTGCGCACCGCTGCCGCCGAAATCCAAAGTGAAATGTGGAACTTGTTCAAGGAACAGGTACTACGTGTCCTTGATATGTATGTCCCTGTCAGGCAGGGAAGAGATGGTCGAGTGAGGGAACCATGGTTGACAAGAGAGGTTGAATGTCTTGTTAAGAGGAAGGAGACTTGTGTAAGGCTGAGGAAACAAGGTTCAGACAGGGCGCTAGAGGGATACAAGATAGCCAGGAGGGAACTGAAGAACGGGATTAGGAGAGCTAAGAGAGGGCATGAACAATCCTTGGCAGGTAGGAGCAAGGTAAACCCCAAGGCCTTTTACACATGTGTGAGAAATATGAGAATGACTAGAGCGAGGGTAGGTCCGATCAAGGACAGTAGCGGGAGATTGTGTATTGAGTCTGAAGAGATAGGAGAGGTCTTGAACGAGTACTTTTCTTCTGTATTTACAAATGAGAGGGGCCATATTGTTGGAGAGGACAGTGTGAAACAGATTGGTAAGCTCGAGGAAATACCTGTTAGGCAGGAAGATGTCGATTTCGGCAGCGTGAGAGCAGCTGGTGAGTCAGTTTCAGCGGGAGCATTGCGGAAGGAGGTTGCTGGGAGGTAAGTCAACCTTTAAAAGCACTTCTCTTTGCAGGGGCAGGCCAGTCGATTTCGGCGGCGTGAGAGCAGCTGGTGAGTCAGTTTCAGCGGGAGCATTGCGGAAGGAGGTTGCTGGGAGGTAAGTCAACCTTTAAAAGCACTTCTCTTTGCAGGGGCAGGCCAGTCGATTTCGGCAGCGTGAGAGCAGCTGGTGAGTCAGTTTCAGCGGGAGCATTGCGGAAGGAGGTTGCTGGGAGGTAAGTCAACCTTTAAAAGCACTTCTCTTTGCAGGGGCAGGCCAGTCGATTTCGGCGGCGTGGGACCAGCTGGTGAGTCAGTTTCAGCGGGAGCATTGCGGAAGGAGGTTGCTGGGAGGTAAGTCAACCTTTAAAAGCACTTCTCTTTGCAGGGGCAGGCCAGTCAATTTCAGCAGGAGCTGAGAATTTTTCTTTTTTTTTTAAAATTAGTTTTTTAGGCGGGTCAGGAAGTCGACCCGCGGACGTCTGGGAAGACCCTCACCAATAAATTCTGGTGGAGAGGAAACCCGAGACACTACACGTGTAGTGTCTCCCACCCACCCTCCTCCTCTAACCTAATAATAAAACCCATTGGTCTGAGGTAAGTACCATATTTTTATTATATTATTATTATTTTTTATAAAAATTTAATTTAGTTGTTAGCCAGATCTTGGTAGAAAGTTAGAGGAATGGCAGGGAAGGGAGTGCAATGTTCCTCCTGCAGGATGTTTGAGGTGAGGGATGCAGTTAGTGTCCCTGCTGATTTTACCTGCAGGAAGTGCTGCCATCTCCAGCTCCTCCAAGACCGAGTTAGGGAACTGGAGCTGGAGTTGGAAGAAGTTCGGATCAGTGAAATGTGGAACTTGTTCAAGGAACAGGTACTACGTGTCCTTGATATGTATGTCCCTGTCAGGCAGGGAAGAGATGGTCGAGTGAGGGAACCATGGTTGACAAGAGAGGTTGAATGTCTTGTTAAGAGGAAGGAGACTTGTGTAAGGCTGAGGAAACAAGGTTCAGACAGGGCGCTAGAGGGATACAAGATAGCCAGGAGGGAACTGAAGAACGGGATTAGGAGAGCTAAGAGAGGGCATGAACAATCCTTGGCAGGTAGGAGCAAGGTAAACCCCAAGGCCTTTTACACAGAAGGGGTCATAGATAGCAGCTTCAGGGAATTAGTTACACCAAAGATTGGAGATAGGTGGGTAACTGTAAGAGGGACTGGGAAAAAACAGTCAGTGCAGGGATCCCCTGCGGTCGTTCCCCTGAGAAACAAGTATACCGCTTTGGATACTTGTGGGGGGGACGACTTACCAGGGGTAAGCCATGGGGTACGGGCCTCTGGCACGGAATCTGTCCCTGTTGCTCAGAAGGGAAGGGGGGAGAGGAGCAGAGCATTAGTAATTGGGGACTCTATAGTCAGGGGCACAGATAGGAGATTTTGTGGGAGCGTGAGAGACTCACGTTTGGTATGTTGCCTCCCAGGTGCAAGGGTACGTGATGTCTCGGATCGTGTTTTCCGGGTCCTTAGGGGGGAGGGGGAGCAGCCCCAAGTCGTGGTCCACATTGGCACCAACGACATAGGTAGGAAAGGGGACAAGGATGTCAGGCAGGCTTTCAGGGAGCTAGGATGGAAGCTCAGAACTAGAACAAACAGAGTTGTTATCTCTAGGTTGTTGCCCGTGCCACGTGATAGTGAGATGAGGAATAGGGAGAGAGAGCATTTAAACACGTGGCTACAGGGATGGTGCAGGCGGGAGGGATTCAGATTTTTGGATAACTGGGGCTCTTTCTGGGGAAGGTGGGACCTCTACAGACAGGATGGTCTACATCTGAACCTGAGGGGCACAAATATCCTGGGGGGGAGATTTGTTAGTGCTCTTTGGGGGGGTTTAAACTAATGCAGCAGGGGCATGGGAACCTGGATTGTAGTTTTAGGGTAAGGGAGAATGAGAGTATAGAGGTCAGGAGCACAGATTTGACGTCGCAGGAGGGGGCCAGCGTTCAGGTAGGTGGTTTGAAGTGTGTCTACTTCAATGCCAGGAGTATACGAAACGAGGTAGGGGAACTGGCAGCGTGGGTTGGTACCTGGGACTTCGATGTTGTGGCCATTTCGGAGACATGGATAGAGCAGGGACAGGAATGGATGTTGCAGGTTCCGGGGTTTAGGTGTTTTAGTAAGCTCAGAGAAGGAGGCAAAAGAGGGGGAGGTGTGGCGCTGCTAGTCAAGAGCAGTATTACGGTGGCGGAGAGGATGCTAGATGGGGACTCTTCTTCCGAGGTAGTATTGGCTGAAGTTAGAAACAGGAAAGGAGAGGTCACCCTGTTGGGAGTTTTTTATAGGCCTCCTAATAGTTCTAGGGATGTAGAGGAAAGGATGGCGAAGATGATTCTGGATATGAGCGAAAGTAACAGGGTAGTTATTATGGGAGACTTTAACTTTCCAAATATTGACTGGAAAAGATATAGTTCGAGTACAATAGATGAGTCGTTTTTTGTACAGTGTGTGCAGGAGGGTTTCCTGAAACAATATGTTGACAGGCCAACAAGAGGCGAGGCCACGTTGGATTTGGTTTTGGGTAATGAACCAGGCCAGGTGTTGGATTTGGAGGTAGGAGAGCACTTTGGGGACAGTGACCACAATTCGGTGACGTTTACGTTAATGATGGAAAGGGATAAGTATACACCGCAGGGCAAGAGTTATAGCTGGGGGAAGGGCAATTATGATGCCATTAGACGTGACTTGGGGGGGATAAGGTGGAGAAGTAGGCTGCAAGTGTTGGGCACACTGGATAAGTGGGGCTTGTTCAAGGATCAGCTACTGCGTGTTCTTGATAAGTATGTACCGGTCAGACAGGGAGGAAGGCGTCGAGCGAGGGAACCGTGGTTTACCAAGGAAGTGGAATCTCTTGTTAAGAGGAAGAAGAAGGCCTATGTGAAGATGAAGTGTGAAGTTTCGGTTGGGGCGATGGATAGTTACAAGGTAGCGAGGAAGGATCTAAAGAGAGAGCTAAGACGAGCAAGGAGGGGACATGAGAAGTATTTGGCAGGAAGGATCAAGGAAAACCCAAAAGCTTTCTATAGGTATGTCAGGAATAAGCGAATGACTAGGGAAAGAGTAGGACCAGTCAAGGACAGGGATGGGAAATTGTGTGTGGAGTCTGAAGAGATAGGCGAGATACTAAATGAATATTTTTCGTCAGTATTCACTCAGGAAAAAGATAATGTTGTGGAGGAGAATGCTGAGCCCCAGGCTAATAGAATAGATGGCATTGAGGTACGTAGGGAAGAGGTGTTGGCAATTCTGGATAGGCTGAAAATAGATAAGTCCCCGGGACCTGATGGGATTTATCCTAGGATTCTATGGGAGGCCAGGGAAGAGATTGCTGGACCTTTGGCTTTGATTTTTATGTCATCATTGGCTACAGGAATAGTGCCAGAGGACTGGAGGACAGCAAATGTGGTCCCTTTGTTCAAAAAGGGGAGCAGAGACAACCCCGGCAACTATAGACCGGTGAGCCTCACGTCTGTAGTGGGTAAAGTCTTGGAGGGGATTATAAGGGACAAGATTTATAATCATCTAGATAGGAATAATATGATCAGGGATAGTCAGCATGGCTTTGTGAAGGGTAGGTCATGCCTCACAAACCTTATTGAGTTCTTTGAGAAGGTGACTGAACAGGTAGATGAGGGTAGAGCAGTTGATGTGGTGTATATGGATTTCAGCAAAGCGTTTGATAAGGTTCCCCACGGTAGGCTATTGCAAAAAAATACGGAGGCTGGGGATTGAGGGTGATTTAGAGATGTGGATCAGAAATTGGCTAGCTGAAAGAAGACAGAGGGTGGTGGTTGATGGGAAATGTTCAGAATGGAGTACAGTCACAAGTGGAGTACCACAAGGATCTGTTCTGGGGCCGTTGCTGTTTGTCATTTTTATCAATGACCTAGAGGAAGGCGCAGAACGGTGGGTGAGTAAATTTGCAGACGATACTAAAGTCGGTGGTGTTGTCGATAGTGTGGAAGGATGTAGCAGGTTACAGAGGGATATAGATAAGCTGCAGAGCTGGGCTGAGAGGTGGCAAATGGAGTTTAATGTAGAGAAGTGTGAGGTGATTCACTTTGGAAGGAATAACAGGAATGCGGAATATTTGGCTAATGGTAAAGTTCTTGAAAGTGTGGATGAGCAGAGGGATCTAGGTGTCCATGTACATAGATCCCTGAAAGTTGCCACCCAGGTTGATAGGGTTGTGAAGAAGGCCTATGGAATGTTGGCCTTTATTGGTAGAGGGATTGAGTTCCGGAGTCGGGAGGTCATGTTGCAGCTGTACAGAACTCTGGTCCGGCCGCATTTGGAGTATTGCGTACAGTTCTGGTCACCGCATTATAGGAAGGACGTGGAGGCTTTGGAGCGTGTGCAGAGGAGATTTACCAGGATGTTGCCTGGTATGGAGGGAAAATCTTATGAGGAAAGGCTGATGGACTTGAGGTTGTTTTCGTTGGAGAGAAGAAGGTTAAGAGGAGACTTAATAGAGGCATACAAAATGATCAGGGGGTTGGATAGGGTGGACAGTGAGAGCCTTCTCCCGCGGATGGATATGGCTGGCACGAGGGGACATAACTTTAAACTGAGGGGTAATAGATATAGGACAGAGGTCAGAGGTAGGTTCTTTACGCAAAAAGTAGTGAGGCCGTGGAATGCCCTACCTGCTACAGTAGTGAACTCGCCAACATTGAGGGCATTTAAAAGTTTATTGGATAAACATATGGATGATAATGGCATAGTGTCGGTTAGATGGCTTTTGTTTCGGTGCAACATCGTGGGCCGAAGGGCCTGTACTGCGCTGTATTGTTCTATGTTCTATGTGTTGGGCATTTTGAAAAACTTGAGGATAGACAAATCCCCCGGGCCTGACGGATATATCCAAGGATTCTATGGGAAGCAAGAGATGAAATTGCAGAGCTGTTGGCAATGATCTTTTCGTCCTCACTGTCAACAGGGGTGGTACCAGGGGATTGGAGAGTGGCGAATGTCGTGCTCCTGTTCAAAAAAGGGAATAGGGATAACCCTGGGAATTACAGGTCAGTTAGTCTTACTTCGGTGGTAGGCAAAGTAATGGAAAGGGTCCTGAGGGATAGGATTTCTGAGCATCTGGAAAGACACTGCTTGATTAGGGATAGTCAGCACGGATTTGTGAGGGGTAGGTCTTGCCTTACAAGTCTTCTTGAATTTTTTGAGGAGGTGACCAAGCATGTGGATGAAGGTAAAGCAGTGGATGTAGTGTACATGGATTTTAGTAAGGAATTTGATTAGGTTCCCCATGGTAGGCTTATGCAGAAAGTAAGGAGGCATGGGATAGTGGGAAATTTGGCCAGTTGGATAACGAACTGGCTAACCGATAGAAGTCAGAGAGTGGTGGTGGATGGCAAATATTCAGCCTGGATCCCAGTTACCAGTGGCGTACCACAGGGATCAGTTCTGGGTCCTCTGCTGTTTGTGATTTTCATTAATGACTTGGATGAGGGAGTTGAAGGGTGGGTCAGTAAATTTGCAGACGATACGAAGATTGGTGGAGTTGTGGATAGTGAGGAGGGCTGTTGTCGGCTGCAAAGAGACATAGATAGGATGCAGAGCTGGGCTGAGAAGTGGCAGATGGCGTTTAACACTGAAAAGTGTGAGGTTGTCCATTTTGGAAGGACAAATATGAATGCGGAATACAGGGTTAACGGTAGGGTTCTTGGCAATGTGGAGGAGCAGAGAGATCTTGGGGTCTATGTTCATACATCTTTGAAAGTTGCCACTCAAGTGGATAGAGCTGTGAAGAAGGCCTATGGTGTGCTCGCATTCATTAACAGAGAGATTGAATTTAAGAGCCGTGAGGTGATGATGCAGCTGTACAAAACCTTGGTAAGGCCACATTTGGAGTACTGTGTGCAGTTCTGATCACCTCATTTTAGGAAGGATGTGGAAGCTTTGGAAAAGGTGCAAAGGAGATTTACCAGGATGTTGCCTGGAATGGAGGGTAGATCTTACACGGAAAGGTTGAGGGTGCTAGGCCTTTTCTCATTAAAACGGAGAAGGATGAGGGGCGACTTGATAGAGGTTTATAAAATGATCAGGGGAATAGATAGAGTAGACAGTCAGAGACTTTTTCCCCGGGTGGAACAAACCATTACAAGGGGACATAAATTTAAGGTGAAAGGTGGAAGATATAGGAGGGATATCAGAGGTAGGTTCTTTACCCAGAGAGTAGTGGGGGCATGGAATGCACTGCCTGTGGAAGTAGTTGAGTCGGAAACATTAGGGACCTTCAAGCAGCTATTGGATAGGTACATGGATTACGGTAAAATGATATAGTGTAGATTTATTTGTTCTTAAGGGCAGCACGGTAGCATTGTGGATAGCACAATTGCTTCACAGCTCCAGGGACCCAGGTTCGATTCTGGCTTGGGACACTGTCTGTGCGGAGTCTGCACATCCTCCCCGTGTCTGCGTGGGTTTCCTCCGGGTGCTCCAGTTTCCTCCCACAGTCCAAAGATGTGCAGGTTAGGTGGATTGGCCATGATAAATTGCCCTTAGTGTGCAAAATTGCCCTTAGTGGTGGGTGGGGTTACTGGGCTATGGGGATGGGGTGGAGGTGTTGACCTTGGGTGGGGTGCTCTTTCCAAGAGCCGGTGCGGACTCGATGGGCCAAATGGCCTCCTTCTGCACTGTAAATTCTATGATAATCTATGATTAATGTCGGACAAAGGTTCAGGTACAACATCGTGGGCCGAAGGGCCTGTTCTGTGCTGTATTTTTCTATGTTCTAAGGAATAATTTCTTTGTGTTATGCAGCACCCAATCCTATTTCACAACATTGACAATGAGATTGGGAATATTGGATCCACATGGCCTGTGTCCTGGTTGTAACAATCTTGGATTTATCAAACGTTGTGAGATAATGATGATGACGCCTCAACCTGTTCAACACGGTTTTCACAAACCCACGTCCTGACTCGCCTGCTCGAGTGGACTAATTGATTTGATGGATCATTAACTGGATTCAATGTCATTGCAGATGCAGCCATCTGGGATGGCCACTTCCAGAATACGAAATGGATGCTCTCAATGAATGTAGGGAACTATGGACAATGTTAAGAAAGCAAGCAGGCACAGAGCCTGTCTGCATATTGGAGCCGCAGCTCCCAGACAAGACTGAAATTAGGTCAATTAGCATATTGATGGCCCATTTCCGGGAACAAAGGAAAGACACTCAAGCAACCCATCTTGCTCCAGACATCTCGGCGCCAGTTCCTGTTATAACCTGCCTACTTACGATTGGCTGGGGACTAATGGCTATCCCACAATCCTGTGGGAGTATGAACTTCCCCAATGAGGGGGGCGGAGAAACTCCTAGTATAAATAAGCTGGCCAGTTCAGGAACCAGCAGGAAGGAGAAGGTAGCAAGGGAAGTTACTGCTACTGTTATGTATATATTGTTATAGTAAATAAACGTTATTATTTTGTATCCTTAAAACTCGTGCTGGATTCTTCGTGGCCCTTACTAAACTGGCGACGAAGGTAAAAGTGAATAGCTGTCTACACTGCTGAAGCCACCTCCCTGGATTTTTGTTGGATACAGGTTGGAAGTTGTTTTCTATTACACCATGCCTCTGTACGGACGTTTGGATGTTTTTGATGCTGCGCTGGAAAGCTGGAACCAGTACACACAACGGGTGCGTTACTATTTCCGGACAAACAATATCACCGAAAACGAGCGCCAGGTGGTCATATTGCTCACCGCCTGCGGGCCGCATACGTTTGGGGTGATTAGGAGCCTTACGTACCCAGCTGCGCCGGACACCAAAACGTTTGACGAACTTGTGAATATAGTGGGGCAACACTTTAACCCAACCCCGTCCACGATAGTCCAGCGTTACCGGTTTAATACCGCTGAGAGGACCCCAGGAGAATCCCTTGCCGATTTTTTTTATCCAGGCTACGCGGGATTGCGGAATACTGTGAATTCTGAGACCTTGTCAGAAATGTTACGCGACCGTTTGGTTTGCGGTATTAACAATGCAGCAACCCAGAGAAAGTTGTTAGCGGAGCCAACATTGACTTTTCAACAGGCAATACAAATAGTTTTGTCCCAAGAGAGCGCAGAGCGAGGAGTACAGGAGCTACAGGGAATGGAAGTGCATGCCTTGGGGCGCAACCCTTTCCGCCCAAAAACGTCCCCCCGCACTCCTGCGGTACCTTGGGCAAGGCAACGACCGGACCGACGCCAGTGGCCATCGGACATTCCTCCCCGAAGGGAGCCTTCTCCAGAGCCAATGGATGAGGAGCCATGTCCGTGTCAGACTTGTAGGCGCCGACCCCGTCGCGGATGGCGGTCCTGGGGACGCCAGAGGCGCTGTCGTTCCGACCGAAACTGGGACCAGCCCAGAGGCCGTACCTTCCATGTGGATGAACCTGCGGCGACCACTCCTGAGGACGTGGAGACGGAGGACGACTGCCTGCAGCTGCATTGTGCGGCAGCTCCCCGTGTGGCCCCCATTAAGGTGACAGTACGGGTCAATGGCCACCCGCTGGAGATGGAGTTGGATACTGGTGCAGCGGTCTCCGTGATCGCCCAGAGGACATTCGACCGCATCAAGCAGGGTATACAGACCCTTACATTAACCGACACACAGGCCAGGTTGGCCACCTACACGGGGGAACCACTGGACATTGCAGGGACTACAATGACCCCTGTTGTCTATGGACGCCAGGAGGGGCGTTTCCCACTTATCGTGGTGTGTGGCCATGGGCCCAGCCCGTTGGGTCGGGACTGGTTGCGCCATTTGCGGTTGCAATGGCAGCACATCCTCCAAACAGTTTCTGGAGGGTTGACTCAGGTGCTAGGACGATACCCAGAGGTATTCCAGCCTGGTTTGGGGAAAATAAAAGGGGCCGTAGCCTGTATCCAAGTTGAACCAGGAGCCACGCCGCGCTATTTCCGGGCGCGCCAAGTGCCTTACGCTTTGCTCGAGAAGGTAGAAGGGGAGCTCACTCGTTTGGAGAGTTTGGGTATTATCAGGCCCGTCCGTTTTGCTGACTGGGCAGCACCAATTGTACCAGTAATGAAGCCAGATGCCACAGTTCGCTTGTGTGGCGACTATAAACTTACAGTGAATACAGTTTCCCGACTCGACCGATACCCAATGCCTCGCATAGAGGATCTCTACGCGAAACTTGCAGGTGGACTCTCATTCACAAAATTAGATATGAGTCATGCCTACCTGCAGTTGGAGCTGGACCCTGCCTCCCGACCATATGTAACAATTAACACACACCGGGGCCTGTATGAATATACACGGTTGCTCTTTGGAGTATCCTCTGCCTGCGCAATTTTTCAACGTGTTATGGAGGGCATTTTGAGAGGTTTACCACATGTGGCTGTCTACCTAGATGACGTGTTGATTACAGGGACGTCGGAGCAAGAGCATTTGGAAAATCTGGAGGCTGTCCTTAGACGCCTTTCTGAGGCTGGAGTCCGTTTACGTCACACGAAGTGCGTATTTCAGGCAAAAGAAGTAGTCACCTAGGTTATCGGGTGGACCGCGAGGGTCTGCACCCCGTCGCAGAGAAGGTGCGTGCAATTCAACATGCCCCCGCCCCGACTGACACTTCGCATCTTCGTTCTTTTCTCGGTCTCGTAAACTATTACGGGAAGTTCCTCCCCATTCTGGCAACTACGCTGGCACCTTTGCACCTGCTGCTAAAGAAAAATCACACCTGGGTTTGGGGTCAGCCGCAAGAAACCGCTTTCCGGCGGGTAAAGCAACAATTGTCGTCGTCTGGGTTACTAACCCACTATGATCCGGGAAAGCCTTTGCTCGTCACATGTGATGCATCCCCGTATGGTATTGGGGCCGTCCTGTCCCACAAGATGGAGAACGGGGCCGAGCGACCGATAGCTTTCGCCTCCCGCACATTGACTGCAGCGGAGAAGAAGTACGCGCAGATCGAGAAGGAGGGCCTGGCAGTGGTTTTCGCGGTGAAACGCTTCCACCAGTATGTGTACGGCCGCCATTTCACTATCGTGACTGATCATAAGCCCCTGCTGGGACTCTTCAGAGAGGATAAGCCAATACCGCCCATTGCTTCTGCACGGATCCAGCGCTGGGCTTTGTTTCTTGCTGCATACGAGTATTCTCTGGAGCACAAACCAGGTACGCAGATAGCAAATGTCGACGCACTGAGCCGATTGCCTTTATCGACCGGCCCCATGTCGACCCCCACGACCGGTGAGGTGGTTGCAACCCTATATTTTATGGACACCTTGCCTGTCACGGCATCACAGACCCAGACGGAGCCAGTCCTGTCAAAGGTTCGGCCCCTAGTCCTGTATGGTGGGCAGCATTCCCAGCTCCCAGGCGAGTTGCGGGCATTTTCCTCCAAGCTGTCAGAATTCAGCGTGGAAGACGGCATCCTCTTGTGGGGGACGCGTGTGATTGTCCCGGAAAAAGGCCAGGAGCTGATACTAAGGGACTTGCACAATGGGCACCCGGGCGTGACCAAAATGAAAATGTTGGCCCGGAGTTTTGTCTGGTGGCCAGGCCTCGACACCGACATTGAGAAGGTGGCCCAAAACTGCTCCATTTGACAGGAGCATCAGAAGCTTCCACCGGCCGCGCCCCTACATCACTGGGAATGGCCAGGGCGGCCTTGGGCATGCTTACATGCAGATTTCGCAGGCCCTTTTCAGGGATCCATGTTCCTTCTACTAATTGACGCCCAGTCCAAATGGCTGGAGGTGCATAAGATGCAGGGGACAACGTCCTGCGCAACAATTGAAAAGATGCGTTTATCATTTAGTACGCATGGCCTCCCCGAGGTGCTGGTCACGGATAATGGCACTCCATTCACGAGTGAGGAGTTTGCTAGGTTTACAAAGATGAACGGCATCTGCCATATCCGCACTGCCCCTTACCACCCGGCTTCAAATGGGTTGGCAGAGCGTGCAGTGCAAACATTCAAAAGAGGCCTAAAGAAGCAGTCTTCTGGATCAATGGACACGAGACTGGCTCGCTTTTTGTTTACGTACAGGACAAACCCCCATACAGTGACTGGGGTAGCTCCCGCAGAACTCCTAATGGGCCGGAGACTTCGCACCCGCCTTAGTATGGTCTTCCCGGACATTGGCGCAAAAGTACGCCGCACACAAGAACGGCAGGGACCGGGATTGTCTTGGCATCGTCCGATTCGGCAGTTTGCACCCGGTGACCCAGTATTCGTGCGGAATTTTGCTGGTGGTGCCCAATGGGTTCCTGGTGTAATCTTTCGCCAAATGGGCCCTATATCTTACCAAGTGCAAGCCCAGGGTCGTCTCCAGCGAAAACATGTAGACCACGTTCGGTCCAGAAGATCATCCCCTCAAAAGATTCCCCGCCCCCGGAGCTCAGTTCAACAGCGGCAAAGACCAGAGACAAGGGAAGGTAGTCCTCAAAATCTTCCACTGGTGCCTCACTCGAAGCCTGCGCAGGTCATTACGGGACCGAATGGAGATAGAGACGTTGACATGACGGAGGCAGCAGACTCTGACTCCGAGATGGAGACACAGGATGAATCAGAGGGGGAATCCTCGGGTCCACAGGCCGTGGATGTACAACCGCGCCGTTCATCACGGAAGCGCCGGTCTCCGTCTCGTTATACGCCGCCTGATCCAGCGCCGCGTGCAAATGGCGTCCGGCCTGCGGCCAAACGAGTTCGACGCCTTCCTTCGCCAGGGTCTTCGGTGGATTCCTTGGACTTTGGGGGGGAGGGATGTTATAACCTGCCTACTTACCATTGGCTGGGGACTAATGACTATCCCACAATCCTGTGGGAGTATGAGCTTCCCCAATGAGGGGGGCGGAGAAACTCCTACTATAAATAAGCTGGCCAGTTCAGCAACCAGGAAGGAGAAGGTAGCAAGGGAAGTTACTGCTACTGTTATGTATATATTGTTATAGTAAATAAATGTTATTATTTTGTATCCTTAAAACTCGTGCTGGATTCTTCGTGGCCCTTACAAAAGTTCCCCAAACCGAAAGCATAAAAACAGCCAGGCCAACGGCCACCTAGGACCCGCCCAGCCATCAGGGCACCCACCCCTTTGTTGGTCAGGATCAATACGAGTGATCAAGAAATGGCCCAATTGATTGGGGCCAAGTTCAAGGTCCGCCCAAAAGAGCACGAAGCCCCTTTGGGTAGAAGAAGGAGCCCCCAAGAGAGAATCGTTCTCTTGGACCTGTCCACCAGCTGCACCAGAAGCAAGTTCGTCCAAGGTCAACGCACGCCACCAGACAGGCGACCTTAGCTGTTCCCCCGTACCCCCTACGACCCCAACAGGCCCTGGAAATTGTGGAGTTGCCGGAGGAGAGCAGTCACCGACAGCAAGGTCGGCCTGCGTCAGAGAAGGTGAGGATCCATTGTCCCTTCACCCAGGTGACCTGACTCCAGTGATGACAAAATGATCCATCCCTCTCACTGACCGCATGTCCACTGTCAGCATGTTTAGCAGCATGATCCAAGCCTCTCACAGACCGCATGTCCACTGTCAGCGTGTTTAGCAGCATGATCCATCCCTCTCACTGACCGCATGTCCACTGTCAGCGTGTTTAGCATGATCCATCCCTCTCACTGACCGCATGTCCACTGTCAGCGTGTTTAGCATGATCCAAGCCTCTCACAGACCGCATGTCCACTGTCAGCGTGTTTAGCAGCATGATCCATCCCTCTCACTGACCGCATGTCCACTGTCAGCGTGTTTAGCATGATCCATCCCTCTCACTGATCGCATGTCCACTGTCAGCGTGTTTAGCATGATCCAAGCCTCTCACAGACCGCATGTCCACTGTCAGCGTGTTTAGCAGCATGATCCATCCCTCTCACTGACCGCATGTCCACTGTCAGCGTGTTTAGCAGCATGATCCATCCCTCTCACTGACCGCATGTCCACTGTCAGCGTGTCTAGCATGATCCATCCCTCTCACTGACCGCATGTCCACTGTCAGCGTGTTTAGCATGATCCATCCCTCTCACTGACCGCATGTCCACTGTCAGCGTGTTTAGCATGATCCATCCCTCTCACTGACCGCATGTCCACTGTCAGCGTGTTTAGCATGATCCATCCCTCTCACTGACCGCATGTCCGCTGTCAGCGTGTTTAGCAGCATGATCCATCCCTCTCACTGACCGCATGTCCACTGTCAGCGTGTCTAGCAGCATGATCCATCCCTCTCACTGACCGCATGTCCACTGTCAGCGTGTTTAGCATAATCCATCCCTCTCACTGACCGCATGTCCGCTGTCAGCGTGTCTAGCAGCATGATCCATCCCTCTCACTGACCGCATGTCCACTGTCAGCGTGTTAAGCAGCATGATCCATCCCTCTCACTGACCGCATGTCCACTGTCAGCGTGTTTAGCATGATCCATCCCTCTCACTGACCGCATGTCCACTGTCAGCGTGTTTAGCAGCATGATCCATCCCTCTCACTGACCGCATGTCCCCTGTCAGCGTGTTTAGCAGCATGATCCATCCCTCTCACTGACCGCATGTCCACTGTCAGCGTGTTAAGCAGCATGATCCATCCCTCTCACTGACCGCATGTCCACTGTCAGCGTGTTAAGCAGCATGATCCATCCCTCTCACTGACCGCATGTCCACTGTCAGCGTGTTTAGCATGATCCATCCCTCTCACTGACCACATGTCCACTGTCAGCGTGTTTAGCAGCATGATCCATCCCTCTCACTGACCGCATGTCCACTGTCAGCGTGTTTAGCGTGATCTATCCCACTCACTGACCGCATGTCCACTGTCAGCGTGTTTAGCATGATCCATCCCTCTCACTGACCGCATGTCCCCTGTCAGCGTGTTAAGCAGCATGATCCATCCCTCTCACTGACCCCATGTCCACTGTCAGCGTGTTAAGCAGCATGATCCATCCCTCTCACTGACCCCATGTCCACTGTCAGCGTGTTAAGCAGCATGATCCATCCCTCTCACTGACCGCATGTCCGCGGTCAGCGTGTTTAGCAGCATGATCCATCCCTCTCACTGACCGCATGTCCACTGTCAGCGTGTTTAGCAGCATGATCCATCCCTCTCACTGACCGCATGTCCACTGTCAGCGTGTTTAGCAGCATGAACCATCCCGCTCACTGACCGCATGTCCACTGTCAGCGTGTTTAGCATGATCCATCCCCCTCACTGACCGCATGTCCACTGTCAGCGTGTTTAGCAGCATGATCCATCCCTCTCACTGACCGCATGTCCACTGTCAGCGTGTTTAGCAGCATGATCCAACCCTCTCACTGACCGCATGTCCACTGTCAGCGTGTTTAGCAGCATGATCCATCCCTCGCACTGACCGCATGTCCACTGTCAGCGTGTTTAGCATGATCCATCCCTCTCACTGACCGCATGTCCACTGTCAGCGTGTTTAGCAGCATGATCCATCCCTCTCACTGACCGCATGTCCACTGTCAGCGTGTTTAGCAGCATGATCCATCCCTCTCACTGACCGCATGTCCACTGTCAGCGTGTTTAGCATGATCCATCCCTCTCACTGACCGCATGTCCACTGTCAGTGTGTTTAGCATGATCCATCCCTCTCACTGACAGCATGTCCACTGTCAGCGTGTTTAGCATGATCCATCCCTCTCACTGACCGCATGTCCACTGTCAGCGTGTTTAGCAGCATGATCCATCCCTCTCACTGACCGCATGTCCACTGTCAGCGTGTTTAGCAGCATGATCCATCCCTCTCACTGACCGCATGTCCACTGTCAGCGTGTTTAGCAGCATGATCCATGCCTCTCACTGACCGCATGTCCACTGTCAGCGTGTTTAGCATGATCCATCCCTCTCACTGACCGCATGTCCACTGTCAGCGTGTTTAGCAGCATGATCCATGCCTCTCACTGACCGCATGTCCACTGTCAGCGTGTTTAGCATGATCCATCCCTCTCACTGACCGCATGTCCACTGTCAGCGTGTTTAGCAGCATGATCCATCCCTCTCACTCACCGCATGTCCACTGTCAGCGTGTTTAGCAGCATGATCCATGCCTCTCACTGTCCGCATGTCCACTGTCAGCGTGTTTAGCAGCATGATCCATGCCTGTCACTGACCGCATGTCCACTGTCAGCGTGTTTAGCAGCATGATCCATCCCTCTCACTGACCGCATGTCCACTGTCAGCGTGTTTAGCAGCATGATCCATGCCTCTCACTGACCGCATGTCCACTGTCAGCGTGTTTAGCATGATCCATGCCTCTCACTGACCGCATGTCCACTGTCAGCGTGTTTAGCATGATCCATCCCTCTCACTGACCGCATGTCCACTGTCAGCGTGTTTAGCATGATCCATCCCTCTCACTGACCGCATGTCCCCTGTCAGCGTGTTTAGCAGCATGATCCATGCCTCTCACTGACCGCATGTCCACTGTCAGCGTGTTTAGCAGCATGATCCATCCCTCTCACTGACCACATGTCCACTGTCAGCGTGTTTAGCATGATCCATCCCTCTCACTGACCGCATGTCCACTGTCAGCGTGTTTAGCAGCATGATCCATGCCTCTCACTGACCGCATGTCCACTGTCAGCGTGTTTAGCATGATCCATCCCTCTCACTGACCGCATGTTCACTGTCAGCGTGTTTAGCATGATCCATCCCTCTCACTGACCGCATGTCCACTGTCAGCGTGTTTAGCAGCATGATCCATCCCTCTCACTGACCGCATGTCCACTGTCAGCGTGTTTAGCAGCATGATCCATCCCTCTCACTGTCCGCATGTCCACTGTCAGCGTGTTTAGCAGCATGATCCATCCCTCTCACTGACCGCATGTCCACTGTCAGCGTGTTTAGCAGCATGATCCATCCCTCTCACTGACCGCATGTCCACTGTCAGCGTGTTTAGCAGCATGATCCATCCCTCTCACTGACCGCATGTCCACTGTCAGTGTGTTTAACATGATCCATCCCTCTCACTGACCGCATGTCCACTGTCAGCGTGTTTAGCATGATCCATCCCTCTCACTGACCGCATGTCCACTGTCAGCGTGTTTAGCAGCATGATCCATGCCTCTCACTGACCGCATGTCCACTGTCAGCGTGTTTAACATGATCCATCCCTCTCACTGACCGCATGTCCACTGTCAGCGTGTTTAGCATGATCCATCCCTCTCACTGACCGCATGTCCACTGTCAGCGTGTTTAGCAGCATGATCCATGCCTCTCACTGACCGCATGTCCACTGTCAGCGTGTTTAGCAGCATGATCCATCCCTCTCACTGACCGCATGTCCACTGTCAGCGTGTTTAGCATGATCCATCCCTCTCACTGACCGCATGTCCACTGTCAGCGTGTTTAGCAGCATGATCCATGCCTCTCACTGACCGCATGTCCACTGTCAGCGTGTTTAGCAGCATGATCCATGCCTCTCACTGACCGCATGTCCACAGTCAGCGTGTTTAACATGATCCATCCCTCTCACTGACCGCATGTCCACTGTCAGCGTGTTTAGCATGATCCATCCCTCTCACTGACCGCATGTCCACAGTCAGCGTGTTTAACATGATCCATCCCTCTCACTGACCGCATGTCCACTGTCAGCGTGTTTAGCATGATCCATCCCTCTCACTGACCGCATGTCCACTGTCAGCGTGTTTAGCATGATCCATGCCTCTCACTGACCGCATGTCCACAGTCAGCGTGTTTAACATGATCCATCCCTCTCACTGACCGCATGTCCACTGTCAGCGTGTTTAGCATGATCCATCCCTCTCACTGACCGCATGTCCACTGTCAGCGTGTTTAGCAGCATGATCCATCCCTCTCACTGACCGCATGTCCACTGTCAGCGTGTTCAGCAGCATGATCCATGCCTCTCACTGACCGGATGTCCACTGTCAGCGTGTTTAGCATGATCCATCCCTCTCACTGACCGCATGTCCACTGTCAGCGTGTTCAGCAGCATGATCCATGCCTCTCACTGACCGGATGTCCACTGTCAGCGTGTTTAGCAGCATGATCCATCCCTCTCACTGACCGCATGTCCACTGTCAGCGTGTTTAGCAAGATCCATCCCTCTCACTGACCGCATGTCCACTGTCAGCGTGTTTAGCAGCATGATCCATCCCTCTCACTGACCGCATGTCCACTGTCAGCGTGTTTAGCAGCATGATCCATCCCTCTCACTGACCGCATGTCCACTGTCAGCGTGTTTAGCAGCATGATCCATCCCTCTCACTGACCGCATGTCCACTGTCAGCGTGTTTAGCAGCATGATCCATCCCTCTCACTGACCGCATGTCCACTGTCAGCGTGTTTAGCAGCATGATCCATGCCTCTCACTGACCGCATGTCCACTGTCAGCGTGTTTAGCAAGATCCATCCCTCTCACTGACCGCATGTCCACTGTCAGCGTGTTTAGCAGCATGATCCATCCCTCTCACTGACCGCATGTCCACTGTCAGCGTGTTTAGCAAGATCCATCCCTCTCACTGACCGCATGTCCACTGTCAGCGTGTTTAGCATGATCCATCCCTCTCACTGACCGCATGTCCACTGTCAGCGTGTTTAGCAGCATGATCCATCCCTCTCACTGACCGCATGTCCACTGTCAGCGTGTTTAGCATGATCCATGCCTCTCACTGACCGCATGTCCACTGTCAGCGTGTTTAGCAGCATGATCCATGCCTCTCACTGTCCGCATGTCCACTGTCAGCGTGTTTAGCAGCATGATCCATGCCTGTCACTGACCGCATGTCCACTGTCAGCGTGTTTAACATGATCCATCCCTCTCACTGACCGCATGTCCACTGTCAGCGTGTTTAGCATGATCCATCCCTCTCACTGACCGCATGTCCACTGTCATCGTGTTTATCAGTATGATCCATCCCTCTCACTGACCGCATGTCCACTGTCAGCGTGTTTAGCAGCATGATCCATCCCTCTCACTGACCGCATGTCCACTGTCAGCGTGTTTAGCATGATCCATGCCTCTCACTGACCGCATGTCCACTGTCAGCGTGTTTAGCATGATCCATCCCTCTCACTGACCGCATGTCCACTGTCAGCGTGTTTAGCAGCATGATCCATCCCTCTCACTGACCGCATGTCCACTGTCAGCGTGTTTAGCAGCATGATCCATGCATCTCACTGACCGAATGTCCACTGTCAGCGTGTTTAGCAGCATGATCCATCCCTCTCACTGACCGCATGTCCACTGTCAGCGTGTTTAGCATGATCCATCCCTCTCACTGACCGCATGTCCACTGTCAGCGTGTTTGGCAGCATGATCCATCCCTCTCACTGACCGCATGTCCACTGTCAGCGTGTTTAGCAGCATGATCCATCCCTCTCACTGACCGCATGTCCACTGTCAGCGTGTTTAGCATGATCCATCCCTCTCACTGACCGCATGTCCACTGTCAGCGTGTTTAGCATGATCCATGCCTCTCACTGACCGCATGTCCACTGTCAGCGTGTTTAGCAGCATGATCCATGCCTCTCACTGTCCGCATGTCCACTGTCAGCGTGTTTAGCAGCATGATCCATGCCTGTCACTGACCGCATGTCCACTGTCAGCGTGTTTAACATGATCCATCCCTCTCACTGACCGCATGTCCACTGTCAGCGTGTTTAGCATGATCCATCCCTCTCACTGACCGCATGTCCACTGTCATCGTGTTTAGCAGCATGATCCATGCCTCTCACTGACCGCATGTCCACTGTCAGCGTGTTTAGCAGCATGATCCATCCCTCTCACTGACCGCATGTCCACTGTCAGCGTGTTTAGCAGCATGATCCATCCCTCTCACTGACCGCATGTCCACTGTCAGCGTGTTTAGCATGATCCATGCCTCTCACTGACCGCATGTCCACTGTCAGCGTGTTTAGCATGATCCATCCCTCTCACTGACCGCATGTCCACTGTCAGCGTGTTTAGCAGCATGATCCATCCCTCTCACTGACCGCATGTCCACTGTCAGCGTGTTTAGCAGCATGATCCATGCATCTCACTGACCGAATGTCCACTGTCAGCGTGTTTAGCAGCATGATCCATCCCTCTCACTGACCGCATGTCCACTGTCAGCGTGTTTAGCATGATCCATCCCTCTCACTGACCGCATGTCCACTGTCAGCGTGTTTGGCAGCATGATCCATCCCTCTCACTGACCGCATGTCCACTGTCAGCGTGTTTAGCAGCATGATCCATCCCTCTCACTGACCGCATGTCCACTGTCAGCGTGTTTAGCATGATCCATCCCTCTCACTGACCGCATGTCCCCTGTCAGCGTGTCTAGCAGCATGATTCATCCCTCTCACTGACCGCATGTCCACTGTCAGCGTGTCTAGCATGATCCATCCCTCTCACTGACCGCATGTCCACTGTCAGCGTGTTTAGCATGATCCATCCCTCTCACTGACCGCATGTCCACTGTCAGCGTGTTTAGCATGATCCATCCCTCTCACTGACCGCATGTCCACTGTCAGCGTGTTTAGCATGATCCATCCCTCTCACTGACCGCATGTCCACTGTCAGCGTGTTTAGCAGCATGATCCATCCCTCTCACTGACCGCATGTCCACTGTCAGCGTGTTTAGCAGCATGATCCATCCCTCTCACTGACCGCATGTCCACTGTCAGCGTGTTTAGCATGATCCATCCCTCTCACTGACCGCATGTCCCCTGTCAGCGTGTCTAGCAGCATGATCCATCCCTCTCACTGACCGCATGTCCACTGTCAGCGTGTTTAGCATGATCCATCCCTCTCACTGACCGCATGTCCACTGTCAGCGTGTTTAGCAGCATGATCCATCCCTCTTACTGACCGCATGTCCACTGTCAGCGTGTTTAGCAGCATGATCCATCCCTATCACTGACCGCATGTCCCCTGTCAGCGTGTTAAGCAGCATGATCCATCCCTCTCACTGACCGCATGTCCACTGTCAGCGTGTTTAGCATGATCCATCCCTCTCACTGACCGCATGTCCACTGTCAGCGTGTTTAGCAGCATGATCCATGCCTCTCACTGACCGCATGTCCACTGTCAGCGTGTTTAGCATGATCCATGCCTCTCACTGACCGCATGTCCACTGTCAGCGTGTTTAGCATGATCCATCCCTCTCACTGACCGCATGTCCACTGTCAGCGTGTTTAGCGTGATCCATCCCTCTCACTGACCGCATGTCCACTGTCAGCGTGTCTAGCAGCATGATCCATCCCTCTCACTGACCGCATGTCCACTGTCAGCGTGTTTAGCAGCATGATCCATCCCTCTCACTGACCGCATGTCCACTGTCAGCGTGTTTAGCAGCATGATCCATCCCTCTCACTGACCCCATGTCCACTGTCAGCGTGTTAAGCAGCATGATCCATCCCTCTCACTGACCCCATGTCCACTGTCAGCGTGTTAAGCAGCATGATCCATCCCTCTCACTGACCCCATGTCCACTGTCAGCGTGTTAAGCATGATCCATCCCTCTCACTGACCGCATGTCCGCTGTCAGCGTGTTTAGCAGCATGATCCATCCCTCTCACTGACCGCATGTCCACTGTCAGCGTGTTTAGCAGCATGATCCATCCCTCTCACTGACCGCATGTCCACTGTCAGCGTGTTTAGCAGCATGATCCATCCCTCTCACTTACCGCATGTCCACTGTCAGCGTGTTTAGCATGATCCATCCCCCTCACTGACCGCATGTCCACTGTCAGCGTGTTTAGCAGCATGATCCATCCCTCTCACTGACCGCATGTCCACTGTCAGCGTGTTTAGCAGCATGATCCAACCCTCTCACTGACCGCATGTCCACTGTCAGCGTGTTTAGCAGCATGATCCATCCCTCGCACTGACCGCATGTCCACTGTCAGCGTGTTTAGCATGATCCATCCCTCTCACTGACCGCATGTCCACTGTCAGCGTGTTTAGCAGCATGATCCATCCCTCTCACTGACCGCATGTCCACTGTCAGCGTGTTTAGCAGCATGATCCATCCCTCTCACTGACCGCATGTCCACTGTCAGCGTGTTTAGCATGATCCATCCCTCTCACTGACCGCATGTCCACTGTCAGTGTGTTTAGCATGATCCATCCCTCTCACTGACCGCATGTCCACTGTCAGCGTGTTTAGCATGATCCATCCCTCTCACTGACCGCATGTCCACTGTCAGCGTGTTTAGCAGCATGATCCATCCCTCTCACTGACCGCATGTCCACTGTCAGCGTGTTTAGCAGCATGATCCATCCCTCTCACTGACCGCATGTCCACTGTCAGCGTGTTTAGCAGCATGATCCATGCCTCTCACTGACCGCATGTCCACTGTCAGCGTGTTTAGCATGATCCATCCCTCTCACTGACCGCATGTCCACTGTCAGTGTGTTTAGCAGCATGATCCATCCCTCTCACTCACCGCATGTCCACTGTCAGCGTGTTTAGCAGCATGATCCATCCCTCTCACTGACCGCATGTCCACTGTCAGCGTGTTTAGCAGCATGATCCATGCCTCTCACTGTCCGCATGTCCACTGTCAGCGTGTTTAGCAGCATGATCCATGCCTGTCACTGACCGCATGTCCACTGTCAGCGTGTTTAGCAGCATGATCCATCCCTCTCACTGACCGCATGTCCACTGTCAGCGTGTTTAGCAGCATGATCCATCCCTCTCACTGACCGCATGTCCACTGTCAGCGTGTTTAGCAGCATGATCCATGCCTCTCACTGACCGCATGTCCACTGTCAGCGTGTTTAGCATGATCCATGCCTCTCACTGACCGCATGTCCACTGTCAGCGTGTTTAGCATGATCCATCCCTCTCACTGACCGCATGTCCACTGTCAGCGTGTTTAGCAGCATGATCCATCCCTCTCACTGACCGCATGTCCACTGTCAGCGTGTTTAGCAAGATCCATCCCTCTCACTGACTGCATGTCCACTGTCAGCGTGTTTAGCAGCATGATCCATCCCTCTCACTGACCGCATGTCCACTGTCAGCGTGTTTAGCAGCATGATCCATCCCTCTCACTGACCGCATGTCCACTGTCAGCGTGTTTAGCAGCATGATCCATCCCTCTCACTGACCGCATGTCCACTGTCAGCGTGTTTAGCAGCATGATCCATCCCTCTCACTGACCGCATGTCCACTGTCAGCGTGTTTAGCAGCATGATCCATGCCTCTCACTGACCGCATGTCCACTGTCAGCGTGTTTAGCAAGATCCATCCCTCTCACTGACCGCATGTCCACTGTCAGCGTGTTTAGCAGCATGATCCATCCCTCTCACTGACCGCATGTCCACTGTCAGCGTGTTTAGCAAGATCCATCCCTCTCACTAACCGCATGTCCACTGTCAGCGTGTTTAGCATGATCCATCCCTCTCACTGACCGCATGTCCACTGTCAGCGTGTTTAGCAGCATGATCCATCCCTCTCACTGACCGCATGTCCACTGTCAGCGTGTTTAGCATGATCCATGCCTCTCACTGACCGCATGTCCACTGTCAGCGTGTTTAGCAGCATGATCCATGCCTCTCACTGTCCGCATGTCCACTGTCAGCGTGTTTAGCAGCATGATCCATGCCTGTCACTGACCGCATGTCCACTGTCAGCGTGTTTAACATGATCCATCCCTCTCACTGACCGCATGTCCACTGTCAGCGTGTTTAGCATGATCCATCCCTCTCACTGACCGCATGTCCACTGTCATCGTGTTTATCAGTATGATCCATCCCTCTCACTGACCGCATGTCCACTGTCAGCGTGTTTAGCAGCATGATCCATCCCTCTCACTGACCGCATGTCCACTGTCAGCGTGTTTAGCATGATCCATGCCTCTCACTGACCGCATGTCCACTGTCAGCGTGTTTAGCATGATCCATCCCTCTCACTGACCGCATGTCCACTGTCAGCGTGTTTAGCAGCATGATCCATCCCTCTCACTGACCGCATGTCCACTGTCAGCGTGTTTAGCAGCATGATCCATGCATCTCACTGACCGAATGTCCACTGTCAGCGTGTTTAGCAGCATGATCCATCCCTCTCACTGACCGCATGTCCACTGTCAGCGTGTTTAGCATGATCCATCCCTCTCACTGACCGCATGTCCACTGTCAGCGTGTTTGGCAGCATGATCCATCCCTCTCACTGACCGCATGTCCACTGTCAGCGTGTTTAGCAGCATGATCCATCCCTCTCACTGACCGCATGTCCACTGTCAGCGTGTTTAGCATGATCCATCCCTCTCACTGACCGCATGTCCACTGTCAGCGTGTTTAGCATGATCCATGCCTCTCACTGACCGCATGTCCACTGTCAGCGTGTTTAGCAGCATGATCCATGCCTCTCACTGTCCGCATGTCCACTGTCAGCGTGTTTAGCAGCATGATCCATGCCTGTCACTGACCGCATGTCCACTGTCAGCGTGTTTAACATGATCCATCCCTCTCACTGACCGCATGTCCACTGTCAGCGTGTTTAGCATGATCCATCCCTCTCACTGACCGCATGTCCACTGTCATCGTGTTTAGCAGCATGATCCATGCCTCTCACTGACCGCATGTCCACTGTCAGCGTGTTTAGCAGCATGATCCATCCCTCTCACTGACCGCATGTCCACTGTCAGCGTGTTTAGCAGCATGATCCATCCCTCTCACTGACCGCATGTCCACTGTCAGCGTGTTTAGCATGATCCATGCCTCTCACTGACCGCATGTCCACTGTCAGCGTGTTTAGCATGATCCATCCCTCTCACTGACCGCATGTCCACTGTCAGCGTGTTTAGCAGCATGATCCATCCCTCTCACTGACCGCATGTCCACTGTCAGCGTGTTTAGCAGCATGATCCATGCATCTCACTGACCGAATGTCCACTGTCAGCGTGTTTAGCAGCATGATCCATCCCTCTCACTGACCGCATGTCCACTGTCAGCGTGTTTAGCATGATCCATCCCTCTCACTGACCGCATGTCCACTGTCAGCGTGTTTGGCAGCATGATCCATCCCTCTCACTGACCGCATGTCCACTGTCAGCGTGTTTAGCAGCATGATCCATCCCTCTCACTGACCGCATGTCCACTGTCAGCGTGTTTAGCATGATCCATCCCTCTCACTGACCGCATGTCCACTGTCAGCGTGTTTAGCATGATCCAAGCCTCTCACAGACCGCATGTCCACTGTCAGCGTGTTTAGCATGATCCATCCCTCTCACTGACCGCATGTCCCCTGTCAGCGTGTCTAGCAGCATGATTCATCCCTCTCACTGACCGCATGTCCACTGTCAGCGTGTCTAGCATGATCCATCCCTCTCACTGACCGCATGTCCACTGTCAGCGTGTTTAGCATGATCCATCCCTCTCACTGACCGCATGTCCACTGTCAGCGTGTTTAGCATGATCCATCCCTCTCACTGACCGCATGTCCACTGTCAGCGTGTTTAGCATGATCCATCCCTCTCACTGACCGCATGTCCACTGTCAGCGTGTTTAGCAGCATGATCCATCCCTCTCACTGACCGCATGTCCACTGTCAGCGTGTTTAGCAGCATGATCCATCCCTCTCACTGACCGCATGTCCACTGTCAGCGTGTTTAGCATGATCCATCCCTCTCACTGACCGCATGTCCCCTGTCAGCGTGTCTAGCAGCATGATCCATCCCTCTCACTGACCGCATGTCCACTGTCAGCGTGTTTAGCATGATCCATCCCTCTCACTGACCGCATGTCCACTGTCAGCGTGTTTAGCAGCATGATCCATCCCTCTTACTGACCGCATGTCCACTGTCAGCGTGTTTAGCAGCATGATCCATCCCTATCACTGACCGCATGTCCCCTGTCAGCGTGTTAAGCAGCATGATCCATCCCTCTCACTGACCGCATGTCCACTGTCAGCGTGTTTAGCATGATCCATCCCTCTCACTGACCGCATGTCCACTGTCAGCGTGTTTAGCAGCATGATCCATGCCTCTCACTGACCGCATGTCCACTGTCAGCGTGTTTAGCATGATCCATGCCTCTCACTGACCGCATGTCCACTGTCAGCGTGTTTAGCATGATCCATCCCTCTCACTGACCGCATGTCCACTGTCAGCGTGTTTAGCGTGATCCATCCCTCTCACTGACCGCATGTCCACTGTCAGCGTGTCTAGCAGCATGATCCATCCCTCTCACTGACCGCATGTCCACTGTCAGCGTGTTTAGCAGCATGATCCATCCCTCTCACTGACCGCATGTCCACTGTCAGCGTGTTTAGCAGCATGATCCATCCCTCTCACTGACCCCATGTCCACTGTCAGCGTGTTAAGCAGCATGATCCATCCCTCTCACTGACCCCATGTCCACTGTCAGCGTGTTAAGCAGCATGATCCATCCCTCTCACTGACCCCATGTCCACTGTCAGCGTGTTAAGCATGATCCATCCCTCTCACTGACCGCATGTCCGCTGTCAGCGTGTTTAGCAGCATGATCCATCCCTCTCACTGACCGCATGTCCACTGTCAGCGTGTTTAGCAGCATGATCCATCCCTCTCACTGACCGCATGTCCACTGTCAGCGTGTTTAGCAGCATGATCCATCCCTCTCACTTACCGCATGTCCACTGTCAGCGTGTTTAGCATGATCCATCCCCCTCACTGACCGCATGTCCACTGTCAGCGTGTTTAGCAGCATGATCCATCCCTCTCACTGACCGCATGTCCACTGTCAGCGTGTTTAGCAGCATGATCCAACCCTCTCACTGACCGCATGTCCACTGTCAGCGTGTTTAGCAGCATGATCCATCCCTCGCACTGACCGCATGTCCACTGTCAGCGTGTTTAGCATGATCCATCCCTCTCACTGACCGCATGTCCACTGTCAGCGTGTTTAGCAGCATGATCCATCCCTCTCACTGACCGCATGTCCACTGTCAGCGTGTTTAGCAGCATGATCCATCCCTCTCACTGACCGCATGTCCACTGTCAGCGTGTTTAGCATGATCCATCCCTCTCACTGACCGCATGTCCACTGTCAGTGTGTTTAGCATGATCCATCCCTCTCACTGACCGCATGTCCACTGTCAGCGTGTTTAGCATGATCCATCCCTCTCACTGACCGCATGTCCACTGTCAGCGTGTTTAGCAGCATGATCCATCCCTCTCACTGACCGCATGTCCACTGTCAGCGTGTTTAGCAGCATGATCCATCCCTCTCACTGACCGCATGTCCACTGTCAGCGTGTTTAGCAGCATGATCCATGCCTCTCACTGACCGCATGTCCACTGTCAGCGTGTTTAGCATGATCCATCCCTCTCACTGACCGCATGTCCACTGTCAGCGTGTTTAGCAGCATGATCCATGCCTCTCACTGACCGCATGTCCACTGTCAGCGTGTTTAGCATGATCCATCCCTCTCACTGACCGCATGTCCACTGTCAGTGTGTTTAGCAGCATGATCCATCCCTCTCACTCACCGCATGTCCACTGTCAGCGTGTTTAGCAGCATGATCCATCCCTCTCACTGACCGCATGTCCACTGTCAGCGTGTTTAGCAGCATGATCCATGCCTCTCACTGTCCGCATGTCCACTGTCAGCGTGTTTAGCAGCATGATCCATGCCTGTCACTGACCGCATGTCCACTGTCAGCGTGTTTAGCAGCATGATCCATCCCTCTCACTGACCGCATGTCCACTGTCAGCGTGTTTAGCAGCATGATCCATCCCTCTCACTGACCGCATGTCCACTGTCAGCGTGTTTAGCAGCATGATCCATGCCTCTCACTGACCGCATGTCCACTGTCAGCGTGTTTAGCATGATCCATGCCTCTCACTGACCGCATGTCCACTGTCAGCGTGTTTAGCATGATCCATCCCTCTCACTGACCGCATGTCCACTGTCAGCGTGTTTAGCATGATCCATCCCTCTCACTGACCGCATGTCCACTGTCAGCGTGTTTAGCAGCATGATCCATGCCTCTCACTGACCGCATGTCCACTGTCAGCGTGTTTAGCAGCATGATCCATCCCTCTCACTGACCACATGTCCACTGTCAGCGTGTTTAGCATGATCCATCCCTCTCACTGACCGCATGTCCACTGTCAGCGTGTTTAGCAGCATGATCCATGCCTCTCACTGACCGCATGTCCACTGTCAGCGTGTTTAGCATGATCCATCCCTCTCACTGACCGCATGTTCACTGTCAGCGTGTTTAGCATGATCCATCCCTCT
The DNA here is from genome assembly GCF_047496885.1 of Scyliorhinus torazame. Lineage (NCBI taxonomy): Eukaryota > Metazoa > Chordata > Chondrichthyes > Carcharhiniformes > Scyliorhinidae > Scyliorhinus > Scyliorhinus torazame. Next base: position 2,162,650 of record NC_092709.1, read on the forward strand.
CACTGACCGCATGTCCACTGTCAGCGTGTTTAGCAGCATGATCCATCCCTCTCACTGACCGCATGTCCACTGTCAGCGAGTTTAGCAGCATGATCCATCCCTCTCACTGTCCGCATGTCCACTGTCAGCGTGTTTAGCAGCATGATCCATCCCTCTCACTGACCGCATGTCCACTGTCAGCGTGTTTAGCAGCATGATCCATCCCTCTCACTGACCGCATGTCCACTGTCAGCGTGTTTAGCAGCATGATCCATCCCTCTCACTGACCGCATGTCCACTGTCAGTGTGTTTAACATGATCCATCCCTCTCACTGACCGCATGTCCACTGTCAGCGTGTTTAGCATGATCCATCCCTCTCACTGACCGCATGTCCACTGTCAGCGTGTTTAGCAGCATGATCCATGCCTCTCACTGACCGCATGTCCACTGTCAGCGTGTTTAACATGATCCATCCCTCTCACTGACCGCATGTCCACTGTCAGCGTGTTTAGCATGATCCATCCCTCTCACTGACCGCATGTCCACTGTCAGCGTGTTTAGCAGCATGATCCATGCCTCTCACTGACCGCATGTCCACTGTCAGCGTGTTTAGCAGCATGATCCATCCCTCTCACTGACCGCATGTCCACTGTCAGCGTGTTTAGCATGATCCATCCCTCTCACTGACCGCATGTCCACTGTCAGCGTGTTTAGCAGCATGATCCATGCCTCTCACTGACCGCATGTCCACTGTCAGCGTGTTTAGCAGCATGATCCATGCCTCTCACTGACCGCATGTCCACTGTCAGCGTGTTTAACATGATCCATCCCTCTCACTGACCGCATGTCCACTGTCAGCGTGTTTAGCATGATCCATCCCTCTCACTGACCGCATGTCCACTGTCAGCGTGTTTAGCATGATCCATCCCTCTCACTGACCGCATGTCCACTGTCAGCGTGTTTAGCAGCATGATCCATCCCTCTCACTGACCGCATGTCCACTGTCAGCGTGTTCAGCAGCATGATCCATGCCTCTCCCTGACCGGATGTCCACTGTCAGCGTGTTTAGCATGATCCATCCCTCTCACTGACCGCATGTCCACTGTCAGCGTGTTTAGCAGCATGATCCATGCCTCTCACTGACCGCATGTCCACTGTCAGCGTGTTTAGCAGCATGATCCATCCCTCTCACTGACCGCATGTCCACTGTCAGCGTGTTTAGCATGATCCATCCCTCTCACTGACCGCATGTCCACTGTCAGCGTGTTTAGTAGCATGATCCATCCCTCTCACTGACCGCATGTCCACTGTCAGCGTGTTTAGCAGCATGATCCATCCCTCTCACTGACCGCATGTCCACTGTCATCGTGTTTAGCATGATCCATCCCTCTCACTGACCGCATGTCCACTGTCAGCGTGTTTAGCAGCATGATCCATCCCTCTCACTGACCGCATGTCCACTGTCAGCGTGTTTAGCAGCATGATCCATCCCTCTCACTGACCGCATGTCCACTGTCAGCGTGTTTAGCATGATCCATCCCTCTCACTGACCGCATGTCCACTGTCAGCGTGTTTAGCAGCATGATCCATCCCTCTCACTGACCGCATGTCCACTGTCAGCGTGTTTAGCAGCATGATCCATGCCTCTCACTGACCGCATGTCCACTGTCAGCGTGTTTAGCAAGATCCATCCCTCTCACTGACCGCATGTCCACTGTCAGCGTGTTTAGCAGCATGATCCATCCCTCTCACTGACCGCATGTCCACTGTCAGCGTGTTTAGCATGATCCATCCCTCTCACTGACCGCATGTCCACTGTCAGCGTGTTTAGCAGCATGATCCATCCCTCTCACTGACCGCATGTCCACTGTCAGCGTGTTTAGCATGATCCATCCCTCTCACTGACCGCATGTCCACTGTCAGCGTGTTTAGCAGCATGATCCATCCCTCTCACTGACCGCATGTCCACTGTCAGCGTGTTTAGCATGATCCATGCCTCTCACTGACCGCATGTCCACTGTCAGCGTGTTTAGCATGATCCATCCCTCTCACTGACCGCATGTCCACTGTCAGCGTGTTTAGCAGCATGATCCATCCCTCTCACTGACCGCATGTCCACTGTCAGCGTGTTTAGCAGCATGATCCATGCATCTCACTGACCGAATGTCCACTGTCAGCGTGTTTAGCAGCATGATCCATCCCTCTCACTGACCGCATGTCCACTGTCAGCGTGTTTAGCATGATCCATCCCTCTCACTGACCGCATGTCCACTGTCAGCGTGTTTGGCAGCATGATCCATCCCTCTCACTGACCGCATGTCCACTGTCAGCGTGTTTAGCAGCATGATCCATCCCTCTCACTGACCGCATGTCCACTGTCAGCGTGTTTAGCATGATCCATCCCTCTCACTGACCGCATGTCCACTGTCAGCGTGTTTAGCAGCATGATCCATCCCTCTCACTGACCGCATGTCCACTGTCAGCGTGTTTAGCATGATCCATCCCTCTCACTGACCGCATGTCCACTGTCAGCGTGTTTAGCAGCATGATCCATCCCTCTCACTGACCGCATGTCCACTGTCAGCGTGTTTAGCAGCATGATCCATGCCTCTCACTGACCGCATGTCCACTGTCAGCGTGTTTCGCGTGATCCATCCCTCTCACTGACCGCATGTCCACTGTCAGCGTGTTTAGCAGCATGATCCATCCCTGTCACTGACCGCATGTCCACTGTCAGCGTGTTTAGCATGATCCATCCCTCTCACTGACCGCATGTCCACTGTCAGCGTGTTTAGCAGCATGATCCATGCATCTCACTGACCGCATGTCCACTCTCAGCGTGTTTAGCATGATCCATGCCTCTCACTGACCGCATGTCCACTGTCAGCGTGTTTAGCATGATCCATGCCTCTCACTGACCGCATGTCCACTGTCAGCGTGTTTAGCAGCATGATCCATCCCTCTCACTGACCGCATGTCCACTGTCAGCGTGTTTAGCATGATCCATCCCTCTCACTGACCGCATGTCCACTGTCAGCGTGTTTAGCAGCATGATCCAACCCTCTCACTGACCGCATGTCCACTGTCAGCGTGTTTAGCAGCATGATCCATCACTCTCACTGACCGCATGTCCACTGTCAGCGTGTTTAGCATGATCCATCCCTCTCACTGACCGCATGTCCACTGTCAGCGTGTTTAGCAGCATGATCCATCCCTCTCACTGACCGCATGTCCACTGTCAGCGTGTTTAGCAGCATGATCCATCCCTCTCACTGACCGCATGACCACTGTCAGCGTGTTTAGCAGCATGATCCATCTCTCTCACTGACCGCATGTCCACTGTCAGCGTGTATAGCAGCATGATCCATCCCTCTCACTGACCGCATGTCCACTGTCAGCGTGTTTAGCAGCATGATCCATCCCTCTCACTGACCGCATGTCCACTGTCAGCGTGTTTAGCATGATCCATCCCTCTCACTGACCGCATGTCCACTGTCAGCGTGTTTAGCAGCATGATCCATGCCTCTCACTGACCGCATGTCCACTGTCAGCGTGTTTAGCATGATCCATCCCTCTCACTGACCGCATGTCCACTGTCAGCGTGTTTAGCAGCATGATCCATCCCTCTCACTGACCGCATGTCCACTGTCAGCGTGTTTAGCAGCATGATCCATGCCTCTCACTGACCGCATGTCCACTGTCAGCGTGTTTAGCATGATCCATGCCTCTCACTGACCGCATGTCCGCTGTCAGCGTGTTTAGCATGATCCATGCCTCTCACTGACCGCATGTCCACTGTCAGCGTGTTTAGCATGATCCATCCCTCTCACTGACCGCATGTCCACTGTCAGCGTGTTTAGCATGATCCATCCCTCTCACTGACCGCATGTCCACTGTCAGCGTGTTTAGCAGCATGATCCATGCCTCTCACTGACCGCATGTCCACTGTCAGCGTGTTTAGCAGCATGATCCATCCCTCTCACTGACCGCATGTCCACTGTCAGCATGTTTAGCATGATCCATCCCTCTCACTGACCGCATGTCCACTGTCAGCGTGTTTAGCAGCATGATCCATGCCTCTCACTGACCGCATGTCCACTGTCAGCGTGTTTAGCAGCATGATCCATCCCTCTCACTGACCGCATTGTGGTGTTGGGTGTTCTGACACACAGATGAGCCAACACAGTTGCATATGGTACAACGCTTCTTTATTTAAACTCACTATTTACAGTTTGGTCTTTGCACTCTGCACGTGGGGGGCTCCCTGCTTGTGGTGTTTCAACAGCTCTTTCTTGTTCCCTTCTCCCCAGACCTACTGACCACCAGGTGTTGTGCTCGTGCTTTTTATGTGGTTGGTGTTCTTGTCTGTGATTGGTTGTGGTGTTGTGTACTCTGATTTGCCTGTTAGTGTGTCCATCATGATGTGTGTGTTTGAATATCATGACATCCCCCCTTTTTACAAAGATATGTGCCTACGTGGTATTAAATATGATCGTGACGTGAGTGCATCTAAGAGTGTGTGCGTGCCGTGTGCAGCATGTGTCTATTACGGAACTATGTACATGGGGCGATGTCGAGTGCGTCACATGAATCCAGTTGTACCATAACATAACAGAAATGCGAACGAGAGAAGAAGAAAAAAAAACTTGAACAGTTGTCCAGTCAGACGACATCTGGAACGATAAACAACAACAGGTTATCATGTAAAATTGTGCAACTTATTAAACATATGAACTGTATTATAAGTCCATTCTAATGGGTTTGCGACGAATTCGGGTTGACCGTCAGGGTGGCACACCACTCATCGGCTGGATTGATGGCATTGACCTTGTTGACACCAATGACGGCAACTCGGAAGGCATCCTGGTCATCTGCATCACTTAACTGGAAGTCTTGATGCGTGGGCTGGACGGTCCTGACTCGTGTGCGAGGTTGTCGAGGATGCGCCGGATCCATGGGTTGAGCCGCACGACAGCGGGCTGCGTAGTGGCCCATCATGGCACATCTGTTGCACTGTCGGTTTTTTGCAGGACATTGCCCTTTTAAGTGTAGAGCTCCACAATTGCTGCACGTCATGACGTCACGGCGTTCGTTGCGCCACTGCGCATGCGCAGTGCGATCTTGCGGTGGGCGCGCCTGCGCAGTGCGTCCCTCGTTGTGGCCGTTATTTTTGGCGCGCACCTGCGCGGGAGACCGCGAAAAGCGCGGGAAGCGGCCGCTGTCGTCCGGGCCGTGGGGCGGGAAGAAATCGACGGCCTGGATGCGTTCGACGTCGTGGGCGGCCTGGCTTGCCGATTCGACGGCAGGGGACCCCCTCCGTGCCAACTTGGACGCCTGAAATCGGGCAAAACGGCAGGTAGCATTTTCATGGAGGACACAGGCTTCCACAGCAGACGCTAAGGTGAGGCTTTTCATTTTAAGAAGCTGCTGGCGTAGGCCACTAGAGGCAACGCCAAAAACAATCTGGTCCCTGATCATGGACTCTGTAGTGGTGCCGTAACCGCAGGACTGCGCTAGAATCCGGAGGTGCGTCAAAAAGGGTTGAAAAAGCTCCTCCTTACCTTGCAGGCGTTGCTGAAAGATGTATCTTTCAAAACTTTCGTTTACTTCAACTTGAAAGTGCTGGTCCAGTTTGAGGATGACCGTGTCATATTTGGCCTGGTTTTCGCCTTCTTCGAACACCAGTGAGTTAAAGACATCGGTTGGGTGCGGGCCTGCGTAGAAGAGGAGCATTGCAATCTTCGAATCATCCGAGACATTCTGTTTTTCGGTGGCACGGATGTACAGGTCAAATCGCTGCCTGTAGAGCTTCCAGTTGGTGCCTAGGTTCCCCGTGACTTGCATCGGCTGCGGTTTGCCGGTGTGGTCCATGTCCAGAATGGCAGGTTAGTAGGCAGGTATCGATCCACTCCTGTACCATGTGGTGTTGGGTGTTCTGACACACAGATGAGCCAACACAGTTGCATATGGTACAACGCTTCTTTATTTAAACTCACTATTTACAGTTTGGTCTTTGCACTCTGCACGTGGGGGGCTCCCTGCTTGTGGTGTTTCAACAGCTCTTTCTTGTTCCCTTCTCCCCAGACCTACTGACCACCAGGTGTCGTGCTCGTGCTTTTTATGTGGTTGGTGTTCTTGTCTGTGATTGGTTGTGGTGTTGTGTACTCTGATTTGCCTGTTAGTGTGTCCATCATGATGTGTGTGTTTGAATATCATGACACGCATGTCCACTGTCAGCGTGTTTAGCATGATCCATCCCTCTCACTGACCGCATGTCCACTGTCAGCGTGTTTAGCAGCATGATCCATCCCTCTCACTGACCGCATGTCCACTGTCAGCGTGTTTAGCATGATCCATCACTCTCACTGACCGCATGTTCACTGTCAGCGTGTTTAGCATGATCCATTCCTCTCACTGACCGCATGTCCACTGTCAGCGTGTTTAGCAGCATGATCCATCCCTCTCACTGACCGCATGTCCACTGTCAGCGTGTTTAGCATGATCCATCCCTCTCACTGACCGCATGTCCACTGTCAGCGTGTTTAGCAGCATGATCCATCCCTCTCACTGACCGCATGTCCACTGTCAGCGTGTTTAGCAGCATGATCCATGCCTCTCACTGACCGCATGTCCACTGTCAGCGTGTTTAGCAGCATGATCCATCCCTCTCACTGACCGCATGTCCACTGTCAGCGTGTTTAGCAGCATGATCCATCCCTCTCACTGACCGCATGTCCACTGTCAGCGTGTTTAGCAGCATGATCCATCCCTCTCACTGACCGCATGTCCACTGTCAGCGTGTTTAGCATGATCCATCCCTCTCACTGACCGCATGTCCATTGTTAGCGTGTTTAGCAGCATGATCCATGCCTCTCACTGACCGCATGTCCACTGTCAGCGTGTTTAGCATGATCCATGCCTCTCACTGACCGCATGTCCACTGTCAGCGTGTTTAGCAGCATGATCCATCCCTCTCACTGACCGCATGTCCACTGTCAGCGTGTTTAGCAGCATGATCCATCCCTCTCACTGACCGCATGTCCACTGTCAGCGTGTTTAGCAGCATGATCCATGCCTCTCACTGACAGCATGTCCACTGTCAGCGTGTTTAGCGTGATCCATCCCTCTCACTGACCGCATGTCCACTCTCAGCGTGTTTAGCAGCATGATCCATCCCTCTCACTGACCGCATGTCCCCTGTCAGCGTGTTTAGCATGATCCATCCCTCTCACTGACCGCATGTCCACTGTCAGCGTGTTTAGCAGCATGATCCATCCCTCTCACTGACCGCATGTCCACTCTCAGCGTGTTTAGCAGCATGATCCATCCCTCTCACTGACCGCATGTCCACTGTCAGCGTGTTCAGCAGCATGATCCATCCCTCTCACTGACCGCATGTCCACTGTCAGCGTGTTTAGCATGATCCATGCCTCTCACTGACCGCATGTCCACTGTCAGCGTGTTTAGCAGCATGATCCATCCCTCTCACTGACCGCATGTCCACTGTCAGCGTGTTTAGCAGCATGATCCATGCCTCTCACTGACCGCATGTCCACTGTCAGCGTGTTTAGCAGCATGATCCATCCCTCTCACTGACCGCATTGTGGTGTTGGGTGTTCTGACACACAGATGAGCCAACACAGTTGCATATGGTACAACGCTTCTTTATTTAAACTCACTATTTACAGTTTGGTCTTTGCACTCTGCACGTGGGGGGCTCCCTGCTTGTGGTGTTTCAACAGCTCTTTCATGCTTCCTTCTCCCCAGACCTACTGACCTCCAGGTGTTGTGCTCGTGCTTTTTATGTGGTTGGTGTTCTTGTCTGTGATTGGTTGTGGTGTTGTGTACTCTGATTTGCCTGTTAGTGTGTCCATCATGATGTGTGTGTTTGAATATCATGACATCCCCCCTTTTTACAAAGATATGTGCCTACGTGGTATTAAATATGATCGTGACGTGAGTGCATCTAAGAGTGTGTGCGTGCCGTGTGCAGCATGTGTCTATTACGGAACTATGTACATGGGGCGATGTCGAGTGCGTCACATGAATCCAGTTGTACCATAACATAACAGAAATGCGAACGAGAGAAGAAGAAAAAAAAACTTGAACAGTTGTCCAGTCAGACGACATCTGGAACGATAAACAACAACAGGTTATCATGTAAAATTGTGCAACTTATTAAACATATGAACTGTATTATAAGTCCATTCTAATGGGTTTGCGACGAGTTCGGGTTGACCGTCAGGGTGGCACACCACTCATCGGCTGGATTGATGGCATTGACCTTGTTGACACCAATGACGGCAACTCGGAAGGCATCCTGGTCATCTGCATCACTTAACTGGAAGTCTTGATGCGTGGGCTGGACGGTCCTGACTCGTGTGCGAGGTTGTCGAGGATGCGCCGGATCCATGGGTTGAGCCGCACGACAGCGGGCTGCGTAGTGGCCCATCATGGCACATCTGTTGCACTGTCGGTTTTTTGCAGGACATTGCCCTTTTAAGTGTAGAGCTCCACAATTGCTGCACGTCATGACGTCACGGCGTTCGTTGCGCCACTGCGCATGCGCAGTGCGATCTTGCGGTGGGCGCGCCTGCGCAGTGCGTCCCTCGTTGTGGCCGTTATTTTTGGCGCGCACCTGCGCGGGAGACCGCGAAAAGCGCGGGAAGCGGCCGCTGTCGTCCGGGCCGTGGGGCGGGAAGAAATCGACGGCCTGGATGCGTTCGACGTCGTGGGCGGCCTGGCTTGCCGATTCGACGGCAGGGGACCCCCTCCGTGCCAACTTGGACGCCTGAAATCGGGCAAAACGGCAGGTAGCATTTTCATGGAGGACACAGGCTTCCACAGCAGACGCTAAGGTGAGGCTTTTCATTTTAAGAAGCTGCTGGCGTAGGCCACTAGAGGCAACGCCAAAAACAATCTGGTCCCTGATCATGGACTCTGTAGTGGTGCCGTAACCGCAGGACTGCGCTAGAATCCGGAGGTGCGTCAAAAAGGGTTGAAAAAGCTCCTCCTTACCTTGCAGGCGTTGCTGAAAGATGTATCTTTCAAAACTTTCGTTTACTTCAACTTGAAAGTGCTGGTCCAGTTTGAGGATGACCGTGTCATATTTGGCCTGGTTTTCGCCTTCTTCGAACACCAGTGAGTTAAAGACATCGGTTGGGTGCGGGCCTGCGTAGAAGAGGAGCATTGCAATCTTCGAATCATCCGAGACATTCTGTTTTTCGGTGGCACGGATGTACAGGTCAAATCGCTGCCTGTAGAGCTTCCAGTTGGTGCCTAGGTTCCCCGTGACTTGCATCGGCTGCGGTTTGCCGGTGTGGTCCATGTCCAGAATGGCAGGTTAGTAGGCAGGTATCGATCCACTCCTGTACCATGTGGTGTTGGGTGTTCTGACACACAGATGAGCCAACACAGTTGCATATGGTACAACGCTTCTTTATTTAAACTCACTATTTACAGTTTGGTCTTTGCACTCTGCACGTGGGGGGCTCCCTGCTTGTGGTGTTTCAACAGCTCTTTCTTGTTCCCTTCTCCCCAGACCTACTGACCACCAGGTGTCGTGCTCGTGCTTTTTATGTGGTTGGTGTTCTTGTCTGTGATTGGTTGTGGTGTTGTGTACTCTGATTTGCCTGTTAGTGTGTCCATCATGATGTGTGTGTTTGAATATCATGACACGCATGTCCACTGTCAGCGTGTTTAGCATGATCCATCCCTCTCACTGACCGCATGTCCACTGTCAGCGTGTTTAGCAGCATGATCCATCCCTCTCACTGACCGCATGTCCACTGTCAGCGTGTTTAGCATGATCCATCACTCTCACTGACCGCATGTTCACTGTCAGCGTGTTTAGCATGATCCATTCCTCTCACTGACCGCATGTCCACTGTCAGCGTGTTTAGCAGCATGATCCATCCCTCTCACTGACCGCATGTCCACTGTCAGCGTGTTTAGCATGATCCATCCCTCTCACTGACCGCATGTCCACTGTCAGCGTGTTTAGCAGCATGATCCATCCCTCTCACTGACCGCATGTCCACTGTCAGCGTGTTTAGCAGCATGATCCATGCCTCTCACTGACCGCATGTCCACTGTCAGCGTGTTTAGCAGCATGATCCATCCCTCTCACTGACCGCATGTCCACTGTCAGCGTGTTTAGCAGCATGATCCATCCCTCTCACTGACCGCATGTCCACTGTCAGCGTGTTTAGCAGCATGATCCATCCCTCTCACTGACCGCATGTCCACTGTCAGCGTGTTTAGCATGATCCATCCCTCTCACTGACCGCATGTCCATTGTTAGCGTGTTTAGCAGCATGATCCATGCCTCTCACTGACCGCATGTCCACTGTCAGCGTGTTTAGCATGATCCATGCCTCTCACTGACCGCATGTCCACTGTCAGCGTGTTTAGCAGCATGATCCATCCCTCTCACTGACCGCATGTCCACTGTCAGCGTGTTTAGCAGCATGATCCATCCCTCTCACTGACCGCATGTCCACTGTCAGCGTGTTTAGCAGCATGATCCATGCCTCTCACTGACAGCATGTCCACTGTCAGCGTGTTTAGCGTGATCCATCCCTCTCACTGACCGCATGTCCACTCTCAGCGTGTTTAGCAGCATGATCCATCCCTCTCACTGACCGCATGTCCCCTGTCAGCGTGTTTAGCATGATCCATCCCTCTCACTGACCGCATGTCCACTGTCAGCGTGTTTAGCAGCATGATCCATCCCTCTCACTGACCGCATGTCCACTCTCAGCGTGTTTAGCAGCATGATCCATCCCTCTCACTGACCGCATGTCCACTGTCAGCGTGTTCAGCAGCATGATCCATCCCTCTCACTGACCGCATGTCCACTGTCAGCGTGTTTAGCATGATCCATCCCTCTCACTGACCGCATGTCCACTGTCAGCGTGTTTAGCAGCATGATCCATCCCTCTCACTGACCGCATGTCCACTGTCAGCGTGTTTAGCAGCATGATCCATCCCTCTCACTGACCGCATGTCCACTGTCAGCGTGTTTAGCATGATCCATCCCTCTCACTGACCGCATGTCCACTGTCAGCGTGTTTAGCAGCATGATCCATCCCTCTCACTGACCGCATGTCCACTGTCAGCGTGTTTAGCATGAACCATCCCTCTCACTGACCGCATGTCCACTGTCAGCGTGTTTAGCATGATCCATCCTTCTCACTGACCGCATGTCCACTGTCAGCGTGTTTAGCAGCATGATCCATCCCTCTCACTGACCGCATGTCCACTGTCAGCGTGTTTAGCAGCATGATCCATCCCTCTCACTGACCGCATGTCCACTGTCAGCGTGTTTAGCAGCATGATCCATCCCTCTCACTGACCGCATGTCCACTGTCAGCGTGTTTAGCAGCATGATCCATCCCTCTCACTGACCGCATGTCCACTGTCAGCGTGTTTAGCATGATCCATCCCTCTCACTGACCGCATGTCCACTGTCAGCGTGTTTAGCATGATCCATCCCTCTCACTGACCGCATGTCCACTGTCAGCGTGTATAGCAGCATGATCCATCCCTCTCACTGACCGCATGTCCACTGTCAGCGTGTTTAGCAGCATGATCCATCCCTCTCACTGGCCGCATGTCCACTGTCAGCGTGTTTAGCATGATCCATCCCTCTCACTGACCGCATGTCCACTGTCAGCGTGTTTAGCAGCATGATCCATCCCTCTCACTGACCGCATGTCCACTGTCAGCGTGTTTAGCATGATCCATCCCTCTCACTGACCGCATGTCCACTGTCAGCGTGTTTAGCAGCATGATCCATGCCTCTCACTGACCGCATGTCCACTGTCAGCGTGTTTAGCAGCATGATCCATCCCTCTCACTGACCGCATGTCCACTGTCAGCGTGTTTAGCATGATCCAACCCTCTCACTGACCGCATGTCCACTGTCAGCGTGTTTAGCAGCATGATCCATGCCTCTCACTGACCGCATGTCCACTGTCAGCGTGTTTAGCAGCATGATCCATCCCTCTCACTGACCGCATGTCCACTGTCAGCGTGTTTAGCATGATCCATCCCTCTCACTGACCGCATGTCCACTGTCAGCGTGTTTAGCAGCATGATCCGTCCCTCTCACTGACCGCATGTCCACTGTCAGCGTGTTTAGCATGATCCATCACTCTCACTGACCGCATGTCCACTGTCAGCGTGTTTAGCATGATCCATTCCTCTCACTGACCGCATGTCCACTGTCAGCGTGTTTAGCAGCATGATCCATCCCTCTCACTGACCGCATGTCCACTGTCAGCGTGTTTAGCATGATCCATCCCTCTCACTGACCGCATGTCCACTGTCAGCGTGTTTAGCAGCATGATCCATCCCTCTCACTGACCGCATGTCCACTGTCAGCGTGTTTAGCAGCATGATCCATGCCTCTCACTGACCGCATGTCCACTGTCAGCGTGTTTAGCAGCATGATCCATCCCTCTCACTGACCGCATGTCCACTGTCAGCGTGTTTAGCAGCATGATCCATCCCTCTCACTGACCGCATGTCCACTGTCAGCGTGTTTAGCAGCATGATCCATCCCTCTCACTGACCGCATGCCCACTGTCAGCGTGTTTAGCATGATCCATCCCTCTCACTGACCGCATGTCCACTGTCAGCGTGTTTAGCAGCATGATCCATCCCTCTCACTGACCGCATGTCCACTGTCAGCGTGTTTAGCATGATCCATCCCTCTCACTGACCGCATGTCCACTGTCAGCGTGTTTAGCATGATCCATCCCTCTCACTGACCGCATGTCCACTGTCAGCGTGTATAGCAGCATGATCCATCCCTCTCACTGACCGCATGTCCACTGTCAGCGTGTTTAGCAGCATGATCCATCCCTCTCACTGACCGCATGTCCACTGTCAGCGTGTTTAGCATGATCCATCCCTCTCACTGACCGCATGTCCACTGTCAGCGTGTTTAGCAGCATGATCCATCCCTCTCACTGACCGCATGTCCACTGTCAGCGTGTTTAGCATGATCCATCCCTCTCACTGACCGCATGTCCACTGTCAGCGTGTTTAGCAGCATGATCCATGCCTCTCACTGACCGCATGTCCACTGTCAGCGTGTTTAGCAGCATGATCCATCCCTCTCACTGACCGCATGTCCACTGTCAGCGTGTTTAGCATGATCCATCCCTCTCACTGACCGCATGTCCACTGTCAGCGTGTTTAGCAGCATGATCCATGCCTCTCACTGACCGCATGTCCACTGTCAGCGTGTTTAGCAGCATGATCCATCCCTCTCACTGACCGCATGTCCACTGTCAGCGTGTTTAGCATGATCCATCCCTCTCACTGACCGCATGTCCACTGTCAGCGTGTTTAGCAGCATGATCCATCCCTCTCACTGACCGCATGTCCACTGTCAGCGTGTTTAGCATGATCCATCACTCTCACTGACCGCATGTCCACTGTCAGCATGTTTAGCATGATCCATTCCTCTCACTGACCGCATGTCCACTGTCAGCGTGTTTAGCAGCATGATCCATCCCTCTCACTGACCGCATGTACACTGTCAGCGTGTTTAGCATGATCCATCCCTCTCACTGACCGCATGTCCACTGTCAGCGTGTTTAGCAGCATGATCCATCCCTCTCACTGACCGCATGTCCACTGTCAGCGTGTTTAGCAGCATGATCCATGCCTCTCACTGACTGCATGTCCACTGTCAGCGTGTTTAGCAGCATGATCCATCCCTCTCACTGACCGCATGTCCACTGTCAGCGTGTTTAGCAGCATGATCCATCCCTCTCACTGACCGCATGTCCACTGTCAGCGTGTTTAGCAGCATGATCCATCCCTCTCACTGACCGCATGTCCACTGTCAGCGTGTTTAGCATGATCCATCCCTCTCACTGACCGCATGTCCATTGTTAGCGTGTTTAGCAGCATGATCCATGCCTCTCACTGACCGCATGTCCACTGTCAGCGTGTTTAGCATGATCCATGCCTCTCACTGACCGCATGTCCACTGTCAGCGTGTTTAGCAGCATGATCCATCCCTCTCACTGACCGCATGTCCACTGTCAGCATGTTTAGCAGCATGATCCATGCCTCTCACTGACAGCATGTCCACTCTCAGCGTGTTTAGCAGCATGATCCATCCCTCTCACTGACCGCATGTCCACTGTCAGCGTGTTCAGCAGCATGATCCATCCCTCTCACTGACCGCATGTCCACTGTCAGCGTGTTTAGCATGATGCATCCCTCTCACTGACCGCATGTCCACTGTCAGCGTGTTTAGCAGCATGATCCATCCCTCTCACTGACCGCATGTCCACTGTCAGCGTGTTCAGCAGCATGATCCATCCCTCTCACTGACCGCATGTCCACTGTCAGCGTGTTTAGCATGATGCATCCCTCTCACTGACCGCATGTCCACTGTCAGCGTGTTTAGCAGCATGATCCATCCCTCTCACTGACCGCATGTCCACTGTCAGCGTGTTTAGCAGCATGATCCATCCCTCTCACTGACCGCATGTCCACTGTCAGCGTGGTTAGCATGATCCATCCCTCTCACTGACCGCATGTCCACTGTCAGCGTGTTTAGCAGCATGATCCATCCCTCTCACTGACCGCATGTACACTGTCAGCGTGTTTAGCATGAACCATCCCTCTCACTGACCGCATGTCCACTGTCAGCGTGTTTAGCATGATCCATCCCTCTCACTGACCGCATGTCCACTGTCAGCGTGTTTAGCAGCATGATCCATCCCTCTCACGGACCGCATGTCCACTGTCAGCGTGTTTAGCAGCATGATCCATCCCTCTCACTGACCGCATGTCCACTGTCAGCGTGTTTAGCATGATCCATCCCTCTCACTGACCGCATGTCCAATGTCAGCGTGTTTAGCAGCATGATCCATCCCTCTCACTGACCGCATGTCCACTGTCAACGTGTTTAGCAGCATGATCCATCCCTCTCACTGACCGCATGTCCACTGTCAGCGTGTTTAGCAGCATGATCCATCCCTCTCACTGACCGCATGTCCACTGTCAGCGTATTTAGCATAATCCATCCCTCTCACTGACCGCATGTCCACTGTCAGCGTGTTTAGCAGCATGATCCATCCCTCTCACTGACCGCATGTCCACTGTCAGCGTGTTTAGCATGATCCATCCCTCTCACTGACCGCATGTCCACTGTCTGTGTTTAGCATGATCCATCCCTCTCACTGACCGCATGTCCATTGTCAGCGTGTTTAGCAGCATGATCCATCCCTCTCACTGACCGCATGTCCACTGTCAGCGTGTTTAGCAGCATGATCCATCCCTCTCACTGACCGCATGTCCACTGTCAGCGTGTTTAGCATGATCCATCCCTCTCACTGACCGCATGTCCACTGTCAGCGTGTATAGCAGCATGATCCATCCCTCTCACTGACCGCATGTCCACTGTCAGCGTGTTTAGCAGCATGATCCATCCCTCTCACTGACCGCATGTCCACTGTCAGCGTGTTTAGCATGATCCATCCCTCTCACTGACCGCATGTCCACTGTCAGCGTGTTTAGCAGCATGATCCATCCCTCTCACTGACCGCATGTCCACTGTCAGCGTGTTTAGCATGATCCATCCCTCTCACTGACCGCATGTCCACTGTCAGCGTGTTTAGCAGCATGATCCATGCCTCTCACTGACCGCCTGTCCACTGTCAGCGTGTTTAGCAGCATGATCCATCCCTCTCACTGACCGCATGTCCACTGTCAGCGTGTTTAGCATGATCCATCCCTCTCACTGAGCGCATGTCCACTGTCAGCGTGTTTAGCAGCATGATCCATGCCTCTCACTGACCGCATGTCCACTGTCAGCGTGTTTAGCAGCATGATCCATCCCTCTCACTGACCGCATGTCCACTGTCAGCGTGTTTAGCATGATCCATCCCTCTCACTGACCGCATGTCCACTGTCAGCGTGTTTAGCATGATCCATCACTCTCACTGACCGCATGTCCACTGTCAGCGTGTTTAGCATGATCCATTCCTCTCACTGACCGCATGTCCACTGTCAGCGTGTTTAGCAGCATGATCCATCCCTCTCACTGACCGCATGTCCACTGTCAGCGTGTTTAGCATGATCCATCCCTCTCACTGACCGCATGTCCACTGTCAGCGTGTTTAGCAGCATGATCCATCCCTCTCACTGACCGCATGTCCACTGTCAGCGTGTTTAGCAGCATGATCCATGCCTCTCACTGACCGCATGTCCACTGTCAGCGTGTTTAGCAGCATGATCCATCCCTCTCACTGACCGCATGTCCACTGTCAGCGTGTTTAGCAGCATGATCCATCCCTCTCACTGACCGCATGTCCACTGTCAGCGTGTTTAGCAGCATGATCCATCCCTCTCACTGACCGCATGTCCACTGTCAGCGTGTTTAGCATGATCCATCCCTCTCACTGACCGCATGTCCATTGTTAGCGTGTTTAGCAGCATGATCCATGCCTCTCACTGACCGCATGTCCACTGTCAGCGTGTTTAGCATGATCCATGCCTCTCACTGACCGCATGTCCACTGTCAGCGTGTTTAGCAGCATGATCCATCCCTCTCACTGACCGCATGTCCACTGTCAGCATGTTTAGCAGCATGATCCATGCCTCTCACTGACAGCATGTCCACTCTCAGCGTGTTTAGCAGCATGATCCATCCCTCTCACTGACCGCATGTCCACTGTCAGCGTTTTCAGCAGCATGATCCATCCCTCTCACTGACCGCATGTCCACTGTCAGCGTGTTTAGCATGATGCATCCCTCTCACTGACCGCATGTCCACAGTCAGCGTGTTTAGCAGCATGATCCATCCCTCTCACTGACCGCATGTCCACTGTCAGCGTGTTCAGCAGCATGATCCATCCCTCTCACTGACCGCATGTCCACTGTCAGCGTGTTTAGCATGATGCATCCCTCTCACTGACCGCATGTCCACTGTCAGCGTGTTTAGCAGCATGATCCATCCCTCTCACTGACCGCATGTCCACTGTCAGCGTGTTTAGCAGCATGATCCATCCCTCTCACTGACCGCATGTCCACTGTCAGCGTGGTTAGCATGATCCATCCCTCTCACTGACCGCATGTCCACTGTCAGCGTGTTTAGCAGCATGATCCATCCCTCTCACTGACCGCATGTACACTGTCAGCGTGTTTAGCATGAACCATCCCTCTCACTGACCGCATGTCCACTGTCAGCGTGTTTAGCATGATCCATCCCTCTCACTGACCGCATGTCCACTGTCAGCGTGTTTAGCAGCATGATCCATCCCTCTCACGGACCGCATGTCCACTGTCAGCGTGTTTAGCAGCATGATCCATCCCTCTCACTGACCGCATGTCCACTGTCAGCGTGTTTAGCATGATCCATCCCTCTCACTGACCGCATGTCCAATGTCAGCGTGTTTAGCAGCATGATCCATCCCTCTCACTGACCGCATGTCCACTGTCAACGTGTTTAGCAGCATGATCCATCCCTCTCACTGACCGCATGTCCACTGTCAGCGTATTTAGCATAATCCATCCCTCTCACTGACCGCATGTCCACTGTCAGCGTGTTTAGCAGCATGATCCATCCCTCTCACTGACCGCATGTCCACTGTCAGCGTGTTTAGCATGATCCATCCCTCTCACTGACCGCATGTCCACTGTCAGTGTGTTTAGCATGATCCATCCCTCTCACTGACCGCATGTCCATTGTCAGCGTGTTTAGCAGCATGATCCATCCCTCTCACTGACCGCATGTCCACTGTCAGCGTGTTTAGCAGCATGATCCATCCCTCTCACTGACCGCATGTCCACTGTCAGCGTGTTTAGCATGATCCATCACTCTCACTGACCGCATGTCCACTGTCAGCGTGTTTAGCATGATCCATTCCTCTCACTGACCGCATGTCCACTGTCAGCGTGTTTAGCAGCATGATCCATCCCTCTCACTGACCGCATGTCCACTGTCAGCGTGTTTAGCATGATCCATCCCTCTCACTGACCGCATGTCCACTGTCAGCGTGTTTAGCAGCATGATCCATCCCTCTCACTGACCGCATGTCCACTGTCAGCGTGTTTAGCAGCATGATCCATGCCTCTCACTGACCGCATGTCCACTGTCAGCGTGTTTAGCAGCATGATCCATCCCTCTCACTGACCGCATGTCCACTGTCAGCGTGTTTAGCAGCATGATCCATCCCTCTCACTGACCGCATGTCCACTGTCAGCGTGTTTAGCATGATCCATGCCTCTCACTGACCGCATGTCCACTGTCAGCGTGTTTAGCAGCATGATCCATCCCTCTCACTGACCGCATGTCCACTGTCAGCATGTTTAGCAGCATGATCCATGCCTCTCACTGACAGCATGTCCACTGTCAGCGTGTTTAGCATGATCCATCCCTCTCACTGACCGCATGTCCACTCTCAGCGTGTTTAGCAGCATGATCCATCCCTCTCACTGACCGCATGTCCACTGTCAGCGTGTTCAGCAGCATGATCCATCCCTCTCACTGACCGCATGTCCACTGTCAGCGTGTTTAGCATGATGCATCCCTCTCACTGACCGCATGTCCACTGTCAGCGTGTTTAGCAGCATGATCCATCCCTCTCACTGACCGCATGTCCACTGTCAGCGTGTTTAGCAGCATGATCCATCCCTCTCACTGACCGCATGTCCACTGTCAGCGTGTTTAGCAGCATGATCCATCCCTCTCACTGACCGCATGTACACTGTCAGCGTGTTTAGCATGAACCATCCCTCTCACTGACCGCATGTCCACTGTCAGCGTGTTTAGCATGATCCATCCCTCTCACTGACCGCATGTCCACTGTCAGCGTGTTTAGCAGCATGATCCATCCCTCTCACGGACCGCATGTCCACTGTCAGCGTGTTTAGCAGCATGATCCATCCCTCTCACTGACCGCATGTCCACTGTCAGCGTGTTTAGCATGATCCATCCCTCTCACTGACCGCATGTCCAATGTCAGCGTGTTTAGCAGCATGATCCATCCCTCTCACTGACCGCATGTCCACTGTCAACGTGTTTAGCAGCATGATCCATCCCTCTCACTGACCGCATGTCCACTGTCAGCGTGTTTAGCAGCATGATCCATCCCTCTCACTGACCGCATGTCCACTGTCAGCGTATTTAGCATAATCCATCCCTCTCACTGACCGCATGTCCACTGTCAGCGTGTTTAGCAGCATGATCCATCCCTCTCACTGACCGCATGTCCACTGTCAGCGTGTTTAGCATGATCCATCCCTCTCACTGACCGCATGTCCACTGTCAGTGTGTTTAGCATGATCCATCCCTCTCACTGACCGCATGTCCATTGTCAGCGTGTTTAGCAGCATGATCCATCCCTCTCACTGACCGCATGTCCACTGTCAGCGTGTTCAGCAGCATGATCCATCCCTCTCACTGACCGCATGTCCACTGTCAGCGTGTTTAGCATGATCCATCCCTCTCACTGACCGCATGTCCACTGTCAGTGTGTTTAGCATGATCCATCCCTCTCACTGACCGCATGTCCATTGTCAGCGTGTTTAGCAGCATGATCCATCCCTCTCACTGACCGCATGTCCACTGTCAGCGTGTTTAGCAGCATGATCCATCCCTCTCACTGACCGCATGTCCACTGTCAGCGTGTTTAGCATGATCCATCCCTCTCACTGACCGCATGTCCACTGTCAGCGTGTTTAGCATGATCCATCCCTCTCACTGACCGCATGTCCACTGTCAGCGTGTTTAGCATGATCCATCCCTCTCACTGACCGCATGTCCACTGTCAGCGTGATTAGCAGCATGATCCATGCCTCTCACTGACCGCATGTCCACTGTCAGCGTGTTTAGCATGATCCATCCCTCTCACTGACCGCATGTCCACTGTCAGCGTGTTTAGCATGATCCATGCCTCTCACTGACCGCATGTCCACTGTCAGCGTGTTTAGCAGCATGATCCATCCCTCTCACTGACCGCATGTCCACTGTCAGCGTGTTTAGCATGATCCATCCCTCTCACTGACCGCATGTCCACTGTCAGCGTGTTTAGCAGCATGATCCATCCCTCTCACTGACCGCATGTCCACTGTCAGCGTGTTTAGCATGATCCATCCCTCTCACTGACTGCATGTCCACTGTCAGCGTGTTTAGCAGCATGATCCATCCCTCTCACTGACCGCATGTCCACTGTCAGCGTGTTTAGCAGCATGATCCATCCCTCTCACTGACCGCATGTCCACTGTCAGCGTGTTTAGCAGCATGATCCATCCCTCTCACTGACCGCATGTCCACTGTCAGCGTGTTTAGCATGATCCATCCCTCTCACTAACCGCATGTCCACTGTCAGCGTGTTTAGCAGCATGATCCATCCCTCTCACTGACCGCATGTCCACTGTCAGCGTGTTTAGCAGCATGATCCATCCCTCTCACTGACCGCATGTCCACTGTCAGCGTGTTTAGCAGCATGATCCATCCCTCTCTCTGACCGCATGTCCACTGTCAGCGTGTTTAGCATGATCCATCCCTCTCACTGACCGCATGTCCACTGTCAGCGTGTTTAGCAGCATGATCCATCCCTCTCACTGACCGCATGTCCACTGTCAGCGTGTTTAGCAGCACGATCCATCCCTCTCACTGACCGCATGTCCACTGTCAGCGTGTTTAGCAGCATGATCCATGCCTCTCACTGACCGCATGTCCACTGTCAGCGTGTTTAGCAGCATGATCCATGCCTCTCACTGACCGCATGTCCACTCTCAGCGTGTTTAGCATGATCCATCCCTCTCACTGACCGCATGTCCACTGTCAGCGTGTTTAGCAGCATGATCCATCCCTCTCTCTGACCGCATGTCCACTGTCAGCGTGTTTAGCATGATCCATGCCTCTCACTGACCGCATGTCCACTGTCAGCGTGTTTAGCATGATCCATCCCTCTCACTGACGGCATGTCCACTGTCAGCGTGTTTAGCAGCATGATCCATGCCTCTCACTGACCGCATGTCCACTGTCAGCGTGTTTAGCATGATCCAACCCTCTCACTGACCGCATGTCCAGAGTCAGCGTGTTTAACATGATCCATCCCTCTCACTGACTGCATGTCCACTGTCAGCGTGTTTAGCATGATCCATCCCTCTCACTGACCGCATGTCCACTGTCAGCGTGTTTAGCAGCATGATCCATGCCTCTCACTGACCGCATGTCCACTGTCAGCGTGTTTAGCATGATCCATCCCTCTCACTGACCGCATGTCCACTGTCAGCGTGTTTAGCAGCATGATCCATGCCTCTCACTCACCGCATGTCCACTGTCAGCGTGTTTAGCATGATCCATGCTTCTCACTGACCGCATGTCCACTGTCAGCGTGTTTAGCATGATCCATCCCTCTCACTGACCGCATGTCCACTGTCAGCATGTTTAGCAGCATGATCCATCCCTCTCACTGACCGCATGTCCACTGTCAGCGTGTTTAGCAGCATGATCCATCCCTCTCACTGACCGCATGTCCACTGTCAGCGTGTTTAGCAGCATGATCCATCCCTCTCACTGACCGCATGTCCACTGTCAGCGTGATTAGCAGCATGATCCATGCCTCTCACTGACCGCATGTCCACTGTCAGCGTGTTTAGCATGATCCATCCCTCTCACTGACCGCATGTCCACTGTCAGCGTGTTTAGCAGCATGATCCATCCCTCTCACTGACCGCATGTCCACTGTCAGCGTGTTTAGCAGCATGATCCATCCCTCTCACTGACCGCATGTCCACTGTCAGCGTGTTTAGCAGCATGATCCATCCCTCTCACTGACCGCATGTCCACTGTCAGCGTGTTTAGCATGATCCATCCCTCTCACTGACCGCATATCCACTGTCAGCGTGTTTAGCAGCATGATCCATCCCTCTCACTGACCGCATGTCCACTGTCAGCGTGTTTAGCATGATCCATGCCTCTCACTGACCGCATGTCCACTGTCAGCGTGTTTAGCAGCATGATCCATCCCTCTCACTGACCGCATGTCCACTGTCAGCGTGTTTAGCAGCATAATCCATCCCTCTCACTGACCGCATGTCCACTGTCAGCGTGTTTAGCAGCATGATCCATCCCTCTCACTGACCGCATGTCCACTGTCAGCGTGTTTAGCAGCATGATCCATCCCTCTCACTGACCGCATGTCCACTGTCAGCGTGTTTAGCATGATCCATCCCTCTCACTGACCGCATGTCCACTGTCAGCGTGTTTAGCATGATCCATCCCTCTCACTGACCGCATATCCATTGTTAGCGTGTTTAGCAGCATGATCCATGCCTCTCACTGACCGCATGTCCACTGTCAGCGTGTTTAGCATGATCCATCCCTCTCACTGACCGCATATCCACTGTCAGCGTCTTTAGCAGCATGATCCATGCCTCTCACTGACCGCATGTCCACTGTCAGCGTGTTTAGCATGATTCATGCCTCTCACTGACCGCATGTCCACTGTCAGCGTGTTTAGCATGATCCATCCCTCTCACTGACCGCATGTCCACTGTCAGCATGTTTAGCAGCATGATCCATCCCTCTCACTGACCGCATGTCCACTGTCAGCGTGTTTAGCAGCATGATCCATCCCTCTCACTGACCGCATGTCCACTGTCAGCGTGTTTAGCAGCATGATCCATCCCTCTCACTGACCGCATGTCCACTGTCAGCGTGTTTAGCATGATCCATCCCTCTCACTGACCGCATGTCCACTGTCAGCGTGTTTAGCATGATCCATCCCTCTCACTGACCGCATGTCCACTGTCAGCGTGTTTAGCAGCATGATCCATCCCTCTCACTGACCGCATGTCCACTGTCAGCGTGTTTAGCAGCATGATCCATCCCTCTCACTGACCGCATGTCCACTGTCAGCGTGTTTAGCAGCATGATCCATCCCTCTCACTGACCGCATGTCCACTGTCAGCGTGTTTAGCATGATCCATCCCTCTCACTGACCGCATGTCCACTGTCAGCGTGTTTAGCAGCATGATCCATCCCTCTCACTGACCGCATGTCCACTGTCAGCGTGTTTAGCATGATCCATGCCTCTCACTGACCGCATGTCCACTGTCAGCGTGTTTAGCAGCATGATCCATCCCTCTCACTGACCGCATGTCCACTGTCAGCGTGATTAGCAGCATGATCCATCCCTCTCACTGACCGCATGTCCACTGTCAGCGTGTTTAGCATGATCCATGCCTCTCACTGACCGCATGTCCACTGTCAGCGTGTTTAGCGTGATCCATCCCTCTCACTGACCGCATGTCCACTGTCAGCGTGTTTAGCAGCATGATCCATCCCTCTCACTGACCGCATGTCCACTGTCAGCGTGTTTAGCATGATCCATCCCTCTCACTGACCGCATGTCCACTGTCAGCGTGTTTAGCAGCATGATCCATCCCTCTCACTGACCGCATGTCCACTGTCAGCGTGTTTAGCAGCATGATCCATCCCTCTCACTGACCGCATGTCCACTGTCAGCGTGTTTAGCATGATCCATCCCTCTCACTGACCGCATGTCCACTGTCAGCGTGTTTAGCAGCACGATCCATCCCTCTCACTGACCGCATGTCCACTGTCAGCGTGTTTAGCAGCATGATCCATCCCTCTCACTGACCGCATGTCCACTGTCAGCGTGTTTAGCAGCATGATCCATCCCTCTCACTGACCGCATGTCCACTGTCAGCGTGTTTAGCAGCATGATCCATCCCTCTCACTGACCGCATGTCCACTGTCAGCTAGTTTAGCATGATCCATCCCTCTCACTGACCGCATGTCCACTGTCAGCATGTTTAGCATGATCCATCCCTCTCACTGACCGCATGTCCACTGTCAGCGTGTTTGGCAGCATGATCCATCCCTCTCACTGACCGCATGTCCACTGTCAGCGTGTTTAGCAGCATGATCCATCCCTCTCACTGACCGCATGTCCACTGTCAGCGTGTTTAGCATGATCCATCCCTCTCACTGACCGCATGTCCACTGTCAGCGTGTTTAGCAGCATGATCCATCCCTCTCACTGACCGCATGTCCACTGTCAGCGTGTTTAGCAGCATAATCCATCCCTCTCACTGACCGCATGTCCACTGTCAGCGTGTTTAGCAGCATGATCCATCCCTCTCACTGACCGCATGTCCACTGTCAGCGTGTTTAGCAGCATGATCCATCCCTCTCACTGACCGCATGTCCACTGTCAGCGTGTTTAGCATGATCCATCCCTCTCACTGACCGCATGTCCACTGTCAGTGTGATTAGCATGATCCATCCCTCTCACTGACCGCATATCCATTGTTAGCGTGTTTAGCAGCATGATCCATGCCTCTCACTGACCGCATGTCCACTGTCAGCGTGTTTAGCATGATCCATCCCTCTCACTGATGCATGTCCACTGTCAGCGTGTTTAGCAGCATGATCCATCCCTCTCACTGACCGCATGTCCACTGTCAGCGTGTTTAGCATGATCCATCCCTCTCACTGACCGCATGTCCACTGTCAGCGTGTTTAGCAGCATGATCCATCCCTCTCACTGACCGCATGTCCACTCTCAGCGTGTTTAGCACCATGATCCATCCCTCTCACTGACCGCATGTCCACTGTCAGCGTGTTTAGCAGCATGATCCATCCCTCTCACTGACCGCATGTCCACTGTCCGCGTGTTTAGCATGATCCATCCCTCTCACTGACCGCATGTCCACTGTCAGCGTGTTTAGCATGATCCATCCCTCTCACTGACCGCATGTCCACTGTCAGCGTGTTTAGCAGCATGATCCATCCCTCTCACTGACCGCATGTCCACTGTCAGCGTGTTTAGCAGCATGATCCATCCCTCTCACTGACCGCATGTCCACTGTCAGCGTGTTTAGCAGCATGATCCATCCCTCTCACTGAACGCATGTCCACTGTCAGCGTGTTTAGCAGCATGATCCATCCCTCTCACTGACCGCATGTCCACTGTCAGCGTGTTTAGCAGCATGATCCATCCCTCTCACTGACCGCATGTCCACTGTCAGCGTGTTTAGCATGATCCATCCCTCTCACTGACCGCATGTCCACTGTCAGCGTGTTTAGCATGATCCATCCCTCTCACTGACCGCATGTCCATTGTTAGCGTGTTTAGCAGCATGATCCATGCCTCTCACTGACCGCATGTCCACTGTCAGCGTGTTTAGCATGATCCATCCCTCTCACTGACCGCATGTCCACTGTCAGCGTGTTTAGCAGCATGATACATCCCTCTCACTGACCGCATGTCCACTGTCAGCGTGTTTAGCATGATCCATCCCTCTCACTGACCGCATGTCCACTGTCAGCGTGTTTAGCAGCATGATCCATCCCTCTCACTGACCGCATGTCCACTGTCAGCGTGTTTAGCAGCATGATCCATCCCTCTCACTGACCGCATGTCCACTGTCAGCGTGTTTAGCATGATCCATCCCTCTCACTGACCGCATTTCCACTGTCAGCGTGTTTAGCAGCATGATCCATCCCTTTCACTGACCGCATGTCCACTGTCAGCGTGTTTAGCAGCATGATCCATCCCTCTCACTGACCGCATGTTCACTGTCAGCGTGTTTAACAGCATGATCCATCCCTCTCACTGACCGCATGTCCACTGTCAGCGTGTTTAGCAGCATGATCCATCCCTCTCACTGACCGCATGTCCACTGTCAGCGTGTTTAGCAGCATGATCCATCCCTCTCACTGACCGCATGTCCACTGTCAGCGTGTTTAGCAGCATGATCCATCCCTCTCACTGACCGCATGTCCACTGTCAGCGTGTTTAGCAGCATGATCCATCCCTCTCACTGACCGCATGTCCACTGTCAGCGTGTTTAGCATGATCCATCCCTCTCACTGACCGCATGTCCACTGTCAGAGTGTTTAGCATGATCCATCCCTCTCACTGACCGCATGTCCATTGTTAGCATGTTTAGCAGCATGATCCATGCCTCTCACTGACCGCATGTCCACTGTCAGCGTGTTTAGCATGATCCATCCCTCTCACTGACCGCATGTCCACTGTCAGCGTGTTTAGCAGCATGATCCATCCCTCTCACTGACCGCATGTCCACTGTCAGCGTGTTTAGCATGATCCATCCCTCTCACTGACCGCATGTCCACTGTCAGCATGTTTGGCAGCATGATCCATCCCTCTCACTGACCGCATGTCCACTGTCAGCGTGTTTAGCATGATCCATCCCGCTCACTGACCGCATGTCCACTGTCAGCGTGTTTAGCAGCATGATCCATCCCTCTCACTGACCGCATGTCCACTCTCAGCGTGTTTAGCACCATGATCCATCCCTCTCACTGACCGCATGTCCACTGTCAGCGTGTTTAGCAGCATGATTCATCCCTCTCACTGACCGCATGTCCACTGTCAGCGTGTTTAGCATGATCCATCCCTCTCACTGACCGCACGTCCACTCTCAGCGTGTTTAGCAGCATGATCCATACCTCTCACTGACCGCATGTCCACTGTCAGCATGTTTAGCAGCATGATCCATCCCTCTCACTGACCGCATGTCCACTGTCAGCGTGTTTAGCAGCATGATCCATCCCTCTCACTGACCGCATGTCCACTGTCAGCGTGTTTAGCAGCATGATCCATCCCTCTCACTGACCGCATGTCCACTGTCAGCGTGTTTAGCATGATCCATCCCTCTCACTGACCGCATGTCCATTGTTAGCGTGTTTAGCAGCATGATCCATGCCTCTCACTGACCGCATGTCCACTGTCAGCGTGTTTAGCATGATCCATCCCTCTCACTGACCGCATGTCCACTGTCAGCGTGTTTAGCAGCATGATCCATCCCTCTCACTGACCGCATATCCACTGTCAGCGTGTTTAGCATGATCCATCCCTGTCACTGACCGCATGTCCACTGTCAGCGTGTTTAGCAGCATGATCCATGCCTCTCACTGACCGCATGTCCACTGTCAGCGTGTTTAGCATGATCCATCCCTCTCACTGACCGCATGTCCACTGTCAGCGTGTTTAGCAGCATGATCCATCCCTCTCACTGACCGCATGTCCACTGTCAGCGTGTTTAGCATGATCCATCCCTCTCACTGACCGCATTTCCACTTTCAGCGTGTTTAGCAGCATGATCCATCCCTCTCACTGACCGCATGTCCACTGTCAGCGTGTTTAGCAGCATGATCCATCCCTCTCACTGACCGCATGTCCACTGTCAGCGTGTTTAGCAGCATGATCCATCCCTCTCACTGACCGCATGTCCACTGTCAGCGTGTTTAGCAGCATGATCCATCCCTCTCACTGACCGCATGTCCACTGTCAGCGTGTTTAGCAGCATGATCCATCCCTCTCACTGACCGCATGTCCACTGTCAGCGTGTTTAGCAGCATGATCCATCCCTCTCACTGACCGCATGTCCACTGTCAGCGTGTTTAGCAGCATGATCCATCCCTCTCACTGACCGCATGTCCACTGTCAGCGTGTTTAGCAGCATGATCCATCCCTCTCACTGACCGCATGTCCACTGTCAGCGTGTTTAGCATGATCCATCCCTCTCACTGACCGCATGTCCACTGTCAGCGTGTTTAGCAGCATGATCCATCCCTCTCACTGACCGCATGTCCACTGTCAGCGTGTTTAGCAGCATGATCCATCCCTCTCACTGACCGCATGTCCACTGTCAGCGTGTTTAGCAGCATGATCCATCCCTCTCACTGACCGCATGTCCACTGTCAGCGTGTTTAGGATGATCCATCCCTCTCACTGACCGCATGTCCATTGTTAGCGTGTTTAGCAGCATGATCCATGCCTCTCACTGACCGCATGTCCACTGTCAGCGTGTTTAGCATGATCCATCCCTCTCACTGACCGCATGTCCACTGTCAGCGTGTTTAGCAGCATGATCCATCCCTCTCACTGACCGCATGTCCATTGTCAGCGTGTTTAGCATGATCCATCCCTCTCACTGACCGCATGTCCACTGTCAGCGTGTTTAGCAGCATGATCCATCCCTCTCACTGACCGCATGTCCACTGTCAGCGTGTTTAGCAGCATCATCCATCCCTCTCACTGACCGCATGTCCACTGTCAGCGTGTTTAGCATGATCCATCCCTCTCACTGACCGCATGTCCACTGTCAGCGTGTTTAGCAGCATGATCCATCCCTCTCACTGACCGCATGTCCACTGTCAGCGTGTTTAGCAGCATGATCCATCCCTCTCACTGACCGCATGTCCACTGTCAGCGTGTTTAGCATGATCCATCCCTCTCACTGACCGCATGTCCACTGTCAGCGTGTTTAGCAGCATGATCCATCCATCTCACTGACCGCATGTCCACTGTCAGCGTGTTTAGCATGATCCATCCCTCTCACTGACCGCATGTCCATTGTTAGCGTGTTTAGCAGCATGATCCATGCCTCTCACTGACCGCATGTCCACTGTCAGCGTGTTTAGCATGATCCATCCCTCTCACTGACCGCATGTCCACTGTCAGCGTGTTTAGCAGCATGATCCATCCATCTCACTGACCGCATATCCACTGTCAGCGTGTTTAGCATGATCCATCCCTGTCACTGACCGCATGTCCACTGTCAGCGTGTTTAGCAGCATAATCCATCCCTCTCACTGACCGCATGTCCACTGTCAGCGTGTTTAGCAGCATGATCCATCCCTCTCACTGACCGCATGTCCACTGTCAGCGTGTTTAGCAGCATGATCCATCCCTCTCACTGACCGCATGTCCACTGTCAGCGTGTTTAGCATGATCCATCCCTCTCACTGACCGCATGTCCACTGTCAGCGTGTTTAGCATGATCCATCCCTCTCACTGACCGCATGTCCACTGTCAGCGTGTTTAGCATGATCCATCCCTCTCACTGACCGCATATCCATTGTTAGCGTGTTTAGCAGCATGATCCATGCCTCTCACTGACCGCATGTCCACTGTCAGCGTGTTTAGCATGATCCATCCCTCTCATTGACCGCATGTCCACTGTCAGCGTGTTTAGCAGCATGATCCATCCCTCTCACTGACCGCATGTCCACTGTCAGCGTGTTTAGCATGATCCATCCCTCTCACTGACCGCATGTCCACTGTCAGCGTGTTTAGCAGCATGATCCATCCCTCTCACTGACCGCATGTCCACTCTCAGCGTGCTTAGCACCATGATCCATCCCTCTCACTGACCGCATGTCCACTGTCAGCGTGTTTAGCAGCATGATCCATCCCTCTCACTGACCGCATGTCCACTGTCCGCGTGTTTAGCATGATCCATCCCTCTCACTGACCGCATGTCCACTGTCAGCGTGTTTAGCAGCATGATCCATCCCTCTCACTGACCGCATGTCCACTGTCAGCGTGTTTAGCAGCATGATCCATCCCTCTCACTGACCGCATGTCCACTGTCAGCGTGTTTAGCAGCATGATCCATCCCTCTCACTGACCGCATGTCCACTGTCAGCGTGTTTAGCAGCATGATCCATCCCTCTCACTGACCGCATGTCCACTGTCAGCGTGTTTAGCAGCATGATCCATCCCTCTCACTGACCGCATGTCCACTGTCAGCGTGTTTAGCATGATCCATCCCTCTCACTGACCGCATGTCCACTGTCAGCGTGTTTAGCATGATCCATCCCTCTCACTGACCGCATGTCCATTGTTAGCGTGTTTAGCAGCATGATCCATGCCTCTCACTGACCGCATGTCCACTGTCAACGTGTTTAGCATGATCCATCCCTCTCACTGACCGCATGTCCACTGTCAGCGTGTTTAGCAGCATTATACATCCCTCTCACTGACCGCATGTCCACTGTCAGCGTGTTTAGCATGATCCATCCCTCTCACTGACCGCATGTCCACTGTCAGCGTGTTTAGCAGCATGATCCATCCCTCTCACTGACCGCATGTCCACTGTCAGCGTGTTTAGCAGCATGATCCATCCCTCTCACTGACCGCATGTCCACTGTCAGCGTGTTTAGCATGATCCATCCCTCTCACTGACCGCATTTCCACTGTCAGCGTGTTTAGCAGCATGATCCATCCCTCTCACTGACCGCATGTCCACTGTCAGCGTGTTTAACAGCATGATCCATCCCTCTCACTGACCGCATGTCCACTGTCAGCGTGTTTAGCATGATCCATCCCTCTCACTGACCGCATGTCCACTGTCAGCGTGTTTAGCAGCATGATCCATCCCTCTCACTGACCGCATGTCCACTGTCAGCGTGTTTAGCAGCATAATCCATCCCTCTCACTGACCGCATGTCCACTGTCAGCGTGTTTAGCAGCATGATCCATCCCTCTCACTGACCGCATGTCCACTGTCAGCGTGTTTAGCAGCATGATCCATCCCTCTCACTGACCGCATGTCCACTGTCAGCGTGTTTAGCATGATCCATCCCTCTCACTGACCGCATGTCCACTGTCAGTGTGATTAGCATGATCCATCCCTCTCACTGACCGCATATCCATTGTTAGCGTGTTTAGCAGCATGATCCATGCCTCTCACTGACCGCATGTCCACTGTCAGCGTGTTTAGCATGATCCATCCCTCTCACTGATGCATGTCCACTGTCAGCGTGTTTAGCAGCATGATCCATCCCTCTCACTGACCGCATGTCCACTGTCAGCGTGTTTAGCATGATCCATCCCTCTCACTGACCGCATGTCCACTGTCAGCGTGTTTAGCAGCATGATCCATCCCTCTCACTGACCGCATGTCCACTCTCAGCGTGTTTAGCACCATGATCCATCCCTCTCACTGACCGCATGTCCACTGTCAGCGTGTTTAGCAGCATGATCCATCCCTCTCACTGACCGCATGTCCACTGTCCGCGTGTTTAGCATGATCCATCCCTCTCACTGACCGCATGTCCACTGTCAGCGTGTTTAGCATGATCCATCCCTCTCACTGACCGCATGTCCACTGTCAGCGTGTTTAGCAGCATGATCCATCCCTCTCACTGACCGCATGTCCACTGTCAGCGTGTTTAGCAGCATGATCCATCCCTCTCACTGACCGCATGTCCACTGTCAGCGTGTTTAGCAGCATGATCCATCCCTCTCACTGAACGCATGTCCACTGTCAGCGTGTTTAGCAGCATGATCCATCCCTCTCACTGACCGCATGTCCACTGTCAGCGTGTTTAGCAGCATGATCCATCCCTCTCACTGACCGCATGTCCACTGTCAGCGTGTTTAGCATGATCCATCCCTCTCACTGACCGCATGTCCACTGTCAGCGTGTTTAGCATGATCCATCCCTCTCACTGACCGCATGTCCATTGTTAGCGTGTTTAGCAGCATGATCCATGCCTCTCACTGACCGCATGTCCACTGTCAGCGTGTTTAGCATGATCCATCCCTCTCACTGACCGCATGTCCACTGTCAGCGTGTTTAGCAGCATGATACATCCCTCTCACTGACCGCATGTCCACTGTCAGCGTGTTTAGCATGATCCATCCCTCTCACTGACCGCATGTCCACTGTCAGCGTGTTTAGCAGCATGATCCATCCCTCTCACTGACCGCATGTCCACTGTCAGCGTGTTTAGCAGCATGATCCATCCCTCTCACTGACCGCATGTCCACTGTCAGCGTGTTTAGCATGATCCATCCCTCTCACTGACCGCATTTCCACTGTCAGCGTGTTTAGCAGCATGATCCATCCCTTTCACTGACCGCATGTCCACTGTCAGCGTGTTTAGCAGCATGATCCATCCCTCTCACTGACCGCATGTTCACTGTCAGCGTGTTTAACAGCATGATCCATCCCTCTCACTGACCGCATGTCCACTGTCAGCGTGTTTAGCAGCATGATCCATCCCTCTCACTGACCGCATGTCCACTGTCAGCGTGTTTAGCAGCATGATCCATCCCTCTCACTGACCGCATGTCCACTGTCAGCGTGTTTAGCAGCATGATCCATCCCTCTCACTGACCGCATGTCCACTGTCAGCGTGTTTAGCAGCATGATCCATCCCTCTCACTGACCGCATGTCCACTGTCAGCGTGTTTAGCATGATCCATCCCTCTCACTGACCGCATGTCCACTGTCAGAGTGTTTAGCATGATCCATCCCTCTCACTGACCGCATGTCCATTGTTAGCATGTTTAGCAGCATGATCCATGCCTCTCACTGACCGCATGTCCACTGTCAGCGTGTTTAGCATGATCCATCCCTCTCACTGACCGCATGTCCACTGTCAGCGTGTTTAGCAGCATGATCCATCCCTCTCACTGACCGCATGTCCACTGTCAGCGTGTTTAGCATGATCCATCCCTCTCACTGACCGCATGTCCACTGTCAGCATGTTTGGCAGCATGATCCATCCCTCTCACTGACCGCATGTCCACTGTCAGCGTGTTTAGCATGATCCATCCCTCTCACTGACCGCATGTCCACTGTCAGCGTGTTTAGCAGCATGATCCATCCCTCTCACTGACCGCATGTCCACTCTCAGCGTGTTTAGCACCATGATCCATCCCTCTCACTGACCGCATGTCCACTGTCAGCGTGTTTAGCAGCATGATTCATCCCTCTCACTGACCGCATGTCCACTGTCAGCGTGTTTAGCATGATCCATCCCTCTCACTGACCGCACGTCCACTCTCAGCGTGTTTAGCAGCATGATCCATACCTCTCACTGACCGCATGTCCACTGTCAGCATGTTTAGCAGCATGATCCATCCCTCTCACTGACCGCATGTCCACTGTCAGCGTGTTTAGCAGCATGATCCATCCCTCTCACTGACCGCATGTCCACTGTCAGCGTGTTTAGCAGCATGATCCATCCCTCTCACTGACCGCATGTCCACTGTCAGCGTGTTTAGCATGATCCATCCCTCTCACTGACCGCATGTCCATTGTTAGCGTGTTTAGCAGCATGATCCATGCCTCTCACTGACCGCATGTCCACTGTCAGCGTGTTTAGCATGATCCATCCCTCTCACTGACCGCATGTCCACTGTCAGCGTGTTTAGCAGCATGATCCATCCCTCTCACTGACCGCATATCCACTGTCAGCGTGTTTAGCATGATCCATCCCTGTCACTGACCGCATGTCCACTGTCAGCGTGTTTAGCAGCATGATCTATGCCTCTCACTGACCGCATGTCCACTGTCAGCGTGTTTAGCATGATCCATCCCTCTCACTGACCGCATGTCCACTGTCAGCGTGTTTAGCAGCATGATCCATCCCTCTCACTGACCGCATGTCCACTGTCAGCGTGTTTAGCATGATCCATCCCTCTCACTGACCGCATTTCCACTGTCAGCGTGTTTAGCAGCATGATCCATCCCTCTCACTGACCGCATGTCCACTGTCAGCGTGTTTAGCAGCATGATCCATCCCTCTCACTGACCGCATGTCCACTGTCAGCGTGTTTAGCAGCATGATCCATCCCTCTCACTGACCGCATGTCCACTGTCAGCGTGTTTAGCAGCATGATCCATCCCTCTCACTGACCGCATGTCCACTGTCAGCGTGTTTAGCAGCATGATCCATCCCTCTCACTGACCGCATGTCCACTGTCAGCGTGTTTAGCAGCATGATCCATCCCTCTCACTGACCGCATGTCCACTGTCAGCGTGTTTAGCAGCATGATCCATCCCTCTCACTGACCGCATGTCCACTGTCAGCGTGTTTAGCAGCATGATCCATCCCTCTCACTGACCGCATGTCCACTGTCAGCGTGTTTAGCATGATCCATCCCTCTCACTGACCGCATGTCCACTGTCAGCGTGTTTAGCAGCATGATCCATCCCTCTCACTGACCGCATGTCCACTGTCAGCGTGTTTAGCAGCATGATCCATCCCTCTCACTGACCGCATGTCCACTGTCAGCGTGTTTAGCAGCATGATCCATCCCTCTCACTGACCGCATGTCCACTGTCAGCGTGTTTAGCATGATCCATCCCTCTCACTGACCGCATGTCCATTGTTAGCGTGTTTAGCAGCATGATCCATGCCTCTCACTGACCGCATGTCCACTGTCAGCGTGTTTAGCATGATCCATCCCTCTCACTGACCGCATGTCCACTGTCAGCGTGTTTAGCAGCATGATCCATCCCTCTCACTGACCGCATGTCCATTGTCAGCGTGTTTAGCATGATCCATCCCTCTCACTGACCGCATGTCCACTGTCAGCGTGTTTAGCAGCATGATCCATCCCTCTCACTGACCGCATGTCCACTGTCAGCGTGTTTAGCAGCATGATCCATCCCTCTCACTGACCGCATGTCCACTGTCAGCGTGTTTAGCATGATCCATCCCTCTCACTGACCGCATGTCCACTGTCAGCGTGTTTAGCAGCATGATCCATCCCTCTCACTGACCGCATGTCCACTGTCAGCGTGTTTAGCAGCATGATCCATCCCTCTCACTGACCGCATGTCCACTGTCAGCGTGTTTAGCATGATCCATCCCTCTCACTGACCGCATGTCCATTGTTAGCGTGTTTAGCAGCATGATCCATGCCTCTCACTGACCGCATGTCCACTGTCAGCGTGTTTAGCATGATCCATCCCTCTCACTGACCGCATGTCCACTGTCAGCGTGTTTAGCAGCATGATCCATCCATCTCACTGACCGCATATCCACTGTCAGCGTGTTTAGCATGATCCATCCCTGTCACTGACCGCATGTCCACTGTCAGCGTGTTTAGCAGCATAATCCATCCCTCTCACTGACCGCATGTCCACTGTCAGCGTGTTTAGCAGCATGATCCATCCCTCTCACTGACCGCATGTCCACTGTCAGCGTGTTTAGCAGCATGATCCATCCCTCTCACTGACCGCATGTCCACTGTCAGCGTGTTTAGCATGATCCATCCCTCTCACTGACCGCATGTCCACTGTCAGCGTGTTTAGCATGATCCATCCCTCTCACTGACCGCATGTCCACTGTCAGCGTGTTTAGCATGATCCATCCCTCTCACTGACCGCATATCCATTGTTAGCGTGTTTAGCAGCATGATCCATGCCTCTCACTGACCGCATGTCCACTGTCAGCGTGTTTAGCATGATCCATCCCTCTCACTGACCGCATGTCCACTGTCAGCGTGTTTAGCAGCATGATCCATCCCTCTCACTGACCGCATGTCCACTGTCAGCGTGTTTAGCATGATCCATCCCTCTCACTGACCGCATGTCCACTGTCAGCGTGTTTAGCAGCATGATCCATCCCTCTCACTGACCGCATGTCCACTCTCAGCGTGCTTAGCACCATGATCCATCCCTCTCACTGACCGCATGTCCACTGTCAGCGTGTTTAGCAGCATGATCCATCCCTCTCACTGACCGCATGTCCACTGTCCGCGTGTTTAGCATGATCCATCCCTCTCACTGACCGCATGTCCACTGTCAGCGTGTTTAGCAGCATGATCCATCCCTCTCACTGACCGCATGTCCACTGTCAGCGTGTTTAGCAGCATGATCCATCCCTCTCACTGACCGCATGTCCACTGTCAGCGTGTTTAGCAGCATGATCCATCCCTCTCACTGACCGCATGTCCACTGTCAGCGTGTTTAGCAGCATGATCCATCCCTCTCACTGACCGCATGTCCACTGTCAGCGTGTTTAGCAGCATGATCCATCCCTCTCACTGACCGCATGTCCACTGTCAGCGTGTTTAGCATGATCCATCCCTCTCACTGACCGCATGTCCACTGTCAGCGTGTTTAGCATGATCCATCCCTCTCACTGACCGCATGTCCATTGTTAGCGTGTTTAGCAGCATGATCCATGCCTCTCACTGACCGCATGTCCACTGTCAACGTGTTTAGCATGATCCATCCCTCTCACTGACCGCATGTCCACTGTCAGCGTGTTTAGCAGCATTATACATCCCTCTCACTGACCGCATGTCCACTGTCAGCGTGTTTAGCATGATCCATCCCTCTCACTGACCGCATGTCCACTGTCAGCGTGTTTAGCAGCATGATCCATCCCTCTCACTGACCGCATGTCCACTGTCAGCGTGTTTAGCAGCATGATCCATCCCTCTCACTGACCGCATGTCCACTGTCAGCGTGTTTAGCATGATCCATCCCTCTCACTGACCGCATTTCCACTGTCAGCGTGTTTAGCAGCATGATCCATCCCTCTCACTGACCGCATGTCCACTGTCAGCGTGTTTAACAGCATGATCCATCCCTCTCACTGACCGCATGTCCACTGTCAGCGTGTTTAGCAGCATGATCCATCCCTCTCACTGACCGCATGTCCACTGTCAGCGTGTTTAGCATGATCCATCCCTCTCACTGACCGCATGTCCACTGTCAGCGTGTTTAGCAGCATGATCCATCCCTCTCACTGACCGCATGTCCACTGTCAGCGTGTTTAACAGCATGATCCATCCCTCTCACTGACCGCATGTCCACTGTCAGCGTGTTTAGCAGCATGATCCATCCCTCTCACTGACCGCATGTCCACTGTCAGCGTGTTTAGCAGCATGATCCATCCCTCTCACTGACCGCATGTCCACTGTCAGCGTGTTTAGCAGCATGATCCATCCCTCTCACTGACCGCATGTCCACTGTCAGCGTGTTTAGCAGCATGATCCATCCCTCTCACTGACCGCATGTCCACTGTCAGCGTGTTTAGCATGATCCATCCCTCTCACTGACCGCATGTCCACTGTCAGAGTGTTTAGCATGATCCATCCCTCTCACTGACCGCATGTCCATTGTTAGCGTGTTTAGCAGCATGATCCATGCCTCTGACTGACCGCATGTGCACTGTCAGCGTGTTTAGCATGATCCATCCCTCTCACTGACCGCATGTCCACTGTCAGCGTGTTTAGCAGCATGATCCATCCCTCTCACTGACCGCATGTCCACTCTCAGCGTGTTTAGCACCATGATCCATCCCTCTCACTGACCGCATGTCCACTGTCAGCGTGTTTGGCAGCATGATTCATCCCTCTCACTGACCGCATGTCCACTTTCAGCGTGTTTAGCATGATCCATCCCTCTCACTGACCGCATGTCCACTGTCAGCGTGTTTAGCAGCGTGATTCATCCCTCTCACTGACCGCATGTCCACTGTCAGCGTGTTTAGCATGATCCATCCCTCTCACTGACCGCATGTCCACTGTCAGCGTGTTTAGCAGCATGATCCATCCCTCTCACTGACCGCATGTCCACTGTCAGCGTGTTTAGCATGATCCATGCCTCTCACTGACCGCATGTCCACTGTCAGCGTGTTTAGCATGATCCATCCCTCTCACTGACCGCATGTCCACTGTCAGCGTGTTTAGCAGCATGATCCATCCCTCTCACTGACCGCATGTCCACTGTCAGCGTGTTTAGCATGATCCATCCCTCTCACTGACCGCATGTCCACTGTCAGCGTGTTTAGCAGCATGATCCATCCCTCTCACTGACCGCATGTCCACTGTCAGCGTGTTTAGCAGCATGATCCATCCCTCTCACTGACCGCATGTCCACTGTCAGCGTGTTTAGCATGATCCATCCCTCTCACTGACCGCATTTCCACTGTCAGCGTGTTTAGCAGCATGATCCATCCCTCTCACTGACCGCATGTCCACTGTCAGCGTGTTTAGCAGCATGATCCATCCCTCTCAATGACCGCATGTCCACTGTCAGCGTGTGTAGCAGCATGATCCATCCCTCTCACTGACCGCATGTCCACTGTCAGCGTGTTTAGCAGCATGATCCATCCCTCTCACTGACCGCATGTCCACTGTCAGCGTGTTTAGCAGCATGATCCATCCCTCTCACTGACCGCATGTCCACTGTCAGCGTGTTTAGCAGCATGATCCATCCCTCTCACTGACCGCATGTCCACTGTCAGCGTGTTTAGCAGCATGATCCATCCCTCTCACTGACCGCATGTCCACTGTCAGCGTGTTTAGCAGCATGATCCATCCCTCTCACTGACCGCATGTCCACTGTCAGCGTGTTTAGCATGATCCATCCCTCTCACTGACCGCATGTCCACTGTCAGCGTGTTTAGCATGATCCATCCCTCTCACTGACCGCATGTCCACTGTCAGCGTCTTTAGCAGCATGATCCATCCCTCTCACTGACCGCATGTCCACTGTCAGCGTGTTTAGCATGATCCATCCCTCTCACTGACCGCATGTCCACTGTCAGCGTGTTTAGCAGCATGATCCATCCCTCTCACTGACCGCATGTCCACTGTCAGCGTGTTTAGCAGCATGATCCATCCCTCTCACTGACCGCATGTCCACTGTCAGCGTGTTTAGCAGCATGATCCATCCCTCTCACTGACCGCATGTCCACTGTCAGCGTGTTTAGCATGATCCATCCCTCTCACTGACCGCATGTCCATTGTTAGCGTGTTTAGCAGCATGATCCATGCCTCTCACTGACCGCATGTCCACTGTCAGCGTGTTTAGCATGATCCATCCCTCTCACTGACCGCATGTCCACTGTCAGCGTGTTTAGCAGCATGATCCATCCCTCTCACTGACCGCATGTCCATTGTCAGCGTGTTTAGCATGATCCATCCCTCTCACTGACCGCATGTCCACTGTCAGCGTGTTTAGCAGCATGATCCATCCCTCTCACTGACCGCATGTCCACTGTCGGCGTGTTTAGCATGATCCATCCCTCTCACTGACCGCATGTCCACTGTCAGCGTGTTTAGCAGCATGATCCATCCCTCTCACTGACCGCATGTCCACTCTCAGCGTGTTTAGCACCATGATCCATCCCTCTCACTGACCGCATGTCCACTGTCAGCATGTTTAGCAGCATGATCCATCCCTCTCACTGACCTCATGTCCACTGTCAGCGTGTTTAGCATGATCCATCCCTCTCACTGACCGCATGTCCACTGTCAGCGTGTTTAGCAGCATGATCCATCCCTCTCACTGACCGCATGTCCACTGTCAGCGTGTTTAGCAGCATGATCCATCCCTCTCACTGACCGCATGTCCACTGTCAGCGTGTTTAGCATGATCCATCCCTCTCACTGACCGCATGTCCATTGTTAGCGTGTTTAGCAGCATGATCCATGCCTCTCACTGACCGCATGTCCACTGTCAGCGTGTTTAGCATGATCCATCCCTCTCACTGACCGCATGTCCACTGTCAGCGTGTTTAGCAGCATGATCCATCCCTCTCACTGACCGCATGTCCACTGTCAGCGTGTTTAGCATGATCCATCCCTCTCACTGACCGCATGTCCACTGTCAGCGTGTTTAGCAGCATGATCCATCCCTCTCACTGACCGCATGTCCACTGTCAGCGTGTTTAGCATGATCCATCACTCTCACTGACCGCATGTCCACTGTCAGCGTGTTTAGCAGCATGATCCATCCCTCTCACTGACCGCATGTCCACTGTCATCGTGTTTAGCAGCATGATCCATCCCTCTCACTGACCGCATATCCACTGTCAGCGTGTTTAGCATGATCCATCCCTGTCACTGACCGCATGTCCACTGTCAGCGTGTTTAGCAGCATGATCCATCCCTCTCACTGACCGCATGTCCACTGTCAGCGTGTTTAGCAGCATGATCCATCCCTCTCACTGACCGCATGTCCACTGTCAGCGTGTTTAGCAGCATGATCCATCCCTCTCACTGACCGCATGTCCACTGTCAGCGTGTTTAGCATGATCCATCACTCTCACTGACCGCATGTCCACTGTCAGCGTGTTTAGCAGCATGATCCATCCCTCTCACTGACCGCATGTCCACTGTCAGCGTGTTTAGCATGATCCATCCCACTCACTGACCGCATGTCCACTGTCAGCGTGTTTAGCAGCATGATCCATGCCTCTCACTGACCGCATGTCCACTGTCAGCGTGTTTAGCAGCATGATCCATGCCTCTCACTGACCGCATGTCCACTGTCAGCGTGTTTAGCATGATCCATCCCTCTCACTGACCGCATGTCCACTGTCAGCGTGTTTAGCAGCATGATCCATCCCTCTCACTGACCGCTTGTCCACTGTCAGCGTGTTTAGCATGATCCATCCCTCTCACTGACCGCATGTCCACTGTCAGCGTGTTTAGCAGCATGATCCATCCCTCTCACTGACCGCATGTCCACTGTCAGCGTGTTTAGCATGATCCATCCCTCTCACTGACCGCATGTCCACTGTCGGCGTGTTTAGCAGCATGATCCATCCCTCTCACTGACCGCATGTCCACTGTCAGCATGTTTAGCAGCATGATCCATCCCTCTCACTGACCGCATGTCCACTGTCAGCGTGTTTAGCAGCATGATCCATGCCTCTCACTGACCGCATGTCCACTGTCAGCGTGTTTAGCAGCATGATCCATGCCTCTCACTGACCGCATGTCCACTGTCAGCGTGTTTAGCATGATCCATCCCTCTCAATGACCGCATGTCCACTGTCAGCGTGTTTAGCAGCATGATCCATCCCTCTCACTGACCGCATGTCCACTGTCAGCGTGTTTAGCATGATCCATCCCTCTCACTGACCGCATGTCCACTGTCAGCGTGTTTAGCAGCATGATCCATCCCTCTCACTGACCGCATGTCCACTGTCAGCGTGTTTAGCAGCATGATCCATCCCTCTCACTGACCGCATGTCCACTGTCAGCGTGTTTAGCAGCATGATCCATGCCTCTCACTGACCGCATGTCCACTGTCAGCGTGTTTAGCATGATCCATCCCTCTCACTGACCGCATGTCCACTGTCAGCGTGTTTAGCAGCATGATCCATCCCTCTCACTGACCGCATGTCCACTGTCAGCGTGTTTAGCATGATCCATCCCTCTCACTGACCGCATGTCCACTGTCAGCGTGTTTAGCAGCATGATCCATCCCTCTCACTGACCGCATGTCCACTCTCAGCGTGTTTAGCACCATGATCCATCCCTCTCACTGACCGCATGTCCACTGTCAGCGTGTTTAGCAGCATGATCCATCCCTCTCACTGACCGCATGTCCACTGTCAGCGTGTTTAGCAGCATGATCCATCCCCCTCACTGACCGCATGTCCACTGTCAGCGTGTTTAGCATGATCCATCCCTCTCACTGACCGCATGTACATTGTTAGCGTGTTTAGCAGCATGATCCATGCCTCTCACTGACCGCATGTCCCCTGTCAGCGTGTTTAGCATGATCCATCCCTCTCACTGACCGCATGTCCACTGTCAGCGTGTTTAGCAGCATGATCCATCCCTCTCACTGACCGCATGTCCATTGTTAGCGTGTTTAGCAGCATGATCCATGCCTCTCACTGACCGCATGTCCACTGTCAGCGTGTTTAGCATGATCCATCCCTCTCACTGACCGCATATCCACTGTCAGCGTGTTTAGCATGATCCATCCCTCTCACTGACCGCATGTCCACTGTCAGCGTGTTTAGCATGATCCATTCCTCTCACTGACCGCATGTCCACTGTCAGCGTGTTTAGCATGATCCATCCCTCTCACTGACCGCATGTCCACTGTCAGCGTGTTTAGCAGCATGATCCATCCCTCTCACTGACCGCATGTCCACTGTCAGCGTGTTTAGCAGCATGATCCATCCCTCTCACTGACCGCATGTCCACTGTCCGCGTGTTTAGCAGCATGATCCATCCCTCTCACTGACCGCATGTCCACTGTCAGCGTGTTTAGCTGCATGATCCATCCCTCTCACTGACCGCATGTCCACTGTCAGCGTGTTTAGCAGCATGATCCATCCCTCTCACTGACCGCATGTCCACTGTCAGCGTGTTTAGCCGCATGATCCATCCCTCTCACTGACCGCATGTCCACTGTCAGCGTGTTTAGCAGCATGATCCATCCCTCTCACTGACCGCATGTCCACTGTCAGCGTGTTTAGCATGATCCATCCATCTCACTGACCGCATATCCACTGTCAGCGTGTTTAGCATGATCCATCCCTCTCACTGACCGCATGTCCACTGTCAGCGTGTTTAGCATGATCCATTCCTCTCACTGACCGCATGTCCACTGTCAGCGTGTTTAGCATGATCCATCCCTCTCACTGACCGCATGTCCCCTGTCAGCGTGTTTAGCATGATCCATCCCTCTCACTGACCGCATGTCCACTGTCAGCGTGTTTTGCAGCATGATCCATCCCTCTCACTGACCGCATGTCCACTGTCAGCGTGTTTAGCAGCATGATCCATCCCTCTCACTGACCGCATGTCCACTGTCAGCGTGTTTAGCCGCATGATCCATCCCTCTCACTGACCGCATGTCCACTGTCAGCGTGTTTAGCAGCATGATCCATCCCTCTCACTGACCGCATGTCCACTGTCAGCGTGTTTAGCAGCATGATCCATCCCTCTCACTGACCGCATGTCCACTGTCAGCGTGTTTAGCCGCATGATCCATCCCTCTCACTGACCGCATGTCCACTGTCAGCGTGTTTAGCCGCATGATCCATCCCTCTCACTGACCGCATGTCCACTGTCAGCGTGTTTAGCAGCATGATCCATCCCTCTCACTGACCGCATGTCCACTGTCAGCGTGTTTAGCAGCATGATCCATCCCTCTCACTGACCGCATGTCCACTGTCAGCGTGTTTAGCAGCATGATCCATCCCTCTCTCTGACCGCATGTCCACTCTCAGCGTGTTTAGCATGATCCATGCCTCTCACTGACCGCATGTCCACTGTCAGCGTGTTTAGCAGCATGATCCAAGCCTCTCACTGACCGCATGTCCACTGTCAGCGTGTTTAGCATGATCCATCCCTCTCACTGACCGCATGTCCACTGTCAGCGTGTTTAGCAGCATGATCCATCCCTCTCACTGACCGCATGTCCACTGTCAGCGTGTTTAGCAGCATGATCCATCCCTCTCACTGACCGTATGTCCACTGTCAGCGTGTTTAGCAGCATGATCCATCCCTCTCACTGACCGCATGTCCACTGTCAGCGTGTTTAGCATGATCCATCCCTCTCACTGACCGCATGTCCACTGTCAGCGTGTTTAGCAGCATGATCAATCCCTCTCACTGACCGCATGTCCACTGTCAGCGTGTTTAGCAGCATGATCCATCCCTCTCACTGACCGCATATCCACTGTCCGCGTGTTTAGCAGCATGATCCATCCCTCTCACTGACCGCATGTCCACTGTCAGCGTGTTTGGCAGCATGATCCATCCCTCTCACTGACCGCATGTCCACTGTCAGCGTGTTTTGCAGCATGATCCATCCCTCTCACTGACCGCATGTCCACTGTCAGCGTGTTTAGCAGCATGATCCATCCCTCTCACTGACCGCATGTCCACTGTCAGCGTGTTTAGCATGATCCATCCCTCTCACTGACCGCATATCCACTGTCCGCGTGTTTAGCAGCATGATCCATCCCTCTCACTGACCGCATGTCCACTGTCAGCGTGTTTAGCAGCATGATCCATCCCTCTCACTGACCGCATGTCCACTGTCAGCGTGTTTAGCATGATCCATCCCTCTCACTGACCGCATGTCCACTGTCAG
Source organism: Scyliorhinus torazame (assembly GCF_047496885.1). Taxonomy (NCBI): domain Eukaryota; kingdom Metazoa; phylum Chordata; class Chondrichthyes; order Carcharhiniformes; family Scyliorhinidae; genus Scyliorhinus; species Scyliorhinus torazame. Next base: position 2,206,064 of record NC_092709.1, read on the forward strand.
CGTGTTTAGCAGCATGATCCATTCCTCTCACTGACCGCATGTCCACTGTCAGCGTGTTTAGCAGCATGATCCATCCCTCTCACTGACCGCATGTCCACTGTCAGCGTGTTTAGCAGCATGATCCATTCCTCTCACTGACCGCATGTCCACTGTCAGCGTGTTTAGCAGCATGATCCATCCCTCTCACTGACCGCATGTCCACTGTCAGCGTGTTTAGCAGCATGATCCATCCCTCTCACTGACCGCATGTCCACTGTCAGCGTGTTTAGCATGATCCATCCCTCTCACTGACCGCATGTCCACTGTCAGCGTGTTTAGCAGCATGATCAATCCCTCTCACTGACCGCATGTCCACTGTCAGCGTGTTTAGCAGCATGATCCATCCCTCTCACTGACCGCATATCCACTGTCCGCGTGTTTAGCAGCATGATCCATCCCTCTCACTGACCGCATGTCCACTGTCAGCGTGTTTGGCAGCATGATCCATCCCTCTCACTGACCGCATGTCCACTGTCAGCGTGTTTTGCAGCATGATCCATCCCTCTCACTGACCGCATGTCCACTGTCAGCGTGTTTAGCAGCATGATCCATCCCTCTCACTGACCGCATGTCCACTGTCAGCGTGTTTAGCAGCATGATCCATCCCTCTCACTGACCGCATGTCCACTGTCAGCGTGTTTAGCATGATCCATCCCTCTCACTGACCGCATGTCCACTGTCAGCGTGTTTAGCAGCATGATCCATTCCTCTCACTGACCGCATGTCCACTGTCAGCGTGTTTAGCAGCATGATCCATCCCTCTCACTGACCGCATGTCCACTGTCAGCGTGTTTAGCAGCATGATCCATCCCTCTCACTGACCGCATGTCCACTGTCAGCGTGTTTCGCAGCATGATCCATCCCTCTCACTGACCGCATGTCCACTGTCAGCGTGTTTAGCATGATCCATCCCTCTCACTGACCGCATGTCCACTGTCAGCGTGTTTAGCAGCATGATCCATCCCTCTCACTGACCGCATGTCCACTGTCAGCGTGTTTAGCAGCATGATCCATCCCTCTCACTGACCGCATGTCCGCGGTCTCGCAGCATCTCCATCTGATGAGGCCGGGCCATCCTAAGTTGTCTCCATCCCCCAAAAGCGGTCACCTCCGAGGAGACCTCACTCTCGTCCCCACTCTCGTCCCCACTCTCGTCCCCACTCTCGTCCCCACTCTCGTCCCCACTCTCGTCCCCACTCTCGCCCCCACTCTCGCCCCCACTCTCACCCCCACTCTCGTCCCCACTCTCGCCCCCACTCTCGTCCCCACTCTCGCCCCCATTCTCGCCCCCACTCTCGCCCCCACTCTCGCCCCCACTCTCGCCCCCACTCTCGCCCCCACTCTCGCCCCCACTCTCGCCCCCACTCTCGCCCCCACTCTCGCCCCCACCTTCCACTGTCGCCCCCACCTTCCACTGTCGCCCCCACCTTCCACTGTCGCCCCCACCTTCCTCTGTCGCCCCCACTCTCGCCCACACCTTCCAGTGACATTTCAGCAACTGCGAGGCCTACTGGAGGAATCCCAGAAGCTGCATGTACAGGAGATGTGCCGGCAATGCGAGGCACCGAGGCCAACACTGCTGGGCCGGAAACTGCAAAACCTGGAGCCTGATGTCCGTGCCTTGAGTGGTCGTGTCCAAGGCGTGGCTCAGTCTGAGACAACCACGGCTGAGGGTCTCGACATCATGTCCCAGTCGCTGGGGGACGTGTCCCAGATCAGGTGGGCATTGCCGAGGCAACAAAGCATGGCCCAGTCACTGAAGAGCATCGCTGAGGGCGTCAATACCTGTTAAACTAAGGGGAGAGTAAAGTTGTATTGCATCATAATTCAATTTCTGCAATTAGCGGCCCTGTGGCTCTGCTGCCTCTCATCGAAAAAAATTCAAGTTTACCGTCTTTTGAGCCAGAGTTCTGTGGTCAGTCTGTGTCCCACGGGCCGGGGACACAGACTGTCCCACGGGCCGGGACACAGACTGTCCCACGGGCCGGGACACAGACTGTCCCACGGGCCGGGACACAGACTGTCCCACGGGCCGGGGACACTGACTGTCCCACGGGCCGGGGACACAGACTGTCCCACGGGCCGGAGACACAGACTGTCCCACAGGCCGGGACACAGACTGTCCCACGGGCCGGGGACACAGACTGTCCCACGGGCCGGGACACAGACTGTCCCACGGGCCGGAGACACAGACTGTCCCACGGGCCGGGACACAGACTGTCCCACGGGCCGGGGACACAGACTGTCCCACGGGCCGGGACACAGACTGTCCCACGGGCCGGGGACACAGGCTGTCCCACGGGCCGGGGACACAGACTGTCCCACGGGCCGGGAACACAGACTGTCCCACAGGCCGGGGACACAGACTGTCCCACGGGCCGGGACACTGACTGTCACACGGGCCGGGACACAGACTGTCCCACGGGCCGGGACACTGACTGTCACACGGGCCGGGGACACTGACTGTCCCACGGGCCGGGACACAGACTGTCCCACGGGCCGGGGACACAGACTGTCCCACGGGCCGGGGACACAGACTGTCCCACGGGCCGGGGACACAGACTGTCCCACGGGCCGGGGACACAGACTGTCCCACGGGCCGGGGACACAGACTGTCCCACGGGCCGGGGACACAGACTGTCCCACGGGCCGGGGACACAGACTGTCCCACGGGCCGGGGACACAGACTGTCCCACAGGCCGGGGACACTGACTGTCCCACGGGCCGTGTGGTGATACACCACTGTACCTCCCTACCATTGTACATAGTATATAATAGTTGTGTGTAACGTGGCCCTGTAATACTGTGTATTGTACTGTAGCTCTGCAGAGGTTCGGTCACCGGTAGGTAACCCGACCTGGCCACGGAGAGCTCCGCCTTGGCCACTCCCCCGGGAGTTAGGTATAAGAACCTCTTCTGGGACCGGCCCCATTATGTCTGGGGTCGTCTGTGTCGGGTAAGCCTCCCACGTAGTATATTAAAGCCTTAGTTAAAGTCTCACATGTCTTTGTGGTTCTTGACGCTTAGTGCATCACCGGGTTAACACTGCTGTCACACAGTGCCGGGGACCCGGGTTAACACTGCTGTCTCACAATGCCAGGGACCCGGGTTAACACTGCTGTCCCACAGTGCCAGGGACCCGGGTTAACACTGCTGTCACACAGTGCCAGGGTCCCGGGTTAACACTGCGGTCCCACAGTGCCAGGGAGCCGGGTTAACACTGCTGTCTCACAATGCCAGGGACCCGGGTTAACACTGCTGTCTCACAATGCCAGGGACCCGGGTTAACACTGCGGTCCCACAGTGCCAGGGAGCCGGGTTAACACTGCTGTCTCACAATGCCAGGGACCCGGGTTAACACTGCGGTCCCACAGTGCCAGGGAGCCGGGTTAACACTGCTGTCTCACAATGCCAGGGACCCGGGTTAACACTGCGGTCCCACAGTGCCAGGGAGCCGGGTTAACACTGCTGTCTCACAGTGCCAGGGAGCCGGGTTAACACTGCTGTCTCACAGTGCCGGGGACCCGGGTTAACACTGCTGTCTCACAGTGCCAGGGACCTGGGTTAACACTGCTGTCTCACAGTGCCAGGGAGCCGGGTTAACACTGCTGTCTCACAGTGCCGGGGACCCGGGTTAACACTGCTGTCTCACAATGCCAGGGACCCGGGTTAACACTGCTGTGTCACAGTGCCAGGGAGCCGGGTTAACACTGCTGCCTCACAGTGCCAGGGAGCCGGGTTAACACTGCTGTCTCACAGTGCCAGGGAGCCGGGTTAACACTGCTGCCTCACAGTGTCGGGGACCCGGATAAGCACTGCTGTCTCACAGTGCCAGGGACCCGGGTTAACACTGCGGTCCCACAGTGCCAGGGAGCCGGGTTAACACTGCTGCCTCACAGTGCCAGGGAGCCGGGTTAACACTGCTGTCTCACAGTGCCAGGGAGCCGGGTTAACACTGCTGCCTCACAGTGCCAGGGACCCGGGTTAACACTGCTGTCTCACAGTGCCAGGGACCTGGGTTAACACTGCTGCCTCACAGTGCCGGGGAGCCGGGTTAACACTGCTGTCTCACAGTGCCAGGGAGCCGGGTTAACACTGCTGCCTCACAGTGCCAGGGACCCGGGTTAACACTGCTGTCTCACAGTGCCAGGGACCTGGGTTAACACTGCTGCCTCACAGTGCCAGGGACCCGGGTTAACACTGCTGTCTCACAGTGCCAGGTACTCGGGTTAACACTGCTGTCTCACAGTGCCACGGACCCGGGTTAACACTGCTGTCTCACAGTGCCAGGTACTCGGGTTAACACTGCTGTCTCATAGTGCCAGGGACCCGGGTTAACACTGCTGTCACACAGTGCCAGGGACCCGGGTTAACACTGCTGTCTCACAGTGCCAGGGACCCGGGTTAACACTGCTGCCTCACAGTGCCAGAGACCCGGGTTAACACTGCTGCCTCACAGTGCCAGAGACCCGGGTTAACACTGCTGCCTCACAGTGCCAGGGACCCGGGTTAACATTGCTGTCTCACAGTGTCAGGGACCCGGGTTAACACTGCTGTCTCACAGTGCCAGAGACCCGGGTTAACACTGCTGCCTCACAGTGCCAGGGACCCGGGTTAACACTGCTGTCTCACAGTGCCAGGTACTCGGGTTAACACTGCTGTCTCATAGTGCCAGGGACCCGGGTTAACACTGCTGTCACACAGTTCCAGGGACCCGGGTTAACACTGCTGCTTCACAGCGCCAGGGACCCGGGTTAACACTGCTGCCTCACAGTGCCAGGGACCCGGGTTAACACTGCTGCTTCACAGCGCCAGGGACCCGGGTTAACACTGCTGTCTCACAGTTCCAGGGACCCGGGTTAACACTGCTGTCTCACAGCGTCAGGCACCCGGGTTAACACTGCTGTCTCACAGAGCCAGGGACCCGGGTTAACACTGCTGTCTCACAGCGTCAGGCACCCGGGTTAACACTGCTGCTTCACAGCGCCAGGGACCCGGGTTAAAACTGCTGTCTCACTGAGCCAGGGACCCGGGTGTGGTGATACACCACTGTACTTCCCTACCATTGTACATAGTATATAATAGTTGTGTGTAACGTGGCCCTGTAATACTGTGTATTGTACTGTAGCTCTGCAGAGGTTCGGTCACCGGTCGGTAACCCGACCTGGCCACGGAGACCTCCGCCTTGGCCACTCCCCCGGGAGTTACGTATAAGAACCTCTTCTGGGACCGGCCCCATTATGTCTGGGGTCGTCTGTGTCGGGTAAGCCTCCCACGTAGTATATTAAAGCCTGAGTTAAAGTCTCACATGTCTTTGTGGTTCTTGACGCTTAGCGCATCACCGGGTTAACACTGCTGTCACACAGTGCCGGGGACCTGGGTTAACACTGCTGTCTCACAGTGCCAGGGACCCGGGTTAACACTGCTGTCTCACAGTGCCAGGGACCCGGGTTAACACTGCTGCTTCACAGCGCCAGGGACCCGGGTTAACACTGCTGTCTCACAGTTCCAGGGACCCGGGTTAACACTGCTGTCTCACAGCGTCAGGCACCCGGGTTAACACTGCTGTCTCACAGAGCCAGGGACCCGGGTTAACACTGCTGTCTCACAGCGTCAGGCACCCGGGTTAACACTGCTGCTTCACAGCGCCAGGGACCCGGGTTAAAACTGCTGTCTCACTGAGCCAGGGACCCGGGTGTGGTGATACACCACTGTACTTCCCTACCATTGTACATAGTATATAATAGTTGTGTGTAACGTGGCCCTGTAATACTGTGTATTGTACTGTAACTCTGCAGAGGTTCGGTCACCGGTAGGTAACCCGACCTGGCCACGGAGAGCTCCGCCTTGGCCACTCCCCCGGGAGTTACGTATAAGAACCTCTTCTGGGACCTGCCCCGTTCTGTCTGGGGTCGTCTGTGTCGGGTAAGCCTCCCACGTAGTATATTAAAGCCTGAGTTAAAGTCTCACATGTCTTTGTGGTTCTTGACGCTTAGCGCATCAATTTAATACACTACAGTTATAATGGAGGCTGCTCTGAAACCCGACAAGCTCTCGCTCGACCCCCACGCTCCACGCGCGGACCACCTTTTCAACTGCTGGCTCCGGTGTTTCGAGGCCTACCTGGAAGCATCCTCCGCCTTCGCCAAAACGGACGCCGACCGACTCAACCTCCTGTGCTCACGGCTCGACTACGGGCTTTTCGACCTCATCACGGGAACAACGACCTACGCCGATGCCATCGTGAAGCTCAAAAAGCCGGTATGCACGAACTGTTAATTCTATTTACGCCCGCCACCGCCTCGCCTCCCGGCACCAGCAGCCGGGTGAACCCCTATCCGTGTTTGTTCGGGACCTCCGTGCCCTCGCGCTCACCTGCAACGCGCCAGCAGTCTCTGCTGAGCAGAACACTGAGGCCCTGGCGCTTGATGCCTTTGTAGCCGGCATCGCTTCCGTCCCGATTCGCCATCTCCTACTGGTACAAACTACCCTGACTCTAGACACGGCAGTCACTATGGCAGAGGCCCAACAGGCAGCCTATGACAATAATGCGTCCTACACGCCTGCACGAACTTCCTATGCTCCTGTCCACGCTCCCTACGTGGCCGCTACCTCCCAGCAACAACCCCTGCAAGTCAGGGCCCACCCAGCCACTCCAGCAGTAAAAATGCCTGGGCCCCAGTGTTACTTTTGTGGCCAGGCAAAACACCCCAGGAAACGCTGCCCTGCTCGAGATGCTACCTGTTCAGCCTGTGGCAAGAAAGGCCACTTTGCAAATGTCTGCCGCTCCACTGCTGCCTCGGGGTCCAACGCCGCGGTCTGCTACTCCGGGGTGCCGCCGTCCTCCGTTCCCGGCTCGCTGTTCAACATGTGCGACGCAGGGGCGCCGCCATCTTTGATCATCCCCGGCCCGGCTCACTTCACTCCCGGTTCGCCGATCGTCACTTCCGGTTCGCCGATCTTCGCTTCCGGTCCGTTGCCGATCGTCACTTCCGGTCCGTTGCCGATCGTCACTTCCGGTCCGTCGCCGATCTTCGCTTCCGGTCCGCCGCCGATCGTCACTTCCGGTCCTGCGCACTGGACCGAAATGCTGCAAACAAAGGAGATGCAGCCAGCAACAGCAACCTGGCCTCCAGCAGCAGCGCCGCCACCTTCTCCCACAGGCCGCTCCTCGGATCCGGCTCCCTTCTCCAACAGCTCCACCATCGCATCCATCGTCCTCGACCAGGACCGACCGCATCAGCTCGCCAGATCCACCATGGAGGTTCAGGTAAATTGTTTCACTGTCACCTGCCTCTTCGACAGCGGCAGCACGGAGAGCTTCCTCCACCCGGACACCGTGCGCCGCTGCTCCCTCAAAGGTACTACCCACGCGCAGGCATATTTTCATGGCCTCCAACTCCCAGTCGGCCGAGGTTTCGGGCTACTGCGTCGTCACCCTCTCAGTGAACGGCGCGGTGTTCCAGAATTTCAAATTCATGGTCCTCCCTCACCTCTGCGCCCCCGCGCTCCTCGGCCTGGACTTCCAATGCCACCTGCGCAGCCTCACCTTGCATTTTAACGGCCCCCTCCCCCCCCTCTCGGTCTCCAACCCCCAGTTCTTCCCTGATACCCCCCCGGGTCCCACCTGTAGTCTCTCCACGCTCAGGATCCCCCCCCCCTTCACTGTTTGCTAATCTCACCCCCGACTGCAAGCCCGTGGCTACTAAAAGTCGGCGTTACAGTTTCGGGGACCGCCAATTCATTCGAGCGGAGATTAAGCGCCTTCTCTCGGAAAATATCATTGCTCCCAGCACCAGCCCCTGGCGAGCCCAAGTGGTGGTAGTCAAGTCTGGCGAGAAACACCGCATGGTCATTGACTACAGTCAGACCATCAACCGGTACACGCTGCTTGATGCGTATCCCCTGCCCCGCATATCTGACATGGTCAACCAGATTGCACAGTACCGGGTGTTCTCCACCATAGACTTGAAATCCGCCTACCACCAGCTCCCTATCCGCCCGGAGGACCGTAACTTCACGGCCTTCGAGGCGGACGGCCGCCTCTACCACTTCCTTAGGGTACCCTTTGGCGTCACCAATGGAGTCTCGGTCTTCCAACGGGAGATGGACCGAATGGTGGACCAGAACAGACTGCGGGCTACCTTCCCGTATCTGGACAACGTCACCATCTGCGGCCACAACCAGCAGGACCATGACGTCAACCTCACGAAATTCCTCCAAACTGCCAAACGCCTCAACCTCACGTACAACGAGGCAAAATGTGTTTTCGGCACCACCCGCCTCGCCATACTCGGCTACGTGGTGGAGAACGGTGTCCTCGGCCCCGATCCCGACCGTCTGCGCCCCCTTCTCGAACTCCCTATTCCCACCTGCCCCAAAGAACTGAGGCGATGCCTCGGACTCTTTGCCTACTATGCCCAGTGGGTGCCCGAGTACGCTGACAAGGCCCGACCCCTCCTCCGTTCCCCCTCATTCCCCCTCCCGCCCGAGGCCTGCCAGGCCTTCCACCTCCTAAAAACTACTATCGCCAGAGCCGCCATGCATGCGGTAGACGAGTCTGCACCATTCCAAGTCGAGAGCGATGCCTCCGACTTTGCCCTGGGTGCCACCCTCAACCAGGCGGGCAGGCCCATCGCCTTCTTTTCCCGCACACTCCAAGGCCCCGAGATCCGCCACTCCTCTGTTGAGAAGGAGGCACAGGCCATAGCGGAGGCCGTCTGGCACTGGAGGCACTACCTGGCCGGAAAACCATTTACCCTCGTTACTGACCAACGATCAGTTGCGTTCATGTTCGACAACAAACAACGAGGTAAAATCAAAAATGATAAGATATTACGGTGGAGGATCGAACTCTCCACCTACAATTATACTATCTTATACCGGCCAGGTAAGCTCAATGATCCTCCTGATGCCCTGTCCCGTAGTACTTGTGCCAACGCACAGGATGACCGGCTGCGGGCACTACATAATGACCTCTGTCACCCGGGCGTCAGGCGGCTCTACCACTACATCAAGGGCCACAACCTACCCTTCTCAGTCGAGGAGGTCAAGGCCATGACTAGGGACTGCCAAGTCTGTGCGGAGTGCAAGCCGCAATTCTACAAGCCAGACAAGGCGCACCTAATCAAGGCCACCCGCCCCTTTGAACGTCTCAGCATTGACTTCAAAGGGCCCCTCCCCACCCACAACCGCAACACGTACTTCCTCAACGTCATCGACGAGTACTCGCGGTTCCCCTTCGCCATTCCCTGCCCCGACACGACCTCCGCCACCGTCATCAAAGCATTGCACGACCTCTTCATGCTGTTCGGTTATCCCAATTACGTTCACAGTGACCGGGGCTCCTCCTTCATGAGCGAGGAGCTGCGTCGGTACCTGCTCGCCAGGGGCGTTGCCTCGAGCAGGACGACCAGCTACAACCCCCGGGGGAACGGACAGGTGGAGAGGGAGAACGCGACTGTTTGGAAGGCCGTGCTGCTAGCCCTCAAGTCCAAAGGCCTACCAGTCTCCCGTTGGCAGGAGGCCCTCCCGTCCGCACTCCACTCCATCCGGTCTCTTTTGTGTACTGCAACGAATGCTACCCCTCATGAGCGGATGTTTCTCTTCTCCAGGAGATCGGCATCCGTGACATCGCTTCCGTCCTGGCTCCTGTCCCCGGGAGACGTCCTGCTCCGCAAGCACGTGCGGACCTCTAAGGCGGAGCCACTGGTGGAGAGAGTCCGTCTCCTCCACGCCAACCCACAGTACGCGTACATAGTGTACCCCGACGGGCGTGAGGAGACCGTCTCCATCAAGGACCTGGCCCCCTCTGGGGCCCCTGCCGCCCTCGCCCCGCAACCTCCACCCCGCTCCCTCTCTGCTCCTGTCGATCCCTCGGCCTGTTACGACTCCGTGCCAGCCGCTGTCATCCCGCAGTTTCGCCTCGAGCCAGCCGAAGCGGTGGGGGAAGTCATGCTGCCT